>NW_004955406.1:38418102-38483985 GCF_000276665.1 Chinchilla lanigera | reverse complement strand
AAACAGGAGGGGAAAAATCTCCAAGCATCTATATGGTGAGGCTTCCTAGAAGCTGCCTTGAACTGGGTTTTGGAACATGAATACAATTTGGCACAGAACTACAGAAATGAGTAGGGAAGCTTACTGAAACCATCTGGCTTCTGCCCACACCAGGCTACTGAAACTGCTCTCTAGGATTACGAGTAACTTCCTAATTACTGAATCATCCTTGAGCTCTCCCCTCATAACTGCCCTGGCTTTTCCAAGGCAGAAATGCATATCCTAGTTTTTCTCAACCTCTCTGATCATATCTTCTTTACCACCTACACTGATTCCACTTCACTTCCTAGACACAGAATGCCCAAGATTCTTTTTCACTTCTCTTTTCTCTGCAACCTCTCCCTTAATGACTTCATCCTCCACAGTTTTACCTTCTACTTCTTACACAGACAGTCCCCACTGGTACCATACTATCCGAGGATCTCAGGCATGCCTCAGGTTGGCTATGAAACCTAATTCACCTATCCTCCTACAGAGTCAATTTCCTATTCTAAAAGAGGTGATAATGATAAATACCCTGGAGGGTGGTTATGAGGGTTAAATAAAAATGTTTAAGTGCATTGCAAAGTAAAAAGCACTACACAGATATGAAGTTTTATTACAATTCCCTGAACTAGATATAATCTTACTTGTTCATGAATACCATTGATGGTGTTTATCTCTTTCACACAACATGTATTTTATACACATAGATACCTTTCTATTTCCCTAAGATGTATTCAACAACAAAAAACATTTCATGAATGTGAGTATCTGTCATACGCCAGCCATTGTGCCAAGACCTGCAAGTATAATAATAAATCCTATGTTCTAAACAAATGAGCCTCAGCTTGAGCCATGAAGGAGGGCAGTTTTTTCCCATGACTGAGAGAAATTGTGTCAGAAAAGTCAGGCCTCATCAGAAGCAGGCGCTCAGGCAATACAGTGAGTTAAATATCTTCATTATGGGTAGGCCAGCTATGGCAGAGTTCAGAGAAAAACACAGACTCCATTATAAACTTAATATGCAACGCTTCTCCTCTAACTTGGTCTAGCTGGAAACATTTCATCTTGTTACTGACACAAATCTGAAGGGACAATTTGCTAGCAAGTGTAGGGCATGTGTGTTATAAAACCCTACCTTATTACTTTCCATGCATCTAGAAGTCTTCTGTTAGATTTGAAAATCTATTTAGTAACACGTAGCATATATTTCTCAGTGTTCCTCTATGTCAAAACCTATGGACTATTTTACAGCTTACTCGTCTGACCAAGTTCAGTGTTCAGTGCTTCATTCTCACTGTTAGTGTTTCTGTCTTGTTAAATAGTAAACTTAAGAGCTCCAGATGATGTATGACTATCCTTCAAGGGTTCCACATCCATGGAGTCAACTAACCATGGACTCAAAATATTTGGAAAAAAACTGCACCAGTATAGAACATGTACAGATATTTTTAATTTTCATTATTACCTAAACAAAAAAGTTTGACAGCTATTTACATCACAGTTACATTACATTAGTTATTATAAGTAACCTAGATTTAAAGTATGCACAGGGGCATGTGCATAGGTTATATGCAAATGCTATGCCATTTTATCTAAGGGACTTGAGCATCTAATGATTTCAGTATCTGTGGCGGGTCCTGAAACTAATCTTCCATGGATACAGAGGGACAACTATATGTGGTATGGGTAAGAGTATTAAAGGTTAGTATGATCTTATTCCTTCCTCAGTCTCCTACTCCAGAAATGAAGGAACTTTACATGAGGAATGGGTGAGTAAAAGGAGCAGAAAGGAAAAGAAAAGATTTTAGGATCCTATTTAGGAAACCAGACTAACCCAATAACTCAATGCCAGTTTTCACCAGTTTGTTACAAGTTTTTGACCAACAATAACCTTACATTACTTTACTCTCGGCATTCTGACTTTGGAATCTAGTCACTGTGCCATCTACCAGGCCAAGTCAGGACATCTGACTCCCTCGCACAAGAACTCTCCGTGTACCTTATCATATGGTTGCACAGGAACTCACAGATATATTTTAACCTAGCTCACAGCTTTTATAACCAATTAGTAATTTGACAATTTATCCTTAAAAACTGAACTTTGAGCTATTTTAGGAGCCCTTTGTGGCCAGGCTAGTTCTTCACTAAGCAGTGAAAATGGAGAATCTCTGCTCTGAACATCTTTGCATTACCTGCCTCCTTCTCAGTTTCTGACTCAGAAACTTCATCTTCACCTTCCTCTTCCTCTGAACTGGAGCTACTGGAGTCTTTGTTTTCTTCCTCCATTTCTTGGGATTTGAGTGTCTCTTCCTCATACAGCATCTTCTCTTTGCTAAATTAAAGATACAATTTGAATGAAGTCAGAAGTGACGAACCACTTATGTTCAATGACAATCAGCTATAATATAGGAAACAACGCTATAAAGCTGTATGTAAAAGCAATAGCAGAAATATTCAAATCCTCTTCAATATCTATGTGTTATTCTGTGCACTTGGTTTCTTTCAGATTAAGGTTTAGTACTGACTTCAGGGTATGAGTCAAGATGGACTTGGTAACCCATCACAGTAATCCCATCTACTTGGAAGGATCACAAGTTTGAGGCCAGCCTGTACAATTTAGCAACTTAGCCAGACTCTGTCTCAAAAATAAAAAATAAAGGGACTGAGGATGTGGCTCAGTGTGAAGGCCCTGGGGTGTAATCCTCCTCAGTGCCTACACACACACACACACACACACACACACACACACACACACACACACACACAATATGACTGAAGGAGATACGGCCTGTTTAACATACTGGGAAAACCATGAAATGGAATGATAATGGGGGCAGATAAATATTTTTGAAAATCATTCAACAAATATTTACTGAGCACTTATTACATGCCAGCAATCATGCCAGGCACTGATATAATAGTAAACAAGACAGGCAGGCATGGTTCCCGAGCTTATGGAGCATACAACATAGTAAAGGTAGCAGAAGATCTAAGAACCCCATGGTAGGATAGAAGAAACACTGCATGCATACAGCCTCAATTAATTTCTAAATTTAAATCATATTCATGTATCTTCAGTGTTTTCCCCTCCCATATCAACACCATCTCCTTGCTCACAAACTTGCCCATATTTGAAGATCATCTGGCTAATGTCAAACACAGTTTATCCACTTTATAATTCTTAAGTATATCATCCCCCACATAGCCAAGCTCATCTAGTTCTCAAGCCTAAGCATCTTACTTTTTTTTTCTTTTGGTACCGGGAATCGAACTTGGGACCTTGCGCTTGCCAGGCAGGCGCTTGTGCCACTGAGCTATATCCCCGGCCCCAGCATCTTACTTCTTAAAGAGTCCACTCTGCAACTTGCTGTTCAGGTCTGATTCAATGAGTTTATTCTGTGTTTCCTTTTCACTTCGAAGCTAGAAATTGAGAAAATAGAAAAAGGAAGAAGTTGACTATTGGTAAGGAATCAGAAGTACTGAGAAGCAAAATGACGCCATCATTAGAAAGAAGGTAGGATCAACACTGAAGAGGGGTTGGGGAAATTGAGGAAAAGAGAATCACATCAGTTGACTCTCTAGAATAAAAAGCCAGAAGAAAAATCCTCATCCAAGGTAGAAGAGAAAAGCTACAGCATTGAAGCATTGAGAAAACTGCCTGGTTCAAATATCCAAGCTGAATCTTGCAAAGAATCCTAGCTTCTGAAGGTTATAAAGCCAACAGGAATTTGGTAAGAATTTGTTATGATCCATATACTGAAATAAAATAAGCTGGAAATAGTGCTAAAGAAAGCATAGGCACTAAATGGGAAATCAGTCCGTAGGGAAAGCAGTCTGAAATTCAGGTACACACTCTAGACAAAATGTATTCATATTCCCGGGGGCTAAACTTTTTCAGGCTACAAGGATAAATACCATTCCTATTAGTGTAAAAATGTTACTTAGTAAAGGTGTTATTTATATTAAAAACCTAAGTATAAGGCTAGGGATGTAGCTCAGTGGCACAGTGCCTGCCTGGCAAGAGCAAGGCCCTGAGTTCGATTCCTAGTGCAAAAAAAAAAAAACCAAAAAACAAAGAACTATACTAGACAAACAATATATAAGAACTCTACTATTTTCATAACTTCTACATAGCCTAAAAATTCTTTCAAAATAAAATTTTTCAAAAAGCACACAAAAAAAACTATATAAAATATATATCTTGAATTAGGAAGGCTGCTGCTGCTATATAAAACTACTACCATAATACTGCATTTGGAAAGCCTCAGCATTCAGTAATTCCTGACTGTTCAATAAAGAAAACAAAATGAGATACAGTTGTTGTCTCAGTTTTATGTATATGACTTTCCCACTGAGTCTTGAAGTACCAAGAATCCTTGCCTTATTATCCAGACATTAGCTAAACATACCCAAGGTTAGAGATGGTAGATTTTTCCCATCGTGGGCTTCATAATTCTCTGACTCAGAACTGTCCTATATCCCACATTTGTTCCAAACTTAAGTTCATATACCTTGTGCCACAGCACATGGAAAGAAAAAACACAAAGGAAACCCAGTGATTTTTTTTGCGGGGGAGGGGGTCCTATCCTATGGTTGAATTTTATTCTCCTCACCCAAATTATTCATCTTTTTATGGGTAGAAAATGTGACTTATTGTCTCTTCATCTCTGTACTGAGAGGTTGTTTCCCAAGCCTGTACATGGGCACCACACTTACACACGGCTCCTACAGAGCACTAAGCAAAACAGCACATGCAACAAGCAGTAAGAGATTTAAAGTGAGGAGGAGCGAGAAGAGGTCATAACTCTGGATGGTTCCCAAATCTGGAATGAATATGAATTACTGACCAATAACAAATGATAAACTTTAGTATTATGTTTGTTAAGAAGGACGTTTATTCTTCTTTGTAATCAACGTACTTCAAATAAAAATATTCTTTTAGTCAATTAGAAAAAGAAAAAAGCTATGGTGTCCTTTATTCTGGTACCTCTTATTTGGAAAAAATGCTGATTTGAACATATTCATTTCCTAGAACTCAAGGGTTATTACTAGTTTCTGTTGTTGTGGAGCTGCTTGAAAGCTAGTTTAAAATATGCAAATTTTAATAATATCGTTTCTGGGATGCTTCCTTCTAACAGACTGTTCATAGTTCCTGAATGAAATAACTAACATATATGGAATAAAGATATATCAAGTTCAGCTCTCAGCAGACATAACTAAAGCAAGTGTCTAAGAAACCCATCACGGAATGCAAACTTCTGGAAAAGCTTTAAAAGTATCAACCAGAGACTCACCACATTCTGCTTCTTCTGAAGCATCTCCAAGTGTTCCACAAGACTCTCATCAGCCACATCAAATGGCGTCTGGCCCTGGTGGAGAAAGGAGGCACCATGACTGCTAGAAAACAGAAGTAGTGATCACATGACTTTATGAGAGACTTCTCAGTATTTACTTTCTCCCTTTGATTCTAGTGATACAGGCTGAATACCCTTTATCCGAAGTGCTTGGAACCAGAAGTGTTTTGGATTTCTTCAGATTTTGGAATTTCCACATAGATATAATGAGATATCTGGACAATAGGACCAATTATGCTTCATATACACCTTATGCAAACAGACTGAAGGTTGTTTCACACAATATTTAAAATACTTTTATTCTCATAGTGCAGACTTTTCCACTGGAGGAGACATTATGTCCACATTCAAAAATTTCAGATTCTGGAGCATTTCGGATTTCACATTAGAAGCTCTACCAGTAGCTGCTTCCCTAATTAGAAACAACAAATCCTTTAAATGCAGTTTTATACTGCGTGAAACAATATTGAGGAAATTGCCATCAAGAGCAAGTAAATGCTTATTCCATCTTGGCAAATAACCAACGGGAATCCTTACTTGTATCTATTCGGAGCCGGCGGGATGAAATCTAGGGCCTCATGCATGGAAAGCAAGCACTCTATCACTGAGTTATACCTCCAGTCCTCTTAGCAGAGACAGTCTTGCTGAACTGCCCAGGCTGGCCTCGAACTTCAGAGTCTCCTGCCACAGCCTACCAAGTAGCTGACACTACAGACATTCACCATCATACTCAGTTCTAAAATGGTCTTAGTTGCAATAATAAATTCAATAAAGCATCCTAAAAACCTAAGAGGGTGATTCAGGGAACATGTACTCCAAAGATTAAGTTATGGGAATCATCTCCTTTAAGTGAGAGAAGGGCAGATGGGGGGTAATCTCTTTCAGGAAACATCAGCACAATCAAGGGCCCCAAGAATGAAGCTTGGGCTCAGGACAGATGTAGGGCAGATAAGAACATCTTCTAATTAAAGACCAAGTCTCTGGATTCCTGGAAAATCAAGAGACATAGGGATAGGATTTTACGGACTTACAATCTGCTTGAAGTGATCTTTGAAACTCAAGAATTTTTGTTATAACATTTTTAACGACAATGTGAATAAAATTCAGCTGTTAAAAGACTTTGAACTGAAAAATAATAAAACCTTTCACACCTTACTGCAGATCATGACCTTAGGTTTCTCAAAGCTCATTTTTTACCAAGGGAAAATATCTTTTATTTTTATCCTATTTGTTTGTTTTAGGGGCTTCAACATAGATAGACTCATGAGGTTAGTGGAGCTTTATTTTTCACAGCAAACATGTCTTTCTGTTAATAGCAGAGGTGAGGGCAAGGTGGTGGAAGGCAATACCATAGCTACCAATGATGTGTATTTCCCCATAGCAGTCACCTGCCATTAAAGAGACTTTACGCCTTTTGTTCTAGAGACTAGGCCCCAATCTCACATCAGAAGCGCAGGCTCACTAACCAGTTTGTTGCAGATATCCATGTCACAGAGCGCTTCTGCCAGGATGGAGCAAGCCTCCTTCACTCCCCAGTGCGCAGCAGCATGGAGGGGAGTCCAGCCGTCATGATCCTGAACATTGAGTTCATAGCCAGCCTGAATTAAAAGTCTAAAAAGAAAACCCCAAATAATATACTTATCTCTTTGATTTTACTGTTTCTGTCTTGCTAAATAAGCTGTTTAAGACTTATTCCTACCCTACAAGGCATAGCTCCAGTTTCATAATTACTACTTTGAGCACCAGTCATACATCATCATCACTAACCCCCTCCAAAAGGTCACGCAACATGGTATTTCCCACATATGTCCACGTTATACCATAAAATGGGTGTGTATGGACAGATGTGTACCTGAGATTAACCAAGGCCTAATTCAACTAGCCAAAGAACCCAACTCCATCATAGAATATGTTTTCCATTTTCCAATGCAGGGAGAAATTAACATATAAAATGAAGACTTAAATCTTCAGGGTATTTTTCCAAACTAGCTTTCTGGTTAGTCTAAGACATTACAGGATTATTGTAGAATCTCAAACCTCCAAGTTTGCAAACATTATCTGCAGAGTAGTCTTGCTAACTATAAAACTATAATCTAACTTGTACCCATGTTATACAAGAGAAAAGATATGGTTTCTAAAGCCCCAACTTGCACAGGCTGCTGGAGGCCTTTTATCATGGGTTTCCAGTCACCTTTTAAGAATTGTGCAAAGTGTGAATGTCAAGCTCAGGTAGATGTGGAGTTCAACACACTGCCACAAGTACTAGAAATCCTAAATTAGATGGAATATAAAGGACTCCAGCAGCAAGTACACATACAATGTCTTTAGCAACCAATGTGTTTGAGAAAGCCTGTCAACATTCAGCACCAAGAGCTACACAAAGTATCTATGGATGCAAGGAAAAAAAGAATGAAGTAGTAGAGCCAATCCTGCATGTGAGTTTGACTAAGCTATTCCAGGTGGACACTACACATTCAATGTCTATAGAATTGATCTAATGAGCAAAAAAAGTTACCTAAATTAAAAAGGACAAAATGATCACAAGACTGTCCTATACTACAGGTTACAAGAAGAAGAGGTTGTAGGGGAATTAATGACAAATTCAGAGTGGAAAGAGGTCTTGAAAAGTCACTTCAAGCCCATTATACCTCAAGTGTATTTCACATCATACCTGTCAGACAGAAGCCACAGGGATAGAAGGAGGGAGGTAGACTATTTGCAATATGTGAGAAAAAACCTGCATGATCAGAGAGGAAACCAACAAAAAAGGAAACACATCATAGTGAAAAGTCTAGTTCACTCTCTGCTTCCAAAATTCATCTCTTCTCCCAGAAAACCAAAACTGCTTCATGTAAATGGACAATACCTGAGGACTTCAGAGTAGCCCTTGGCAGCAGCCACATGGAGGGCTGTGGCCCCTGAGCGAGCCTGCCTCACATCTTCTATTTTCCCACTGTTGAGCCACTGGCGGGCATCCTGTAACATCTGCTGCTCTTCTTCCTTTCTTGACTGCTCTAGATCAACTCCTACAGACACCAGACAGCCAGCATTATTAAAGTTCCATGTAAGCCTCACAGGTTATTTCCTTAGATTCAAAACACATCATAAATATAACCACAAATAACAGTTTAGTCATCAAGTTGGACATTATTAAATTTAGAAGACCAATGGCATTTGTACACACATTAGTGGTCTTAGCAAGGTTAAATTATCAGGCTAAATATTATGTGATACAGACCCAAGAAGGGAACAGACCTAAAACTGTTTCCAACAGAACATAAAAATCAGAGGGAGGAAGTATTTTACTTTACAATATTTGTACAAAGCTACAAACTTCAAAGTCCTTTTACATGTAGAATAATTTTAGTTTCCCAAAAGTGCTTTGAGGTAAATATAATAGATACTACGATCCTCATTTGCCAATTGAGAAAAATAAACATAGAAAAGTTGGTGCCTTGCTCAAGGCCACAAAACACATCAGCCACTAGAACTCTGGTATCCTCAATCCTTTGGTTTTCTTTTCCAGTCACTATACCATATAATGATGGTATCAAAAATCCTGGTTACAGATATGCTATACTTTAAAAAAACAAACTACCTCTGAAGCTTTTTTTTCTACATGTAGACAAATACACTGACCTGAAAGCTATGTACATTCAGTAATCTACAAGTGAGCAGGTGATCCACAACTTAAAAACCAGTCTGCGTTCAAGGAGATATAAATTTTGTTTCCCTTAAAAGCATCATGGAAGCCTGATGTGGTGGTGCATGCCTATAATGCCCAGCTACTCAGGAGGCTGAGGCAAGAAGAATGCAAATTTAAAGCCAGTCTAGGCAACGTGGGGAGATCTTCTCTAAAATAAAATCATAAAAAGGGGTTGAGGATGTAGCTCAGTGGTAGAGTAGTTCCTAGTATGTGAAAGGACTTGGATAAAATCTCGTATTGGGACCGCCCCCAACAAAAAAAATTATGGAGGGACTCAGAGGGTTCCTCCCTTTAACCAGTAACTTTCCAATATCTAGGCCAGGGAAGAAGGGCTAAAGTAGGGGCATTTCTCATTATATAACAGAATGAAATGTCCCAAACACAAAGCATACCCATTCAGAGAGTAGTCATACCCATTAGCAGTCTCTATCAGTATTTGATCTGTGCCCTCCCAGCTTTTAAATGAGAACCTGTGAATTAATTATGGATTACCTGTCTGATCTGGGGAATGGATGGGATGAAGAAACTTACTTAAAACAGACCAGAACTCTACACATTGAAGAGTTAACAGTGCTGCACAGTTAGGCAGACATAGAACACTTGCTCCAGTAGAGCATATGCCTTAACTGAAGAGTCAGCCAGCAAAACAGAAAAGGTAGATTCTCAAACAAAGACTCTTTTTAAAAAACTAGTTAAAAATATATGATTTGTAAACTGCAAAACGTATCTCAAACTAAGTGAGAAACTCTGAGACAAGAGGGTAAACCAAGCACAAAACTCTCCAACAGGGCACAAAAAAACTATATACAGAAGGCAGCAAAAACAACAGCTGTTGACATTATTTTAAGGTAAGCTCCATGTGCTTTCTATAAAGGGCCAGATATTAAATATTTTCAGGTTTGCCAGTCATCTGATCCATCAGAACTTTTCAACTCTGCTGTTGTAACATAAAAGCAGCTTTGGATAATATGTAAACACATGGCTCTGAGTATGCCAAAGAAGCATATCAAGAAAGGCCACTGGGGCTAAATCCGTTGAGATAAACTACAAATTGTGGATAAAATCATTTAGCAGTGCCCTCCCCATCAAATCACTGCAACTCATGTGCACAGTTCTGTGTTGGTTCCAGCAGAATTCCTAAGACCTATCTGCCCTCCTTTTTTTTAGATTAAAAGAATCCAGGGGCCTCTAGTAAGAGAATCTTACCTTACCCCCTGAAATGAATTCTTCTGAAACTACAAAGTAAGAATAAGCATTTTTAGAGTATATTCTTCTAAATTCCACTCTTTACCATAACAAACTATCACAATAATTTTCATGGTTAGGATGGCTAAAGATCACTTCAGAGATTATAGCAAGTATCTTTACAAGCACCACTTTTAGTTTTCTTCAAAAATAAAAGATAAAAAGCCACAAACATGAACTAATGAATATGGTCATGCTGTATCCCATATTTTCTTTGGATCCTGCAATGTGTAAAATCCAACATAATGGGCAACATAATGTTCTGCTGGAACCAACACAGTAAGAACTGCAGACACCTCTCATCAGGTCATCCAAACTCTACAACTGGACATACAACCTCAGAATGGCACTTAGTGTATTCTTTTGAGTTATTAAAAGGATACATGATGTTGAGAACTGACAGTGCTGTGCAGACAGATCTAAACCTTTCCTGTCCTATGATAATCAAAAAGTCTACACCGTGAGCAGACTGTGTGCTGTAAGGGGCAGTGTGAGAGTCTCCCCTAGCCCTGCTGATTTCTTAGGTTACCTTGCTTCTTCACTTGCTCCAGAAGAAGATCCTTCATAGCTGGCTCTTCTGCAAGGTCAGATGGGACCTCACCTTCACTGTTCACCATACCCACACTTGCTCCATGGTTAATGAAGTACCTGTGCGATAAGACCGAGGATAAGTATTATCTTCCTATCTAATACCAACTTATACTTGTGCACCTGAAGCTCACTGTGGAGCAGGGACTTATCTGGAGATTTAAATATGGTCCTGATAAGGTACTGTTATAGTCAGGGTTTACAAGGTAATGGATTTAATAAAGGACACATAATTTCTAGAATTATTTTATAATATTCACCCAAAGAATCAAATGCAAGAGAGTGTAGGAGATCTGTCCACACACTAGAGACCCAAGGAGTCCAGCTGAGGGCCTGGATCCCACAGCAATGTACTGCATGAGTCCAGCGAAGACTTAGAACCCATGGCAATGTCTCATGCAAATCTGTATCAAGGATCTGCACTGGGAAGGCCCAAAGATCAGTGGTGGAAGCTAGAAAGTCTGTGCTAGTGGGATGAAGGATCTGTGCCAGCAGCTGAGGAATCTGCATTGGAGCCAGGAAATGAAGCTCAAAGTAGGGACAAGAGCTCCCCCAAAGAGAACCACAGCTGTCCTCAGCAACAGCAAGGACCTGAGCTCCTCCAATGATGAGAACAGTTGAGTCCACTTGTTTGGAGAATCAACAGTACACCCTCTTCCCCTCCAGTTCTGCT
Organism: Chinchilla lanigera; assembly: GCF_000276665.1. Classification (NCBI taxonomy): domain Eukaryota; kingdom Metazoa; phylum Chordata; class Mammalia; order Rodentia; family Chinchillidae; genus Chinchilla; species Chinchilla lanigera. Next base: position 38,472,395 of record NW_004955406.1, on the reverse strand, counting down.
TTTATGCTGTTGGCAACAATCCTCAGGTACGCCTTCCACACCCAGAACTACGCTGACTCAGCTCAGCTGGGTGTTACAAGTTGACCATTCGTTAACCCACCACAATCCACCCGATCAACTTGATAACCAGACATATTTCCTTAAACCATAGTCTCCAGCAGCAGATTTGTGAAAAGTTAACAGATCTTACATCTATTCAGATTTACATTAATATAACAATTACATATATACCATTCTTATTGCACTCATTCCCACACTAAAAGCAAAATATTCAAAAGGTGATCAATACTCTGGTTTCTCTTCAGATCATATAAATCTTTCCCCTTTCAAAAGGTGATCAAAATTTTTTTTAAAACCACTTAACCTGACTACAAACTTATCTAAAAACTACATTAAAATTTTATCAAAAGGGCTATTGCAATCACAATCCTTGCTTCTCATTTTTTTTTTATTTTAAAGAGTAAAAGAAGGATAACATAGTAATGGGGGGCTTACCGAATTACAAAGTGGTAGGAAATTATCAATGGTTGTTGTTTTACATATTGTTATCTACAAGATAGTTTCTCAGGAAAACAAACAGATAAATAATAGTGAGTTACAGACAAAAGTGGTAGGTTATTATCAATGGTTGTTGTACTATTCTTTGGTATCTTCAAAGTGGTTTCTAAAGAAAAGAAATAGAGCTATACATGAGTGACCAATTGAATATTCATTGACTATTCTCAATGATTGTTGTAGGAAACACATAGTAGTAAACATACATCCACTTATGAAATAGCATATGAATAATACAAACATTACAGAGTTATGGACAGATTAGTAGGAAAGTATCAATGGCTGCTGTAATACATGGCGGTATCTTCGAAGTGGTTTCTCAGGAAGACAGAGATACACAAGAAGGATCTAACAACTAGTTACAGCCTAAGGGTTGTCAAAAATAGCACATTACCTCCTCACCAGTGACTCCTGTCACTGAGGTGTGACGGCTGGAAGGGAGGCCAGGATTGAAAAGAAGGACTGAGAGACTTGCACCTGTGTCTAGCAACAGGCTGTTTTCTTTTTCCTCTATAGTCATGATTACCTGGGGCTCCTCCTTGGAGATGACAGTCTGGCCAGAGGGAGAAGACAGAGTATGCCCCGGGGCCCCTCATTCTTGTTACATGAACTGGTAGGATGGGTCTGAGCTCTGGGCCTCCACTTCAGAGGGCAGACCAATCTCCAGTAGTCACCTTTGCATTCAGGGCATGGCCCAGGGGGCTTCTTAGGGCAGTTCCCCTTGAAGTGGCCTGGCTTTTAACAGTAGTAGCAGATGAATGCAGTCGTTGAGTTCTTCTTGGGGCCCCGGGAATCAGACTTAGGGTCTGTTTCTCTTAGTGCTGCAGCAAAAGCAGCTGCTTTTTCTTGGTCTCTTTGTTTTCTCTCCTTGGCCTCCTCCTCATCACGGCTATAGAATACTGAGGAGGCAATTCTTACTAACATCTCAAGTAAGCCATCTGGGGTGAAAGCCATTTTTTGTAGCTTTTTCTCTCCAGCCTCCCAAGGCATTGGGACCCCACAACCATTTAGTGTCCTCTTCCCAACCATCAGCACAGGCAGCAGGAATCTTGGTGCAGACCTCTCCGGAGCTCCACATACTCCTCTACCACAGCCTGTACTGTCAGGGGAAGAATGGCTTCCAGGGGATCTCCCTAGGTATTGCACAAGGTCCTCCTGGTTTTCAGCTTCCAAACAGCTCTCATGATGCCGGTCCACTAGACCTCTGACTCTTCGGGCTTAGGCTGTATTCTCGTGTTCTCCAAGTCCTTGTTCAGCAGCTGCTGCTCCACTGACTCTGGACGTTTCTGGTTCTCAACAGCAGGGGCAAGAGTGACCCATTGTGTGGCATGTATTTGCAGGGGTTTCTCCATGTCTGGATGATTCACGCACATCCCTGGGCAGGCCTCCATGGCTAGTGCGTGGCAGGCCAATTGTGTCTCTGCTTCTCTGTGCCATGATAGTTCTCATCCACACGGTGGCAGCTGGTTTGGGGGATGGCGTGTGCCAGCATGTGCCACCACATGGCTTCCTGGGTGCCGACTGCCCGCCTCCCAGGCGCCTTCATGGCTAGGGGCCGGCCCAAAGGCTGGCACTCTCAGCTGCGTGGCTTCCCGGGCACAGGTGGCCCACCTCCCAGATGCCTGTGTGGCTAGGGTCCAGCCCAAAGGCCGGCGCTCCCTGCTGTCATTAACTTTTAATAACAGGGTATGACAACACTAAGAAACAGGAATCTCCTGCATTTCAAATACACTCTTCCCTTCAGGTGAAAGGCTTCAGTTCATTTTTCCATTGTCCTATTCCTTCTCAACAACCACGTTCTCCTCTGTGTCATCCTTGCAATCCACAGATCCACTGGAACGTCTCCTCTGGCCAAACACTTCAAATCTCCCTGCTGGCTCTCTAATCTTAATTTCCAACATAGATCTGGCCAAAAGCTCTCAACAGTAACCATGCCACCATTCCAACAATAAACTGCATTGAAATTTTTCTGCCACCAGGCAACATCTCTAAACACAAGCAAAATGCAGACCACCTTTTTGCCAAAGCACAACATATACCACCTGGGATCCAGCAGCCAATGCAGTCCTCAATAGAAGCCTCCTGAGCCTCATCTTAACTGGCAGCATTTCCATCAGTTCTCTGATTTTCCAGGCTCTGACCAGAGTCTCCCATATAGTTTACAGCATTTGGGGGCTGCCTATTTGGCTAGTCTCTCAAAATCTTTCCAAATTAATTCCCTAAGGCTCTTAAGCCACATGGCCAGGCAATATCAGAGCAATGAGCCTATTCTTCTGGTACCAATTTGTTGTAGTCAGAATTTGCAAGGGAATGGATTTAATACAGGACATATAATTTATAGTATTATTTTATAATATTCACCCAAAGAGTCAAATGCAAAAGAGTGCAGGAGATCTGACCACATACTACAAACCCAAACAATCCAAATGAGGGCCTGGGGTCCCATGGCAATGTACTGCACGAGTCCAGCTGAAGATCTAGAACCCAAGGCAGTGTCTTCCATGAGTCCAACTGAAGGCCAAGAGCCTGTGACAGTGTCTCATGCAAATCGGTATCAAGGATCTGCACTGGAAAGGCTCAGAGTCAGTAGTGGAAACTAAAAGTTGGCACCAGTGGGATGAAGGATCTGTACCAGCAGCTGAGGGATCTGCACTGGAGCCAGGAAATGATGCTCAAGGTAAGGACCAGAGCTCCCCCAAAGAGAACTGCAGCCATCCTCAGTGACAGCGAAGACCTGAGCTCCTCCAATGATGAGAACAGCTGAGTTCACATCAGGAAAACCAGTGCAACAGGCTTCTTTGGAGAACCTACAGCACACTATCTTCCCCTCCAGTTCTGCTTTTACACTGTTGGCAACAATCCTCCGGTGGGCCTTCCACACCCATAACCAAGCTGACTCAATTCAGCTGGGTGTTACAAGTTGCTCATCAGTTAATCTACCACAGGTATTTAATTTCCAGCTCCCTTAGCCTTTAGTGATTAGGACAGGTTCCTTTAGTTCCTGACAAATGCAGTATCAACAAGATTTCTTTCATATTTGTATTCCTATCCCCTACACTTTCACTTCCAGTAGACACCAAGACACTTTCCAAATCCCACAAGGTAAGCATGCAGCCCTTAAAACTCACCTACCATCCCTGAGGCCCAGGTTCCAGAATGGACCTATTGCACTTAAAATTCTAGGAATGAGAGCAATCCCCTAGAAACTATGTAAATAAGTAGTTAAAAAGTTCTCAGTGCCACCCTGGAGTTTATTAAGTAGCATTCTGTGGGTAAAAAACAGAAGAATAAAGAATGCATTAAAATTTACATAAATCCTAATTTTTTTTTTTTTTGTACCGGGAATCGAACTCTGGGCCTTGTGCTCACCAGGCAGGCACTTGTGCTGCTGAGCTATATCCCCAGGCCAAATTTGCCTAAATTATACCTCCACAAAACTCTTCCTTCGATGGCCATCTACATGAAAACTTTTGCACTCTTAGAGGAAACCAAATTGTTGAAGAAATATCAAAATGCTAACTAGGATCTAAATCCACATAGAATACTTGATCCTAAAGAAGGAATAAGCCAATAATTTCAGTCACTTACATTGATCCCTTTTTATTTTGAAAGTACTATCACAAAAAATTATATCCCAAGTCTTAGGCAAGATTATGAATAAGCAATGTGGGTACTATTACCCTCTACACATACACTTTAAGAAACTGAGGTTCACACACAGTAAATAATTTGCTCAAATTCACATAACCGACAAATGGCAAAGGCCAGTCTTTTGAATTCAAGTCTAGTTCACCTTTGCTCTAGTTAAAAACTATTTCTGGCTTGGTGGGTACCCCAATAATGTGGGAATTCTATCAAATATTCATTCAGAAATATTTAAAGGGAAAAGAAAAGTTATGCACATTCTATTTCAATCCATTAACAATTTAATAAACATTTATTGGTCCACTACTGTGTTCAAAGAAGCATATTTTAGGCACTGTAATTTTTTTAAAAAACCAATACATAGCATTTAATTCGAAGAGTTTACGGAGGAGAAAGAATCAACAAAAATTAGATTAAGATGATGATTTTTGCTTTCTCAGTCTTAGAACATGGTATAATAGAGTTCAATAATGTTTGCTAATTCATAGATAATTTCACAATAGAAAGCCCAAAGGCATTCACAATTCATTTAATCTTCAACTATTTTCTTCTTCCCCCACACTCTTAGAGGATGAAAGACCTTTTTCAATTACAAAATAAACTCCCTCTATCTGTATTCTCAAATCTACCAAGGACCTCTTCAACTCCCTATAATTCAATAGCTCCTCTCTTCTGGTTCCTTCCTCTCAGGCCAAAGGAACATTTAACTATACCTCCGCATCCCCCAAAAACAAAATACAAATAAGGTACACTGTAAACACATAATAAATATTTGTTGGATTGAACTGTATACTCTAATCAAAGGAATCATTCACTATCTCAAATACATCATACTCTCATTCAGAGTTTCTCCTTAGCTCAAATTGTTTCCTCTAACTGAATGGAATATATTCCTTTCTCTTCTCCCTTGTAGATACCTTTCACATCTTTCAAGATCCATTTAAAATACTTTTGCCTTCAAGAAACCTTTGCCATCCCAGTCCTCAACACTAACTCTGGACTTCTGTCATGGCATACACTATACCTTGATGGAACCACTACTGCTGGAAACTACATGAGGGCAACAACTGCATCTTGCTTGCTATTATCACTACCAGGACATCTGGCACTTTATTTTCTCCTGCATTCCATACATACTGCTTGAATTAAATGAAAAATCTTTAGCATTTTTCTCTACCATCTATCCATCCATTACTGGATCAAGCCACAATGGCACTTGGGTATTGTTATGGTTGATTCATTGTGTCAACTTGAGAAGTTTAGAAGCTTAACTAAGTAACTCATCAGGGAGCCAAAGCCCTCACTTTGTAAACATCCTGAGCCTTTGCAAGAGGAGGGCACAGAGATGGTGTGAGTGCTACACCCAAGAGGGTGGTGGTAGCCCCCATACAGTAAAAGGGAAAAAAAGGGGCTTGGTCCCCCTGCTTCTGCTCTTGTTGTTTTTGCTGTCTTCTGCCACCTTGAACTGTTGCCCCTCACCATGCCACCCTGCCTTGGAGCCAACTGATTATGGACTGAAACCTCTACAAACTAAGTGAACTAAATAAACCTTTCCTTCCTTAATTTTGGGTGTTGGGTATTTTGTCTTAGCAGTGAGAGAAAAGTAACCAACACAGTTATATAGGCCTCTATTTTTTCCTTTTCTGACATGTTCTTAAGACCATGATAAAAAAAGACTGGTTTATAGAAAGTAATCTGACTCACCATTTTTCCATTTTCTCCAGTTTCAGGAAAAAAAAAAGAAAAACCCTCCTCAGTTTTATACCTGTCTGAAGAATAAATATAAACCCATGAAATAGTATCTACTTTACCCTGAGAATCCTTATAGTTGTCCAGAGGCTCAGAAACAACCATTACCTACATCCTTGTCCTTCTTATCCTTCCCATCCTTACTAATGCATCACTGATAAAAAGTCTCTTCGCTATTTTAAGGGAGAAAGAAAGCAAATGAAAATTGTTAAGGAAAACTCAGAGTAAATGAGCATCCCAATAAACTATAAAGCCAAACCAAACACTGTAGCCTTAGGTCAATCTGCTGCTTCTAAGTTAAACAGTATTCATAGTAAAAATGGAAGAACACCCAAATTGCCAGTGTCAAGCCTGAACGCTAGTAAAAATAAGGAAAAAACAACTTCTAAGCCTCTCTTTTTCTGACGTACCACACGAAGTACAAATATAAGACAAAAGGATCACCATGGAACATGAAATAGAATACACTTAGATTCTTCCTGAGAACCTAATTTACCTTTTACTCATTTCTACTTCCTTGAAAGTTAGAGTTCCTAATGATTCTGGGAATAAGAGTATAAAATCTAATGATACAAAAAGAAAAGTAACAAGAGGACTATGGGTTGATCTTATCTAAACCATTCTTCACTGGCCCTAAGATAAAGCAATCAGGTTGAATAATACAAATAATCAGGTTCTTTCCCCTTGCACAAAAAATAATGCCATACATTGTAAATAAAAATGACAGTAAAACCTAAACCTGTCTAATAATGTGCATAATGAGAGATAAAGAAAGTTGATGATACCACCACTCCACCTCTGCAATGGACTCTTGAACGGATCATCTTCTTCATGGTCAACTTCCATATGTCTAATTTCTAATAATTGAGGAAACAGTAACTGATAGTGAGATTTATTTGAGCAAAACATTGCTGAGTTCTGAACTTATTTCCAAAGGAACTATAGTCATCCATAAAGATGAATTACAGAAACAACTGTAAAAAGTGTTAAATCATTCTCTGCACTCAGTTTCACAGAGGAGGATAATGGCAAACAGGAGTACAGGCCCTCCTTGGAAAAGTGAGGAAAAAAAATCTTGGAAAAAAGTGAAATCTTAACTCTAATGAGATTCAGTAGTTCAAATATCACAAAGATGCCACCTGAACAAATAATCAAATGTCAGTGAGGGGCCAATATGTTTTATGCCTCTTAGGTAAATGTTTTAAGAAAAATTAAAATTGACAAAGAAGTCACTTTACCTCTTAGACATCATTATGGTGGCACTGATGAATAAAGCTGAAATCAGAACATTTTCTATGAGACTCTGAAATGGGGACAGCGTAGGGGACTAGGAGGTTAGAAGAGATTGAGGAATAAAGAGTGAAGAAAACTGCACTATTCATTTTTCTTGGCTTTGGGACAATCCAGTCATCCACTATTTTGAACAAGCAACCCAGTCAAACACCAGCGCCGCTGTGTATGGTTTCTCTGGCCCCCACTCTCCCTTTAACTTCTCCTTCTGAGTGTCTCTGGCTCAGAAGCCCAGCGACTTAGGTTTTCCCAGGAAACCTGGGCAAATCTCATTTGGTGGGAAGTCATTTCAGACTTTTTCATGGCTGCCAACATAATTCTCCCTGCTGTTTGCTGAATAGAAGAAATGTAATGAAGCTCTAATCATATTATTGAAAATGACCTGAAAACAAGAAATTTGATTTTTAAAGGACCATAGAATATCATAATTTCATTTAGAGTGTTTGCTGTATCAGTCTAAATTTACCTTCATCTAGAATACACTCACTTGCTTCATCTCAAAGATGTTTCAACTGTCGAAGTTTCTTTCCCATTTAAAAATAAGCTCCCTGATCATTCCTTCATACAACAGACATTTATTTATTGTTGCTTATATCCCAGACTCTATGTGGTCAAGATTCTTCTGCCACAGGGGGCACAAATAGTTGTGAAGGTTAGTAGCTACTAATGTATCTTTTTTTGGTCTTTTTTGAGACAGGGTCTCAGTGTGCAGTTCAAGCTGGCCTTGAGCTCCCTTTGCAGCCCAGGCTGGTCTCGAACTCACAACGATCCTCCTGCCTCAGCCTCTGGAGTGCTGGGATTACAGGTGTGCACTACCACACCCAGTTAATGTATCTTGTTAAATGTACTTATTCTGCCAGAGTGGAGAATACATGCCAACCCCTATGTTTCCCTGGTTTGACAGGTTTAGGCTTCTTCTTCTGCTACTAACTATATGAGGGCTGTGATATGAGCAGAATGCCAGGCTTTTTTTTTTTTTTTTTTTTGGGTATCGGGGCAATGAACTCAGGACCTCGTACTTGCCAGGCAGGTGCTGCGCCGCTGATCTATACCCCCAGCTCATGCTTGGAATTTTCTACCTTCATTTGTACTAAGCATTGATTTTTTAGAACACTGGATTTATAAAAAACATATGGGTTTATAAAGAAGTCCAGAAAAAAATTTCCAGGCCTCCTGAGCTGTTCAGAAAGGAATGAACCCAGTTCACCAGACAAACCCTACCTCTGTATATTCCAGCAAATACAAATTAAAAACAGAAAAAAATAAAGTTTCAACTAAGAAAATGTTTATTTAGCCACCATGTAAAACAAAGTATCAGTTATCCCTTAAAATAATCAATTCTCTATTTTATACTTTACAATACATTATAACTACTTATGAAATTTAAATTCTTATGAGCAGAAGAGAAATTAAGGCTCTTCCTCCTGTCAAACCCACACAGAAACTTACTCTGCTATGTTGAGATAGCCACAGGAAGCTGCCGCATGAAGAGGTGTCCAGCCCTCATTGTCTTGCTGGTTTACATTGGCTCTGTTCTCCACCAAAAACTTCACCATGTCCAAATTTTCATCAATACAGGCCTGAAAAGAAAAGCCCATTCAATCATTCAACAATTACTTACTGAGTCCTAGTGTGTGCCAGGTATTGCTTTGGACATTGACAATGCCCAGTACTTCAAGTGATACATTAATTTTTATTTCTTTCATACTAAGGACTTGTAAGCCTGCAAGTACTATATTACTATTTTTTATAGTAGCAAGAGCAGTAAAAGGATTAATTATAAAAGGGATTTCTAAAGTGCTATAAATGGGTAAACTCTTTTACCACTGTAATATAAAAAGAAGAGCATGCTAGAAATCTGATAAACACTGATTTGCTTATGAATTTTCAAAGAAAAAAGAAACACATATGTTCTGATGCAAATTTCTCCGTGGGAAATTACAGTCTGGTGAGAAAGAGTAGGAGGATCATTTCAGGTAGAAGAAATGTATTTTCTGAATGGGGTTAGGGATCCTTATCTGCCTACTTCTAGCAGCAATTAGAGGGACAGCACAAAAGTTTTTTGAATAAAGGCTTCAGGCCTTTAAGAAACAGTCACAAACACCAAGATGTGCAAAAACCAAAAAGCTGTCTTGACACAACTACAAAATAAAAAGGAGGCAAAAAAAAAAAGAGGTAGAAGGCCTACATTGACAAAAGAAATCATTATCAAGGTTTAGATGTTTCCCAAACAGTTGGGATAACGAAGGACCTAAAAACAAATGAGACCATCTTTTTAAAACTTGCCTATGAATGCCTTCCTTCAAATAAATAAATACTTTTAAAATTTTCATAGAGGAAGAATTCATTAGCCAAATAAAAATGATTGCCACAATAATATTAGGAGCGTATCTGCATTTTGATTGTGTTGACATTGGCACTAATGATGCAAAAGCAACGGTGAGTGAAATGGTAGTGCCTTAGCACAAATCAAGATAAGTAGCTTCAAGAAAAACCAATTCCACTTAAGAATGATATGAATGAAGCAGTAAAACTTATTAATTTTACTTCATCTAAATCCGTGAGTATAGTATAAGTTTTTTAAATATTGTGTGACAAAATGGGAGGTATACTTGAAGCACTTCTGCTATGTGTGAAGGGTGAGCCCACTGCTAGGAAAAAGCACTTGTCTGTCTGACTTGCAAGACAAACTAGCCACTTTTTTCACAAAACACTATTGCTATTCAAAAGAATTACTGACAACTTATAGTTATTCAAACTTGAACAAGACGAGCCTGTCACCTCAAAGAAAATAACTACCATTTGCTGTCACTGATAAAACTCAGCCATGCAAGGGGAAAGTGGAATTTTGGAAAACTTGGTCAACACCACGAGCTCTTGTGCACAACGGGAGTATCAAACAACAAGGATAATCCGTTCATTACATAGTGAAATGTGTTTACATTTGGAAGGTCTGCATAACTGAGTAAACCCATATTTTCCAAATAACCCAATGCATGATGTTGGAGAATCACGGGTAAAAGATTCACTCAATGTACAAGTTAGACCAATGGGTTCTGATGTAACGAGTAAAACCAGTCCATGGACATGGTTTCAGTTTCAACCAGTATTTAAGAAACTACCACTTGGAGTTTTTGTATAGTACACAAGAACAACACCCACAGTTGTCTGAGTAAGCAATTAAAATACTCCTCTCTAAAAGTATATATATATATATATTTTTTTTTGTTTGGGTTTTTCTCCGGTGCCGGGAACCGAACTCACGACCTTGCGCTTGCCAGGCAGGCGCTTTGCCGCTGAGCTAAATCCCCAGCCCCCTAAAAGTATATTTTTAATTAAAATGAAATTTATATTATTATGTAAGACTCATTCAACTGAATTAATACCTATATTTTTTCAAAGTAATATAGTTCTCAATAATATACAACAACAAATATAAACAATGTTCTCAATAAGTTAGGGGAGTTTTGAAAAATTTTAAGTGTAAATGAATCTGAAGATGAAACAGTTTGAGAACTACTGTCTTCCATCAGACTTACTAAGAAGTACTTTATGGTGATAATGAGTGTTTAAATAGAAGATCACTGAGGAAAGAATTCAAGTTAGAGCTTTAGAAGACCTCTGTAAATAAAGTACCAAGTAGTACACATAACAAGAAAACTTATGGGAGTTCCCTCCAACAGTAAGCCTCATGCCAAACCTGCCTAAAAGCAGGAGTATGGCTGAAAATTTAATTCAGGTAGAAAAAAAATTGGGGGGGTTGTGTAAATGCTTGCTCAAACTTTGCATAGCTTTTTCTTTTTTTTGTCTTTTTGAGACAAGGTCTCACCAGGCAGTTCAGGCTGGCCTTGAACTAACTTTGTAGCCCAGGCTGGCCTCAAACTCACAGCCATCCTCCTGCCTCAGCCTCCCAAGTGCTGGGATTACAGGCATGTGCCACCACGCCCGGCCCAAAAACATTTTTTTTTTGAGAGAGGGTCTTGCTATGTAGTCCAGGCTGGCCTTAAACTCACTCTGTAGTCCAGACTGGCCTCAAACTTTCAGTGATCCTCCCGCCTCAGCCTCCCAAGTGCTGGGATTATAGGCATGTGCCCCCATGCCTGGCTAGGTGAAAATTTAATTAGCTACCTGGATACAAAAAGCAACTTGGTTAATTTTTCCCAAATCACTTGATATTCTGTATAAAATAACTGAGATTGGGGATGGGGATTTAGCTCAGCGGCACAGCACCTGCCTGGCAAGCGCGAGGTCGTGAGTTGGATTCCCAGTACTGGAAAAAAAAAAAAATAACTGAGATTAGCTAAACATATTAGCCTAGATTTGATTTGATGCAATAATATAATTCCTCCAACTTGACCTTTTAAGTTCAAATGAGCTAGCCAATATTCATAAGTCTCTTTTTCAACAAGCTGCTCTAGAAATTACGCTTCTATGACACATATAATCTTTGTTTTATCAACTTCTATAAGCATTTTCTATTTACTTTCATTATATGACACTTAAAAATTATTCATAAAATATTTTTAAGTTTTTGATAATTATTCTTATCACTATGCATACATTGTATGTTTGTCAGTCTGCAATTCTATCTGGTAAGGTGCTGCCAACTCACTGCAGAGCACTTTACTAAACACTATAAAACTTCAAGTGAAAAATGGGAAATGAGCATGTATTAACCTGTTTTCTGATGCTATTATAAAGTACCTGAGTAATTTATAAAGGAAAGTTTATTTTGACCCATGGTTCTGGAAGCTAAGAAGTCCAAGACTAACCAGGTGGCAACATCTGTTAAGGCCTTGTGCTACTCTACCTCATGGCAAAAAGTAGAAGGGCAAGCAAGAATGTGAGAGAGAAAAGGAAGCTGGCCTCATAACCCATTCCCACAGAAAAAAGGCATTAATCCATTAATGAAAACTCTACCCCCTCAACTCCAAGCACTTCGCTTTAGGAACCCCCCTTCCCAACACTGCTGCATCAAAGAATTAAAGTTTCAACACATCAGCTTCTAAGGGACACACTCAGGGAAGCTTCCAAAAAAGTACTGCCGTCCAAGCAGACTATTTTAGGGATTATATTATACACACTCTTTGCTCTTAATAGTAACTCCTATTCTGTCATGGTTAATCTTGATTGGCCAGGGACCTAGGAGATCAGTAGAGCATACTTTTGGATGTGTCTGGATTGGGCCACAGGGGTATGTCCTGAGGGAATATATCTAGTCCCTGATCCCTTCCTCTGGCTCTTTCCCTGCTCTCTGCTTCTTGGATGCCACAAGTTGTACAGGTTTGCTACCACCATGCCCTTTTCCCATGTTTCTGTGTTGGAGCCAGCTGACCATGGACTGACACCTCTGAAACCATGAGCCACAATAAACCTTTTCTTCTGCACGCTGGGTATGTCAGATATTTTATCCCAGCAGTATGAAAGATGACCAATACATGTATTAAATGTGTCATCTTAACTTGGATAACCCAGGACAGTTGGGTCAATTACTTCTTGCTTGGTTGCAAAATGTCTCTGGCTCTGAAAAAAGAACAGTCTAAAATCTTAGCTCCAATGGCTACACCACCACCAGGCAGACTTTTAAAAGCCAATTGTTTTCAAGATAATTCTGTGTCCTTTGAGGATGTTAGCAGCCAAATTCCAGAGGGCCTAAAATAAGCCCAGCTAGTCCAGGTATCAAACAGGAGAAAATTAATCTTTTCTTCTTTTTAGCTCTCTTGCTTTTCTAATCTTCACTACTTCAGCTTCCCTCCTTTCCAATTTTGTGATATTGTTATCTATAGATTTCTAATCCTTGACACAGTATGCTTATGGGGAATGATACTGTGAGGAAGTTTGAGAGAACGGCAACAATAAGAAACTGGCCTAATCTGAACTGTAATTTGGCAGGTCATCAATCTATGAAGAACTATTTTAGAGAAAATAAAGTAGTCCAACTGCTCAAATCATTCTCTACATCCTCTACAAAGTGAAGGACAATAATTGTTAAAAGCATCAGCTTCAAGGGCAGACAAACCAGGGCTTAGATACCAGCTCCACCAATGCATATAACCACAAGCAGGAGAGCTAATCTAGGTACTATTGGTACACTCCTCTAGAACACTGGGAAGACTGCCCACCTCAGGGGTTTGTGAGAATTAAAAGAGGTACCTCCTTGGGATAGTTCCTGATGTTGTGTTTAAGCTAACAGTTTAACAAATAGCAACTTCCTCAGGAAAAAACCATACACATCTAAGACTTCTAAACTATCACATTCAGCCCCCACCCTTGGTATGGGAGGAAAGCAGTTTGATTAAAAATGTCTTTCAACTAGCAAGATTTTGGATGTTATTTGTAAGTTTAACTTCAGAAAATTCCCTCTCTCCTTTTTTGAGTACTGTAGCTTCCTAAATTCAGAGGTATAGGAATAAAATGGTTATGTACACTGGTTAAACTGAAAGAGTATTACGCTTGTAATCAATTCAATACCGATCAACACAATTGTAGGACATTTATTCTCATGAAATACCTGGGAAGGATGGCTTCCTCCACCCCTCTGCCACCTTTTCTTCTCTCCCTCTTTTCCATCTCTCCTCTTCCTGTTCCTCTTGATTTTTTTTTTTTTACTCCAGAAGATGGGTTATAACTAAAGCATGGATGAGAGACAAATAGGCCCTGAAAACCTTCTCAAATGAATAATGACTAAATTTAGATGTCCTTCAGCCCACTCCATCTGCAGCTGTGCTGCTGACTCATTCACGACCGAGGCATGGTGTGTGAGCAGATTCACCCATCTGTAAATCTGTCCAGAACCACAGGCTCAACACCGTGTCTCTATCCAAAGCTGCACTAGACCTCCTTTCCTTTTTTTGGAAAGGAGACTACCCATAACAACGGAGAAATTCTTCTTTGCCAGTTACACAAATTTCTCCTATTGTGACTTAAGTCCATTTCTTCCTACTTTGCATTCCTGAAGATAGACAGAATATTATTATTATTATTTTTATTTTTTATTTTTATTTTTTGGTTTTTTCCGGTACCGGGAACCAAATTCACAACCTTGCGCTTGCCAGGCAGGCGGTGTGCTGCTGAGCTAAATCCCCAGCCCCTACAGAATATTATTAAAGTAACAATTTGTCCTAAGCTCCCTAATAAATGAAGATATGATTTAATAGTCCAAAAGACCTATTCCAATCACTGGCAGGTAACAAGTTTAAACTGTCTCCTAAAACAGGCATGCTACATTTCATTGGCAAAGACAAATTTTTCTCCAGGCACAATACTTGCTTTTACCAATAAAAAGGAGAAAGAGCATGGTGATCTTTCTACTGTACCTGATATTGCTCTCTACATATCAAAGGCAAAAGTGGCGGATGGTTGATATTACTAAAGCAACAATTTGTGCCAGAGTTAAATCTAGGAGTGTGCAGAGGTCTTACAAAACAAAGACTCCTTGGTTCCCAAAATAGCCTACAACTGTCACCGCCACTAAGTGCTGCTTTTAAGAGCTGACCTTGCTGTTGTGTTTCAGAATAATGCTAATACTACCTGCTTGGCCCTGCAAACAACTCTCTCACAAAACCCAACTCCTTGTGGTTGGGCAGCTGTTACACCAGAAACTGAAATTACTGCAACCTAACACCTCCTTGTTTTTATTTTTCAGACCATATTTGCCTCGATTTCAACAAATCATCCTTACCAAAGGGTTGGCAGAGAACACAAAAAAACACTACCAATGACCATAGGCAATCCTCACAGAAACTAACAAAAATTTGCAAGCCATGAATCTGAGAGAGATTAATATCCAAAATATATAGGTAACTCCTAAAACAACAAAAACCAAAAGGTATCCAATTAAAAAAGGCAGAAGATATGACTAGATCTGCCACCATGTTTATAAATATTATATAAATGACCAAAAGCACATAAAACAATGGTCAACATCAGTAATCATTAGGGAAATGCAAATCAAATACAATGATATACTACCTCACAACCATTAGGATGGCCACTCTCTAAAAAACAGAAAATAATAAAAATGATTGTAAGAATGTAGAGAAAGTAACATATATGCTGCTGAAGCAAGCACAAGAATGTACAAAAGTTAAAATCTTGTACATTGCTAAAGGTAACATAAAAAAGATAAAGCCTCTACGGAAAACAGTATGGTGGTTCTTTAAAAGAATCAAAACTATAGGGGCTGTGGATTTAGCTCAGCGGCAAAGCGCCTGCCTGGCAAGTGCAAGGTCGTGAGTTCGGTTCCCGGTACCAGAGAAAAACCAAAAAAAAAAAAAAGAATCAAAACTATAAGTATTATTGTTTTATTCTATTAAAAATATAACTCAGGGCATATATTCACAAGAATTTAAAGCAGAATCTCAAAGAGATATTTATATACTCGTGCTGATAGCTGCATTATTCACAATCACTACTATGTGGAAGCAATCCAAGAGCACATTGACAGATGATTGGATAAGCAAGATATGGTACATATATGATAGATTCCAGAGAGAGTATTGTGCTGCTAAGACCTTGATTTCAGACTTCCGGCCTCTGGATGTGGAGAGAATAATTCCATGTTGTTGTAAGCCACCAGGTTTGTAGTCATTTGTTATAGAAGTCACAGGAAACAGTACAAGTGACACAGAATAAGGAGTTAGGCCTAGAAAGTATGGCATGTCCTCCTCACTCCTTGCTATCAACCAAAAATACCAGCAGTGATTGAACCCTTCTTTGCCAGATACACATAGTCAAAAAATATTATGTCATTTTTGAACAGCCAACTATATTAAACAGAAAGGGTTTTTTTAAGTTAA
The DNA here is from genome assembly GCF_000276665.1 of Chinchilla lanigera. Taxonomy (NCBI): domain Eukaryota; kingdom Metazoa; phylum Chordata; class Mammalia; order Rodentia; family Chinchillidae; genus Chinchilla; species Chinchilla lanigera. The sequence continues at coordinate 38,456,358 of NW_004955406.1, read as the reverse complement.
TTTTTGTTTTTGTTTTCACCAGTAGTTATCTCAAATTGGAAAGCCTTGAAAGATCTAACAGTAGTCCTACCCATCAGGCATTTTGCTGAAGATACTCTGGCTGGGGACAGAAGCTAAAATTGAGGTAGTAGTACTGATTGATGAGTTCTCTTTGAAACTAACATTTCTAAGCTCGAAGTTCCCCTGCTTCAACTAGGCAGCCTCATCATATGCCAAAAAAATTATACAAATAAAGTAAAGGTGATAAAGGAGTCAATAAATTTGAGAATCTCCCTTATCAGCAGATTACCACTACGACAAGGCTTTAGTACATTAGCAGTTAAGACTGACTGATCCGGTGCTTGAATCAATCCTTCCAAGTACCTGTCTCTCCACTCCAACCATGATATAGTGTAACTACTGAGTAAGTGAAAGCTCTAAAAGCAGTCTGCTCCAAAGTGACAAGTGACCCCAGCAACTGTCAGCCCTATGTGAAAGACTCACTAACCCCACTGGCAAAGAGAGTTTGGCTCAGGAGGGTGAGAACTATATCTGATTATGTACTCAGTGATCAGGCAGGCTCTGGACACAGATCTGTAGCCTCTCAACAGAGACAGCCAAGGCAGAGAGCAGAAGTTAAGAATTTTCCATAGCGTATCATACTGATTAAGATTTTTGTTCTCAGTAAACTAGCATAATACCTGAAGACTGCAAATGCTTACAAACTGGGACCAGAAAACCCATTCCCTCAACTAAGAGCAAGTATCATACTGCCTAAGAGTTAACAGTTCTTAACATTTTAAAAATATGTTCATTCTAGATTCTAACAAGGTCTGCTCTAAATGCACCAAGCCCTTACCCTTAAAATAATGTTTCTCTCAGCTTTCTCTATTTCTCATGCTTTATCTACCCAAATGAAGTCATCTTACATGTGGTACCTTACAAACTGGTACTGCATAAAATTCTGTGTGTTAGATCCCATTCTCATCATCAAGACAGGTTTTTGAAGCTGAGGAGAAAGATGACAAAGAAAGGCCCAGGAAATGAAAGCATCTTCTCAAAGCTTATCACATAGAAGATGTATAATTCCAATCTCCAAATGTCTAATTTGATACTCATTGATAATCTTAACTTTGAAGACTAAATGAGGTCTATTAAAAAATCCCAATACAACTTTCTCTAAGGTCAAAGAAATGACACTTAAACATAAAGAATAAAGTCTTGCTGAAGTTACCTTATGGTTCTGCACATAAGCACTGAACACAAACAAGTGGAATGGTTTTCTGTAGACGGATCAGAAAGCTCTTTGGAAAAATGTCTACTTAACTAAATTGTAAAAACAGGGAAAAACTAAATAGTGGCATGATAAGCATCTGGATTTTTCATTTTAAAGCCCAGAGAAGTTAAATGACTTATTTAAAGCCATGTATTCAGTTGCAGAACCACCTAAATGCTTTTTACCTACCAATATAGAGGTGTCCAAAATAGAGTTAATGAGCAAGGGTCAAAACACCACGTGGCTCATGGAACATTTTTAATGCCTCATGCCATCTCCCTAAAAATAACTTTACTTTAGCATATATAGAGTAATTTGATATTAGTCTAGCCCTCCAAAAGTTTCATATGAGGACTATGGCCAATTGGTAGACTTAAGTTGGTCACTCTTAACTAGGCTAAATGTAAAACACAAAGATCCCACTAAAGATCCCACTGTTTATTAGTAAGAGTCTGGATTAGAAACCTCCTTCATAACTTGGCTACCTGTTTAAATCACAGCCCCCCAAAAGGTCTACACTACTGCCAAGTTGGCATGTAGAGTAAATTGCTATTCCATGGAGAGGGATTTTTCTATTTAATTCCAGATCACTCTGTGCCCATAAACAAGTGTTTCATAAGCCACAAGAGTACAGCTTGAAAGCTACAGTGTGGGCAATGCTCCATGACTGTCAATCCTGGGGGGAAAAGGAAGGCAATTCTGGAACCTGAGGTGGGGAAGGAGTGCAAGCCACAAACTAATATACTAGCCCCTAACACTTACAGTCATGCCTCCCCTATGCTATGTGCAGACCTTTGTGGTAAAAGATAATACAGAAAGCAGCTATGTAACCCTACCTCATAAAAGAATGCTAGTTTAAGAGTACAGACTATGCTGGGATATAGCTCAGTGGCACAGGACCTGCCTGGCAAGCATGAGGTCCTGAGTTTGATCCCAGTACCAAAAAGCACAGACAATAGCCGGGTATGGTGGCGCATGCCTGTAATACCAGCACTCAGGAGGCTGAGGCAGGAGGATCGTTGACAGTTCAAGACCAGCTTGGGCTCACTCTATACAGTGAGCTCAAGGTCAGCTTGAACTGCATATTGAGACCCTGTCTCAAAAAGGCAAAGAAAAAGAAGAGGAAGAAGAGGAAGAAGAGGAAGAAGAAGAAAAAGAAGAAGAAGAAGAAGAAGAAGATGATGATGATGATGATGATGATGATGAAGGCAAGACTATGAAATAAGACTTCTGAGTTCAAATCCAAGGTTTACTAGTTAGTAGTTTTATGTTCTGATTGTATGCTTCAGCTTCCTTGTCTGTAAAATTATCATACAATCACTGTAATTATGCCATGGGGTTACAATTTGAACTGAATAAATAATGTATATAAAAACACTGAACAGAGTTGAGTTCCTGGTATACAGTTAAGTGATATGTAGTTAGTTGCTATTATTTATTATTACCCTTTCTGGCCTCTAAGACTTAGCAAGGTAGTGCAACAATGATACACTGAAACACAAACATAGTATAACTCTGTGTGAATTCTGGTAGATGCAGATTGTAGTCAGGTTTAATAATAAGAGAAAGGAGTGAATTTAAATTAAGATTAGACAAAAGGAAAGACAACGGTTAGGACTTCTGTCACAGACTGCTATAACTGGTAAAGAAGTTCAGGGGCTACAGATGAGGTTTAGCCATAACAGAGTCACTGGCTGCAGGGGGTCCATTGAGTTTATCATTATTATGAACCGAAGTCCAAAAAGACAAATTTAAGTTCCAGATCTAATACTGCCTCACATTACCAAAGAACAGGTTAAAATTTGTCTCAGTAACCAATATTCCCTGACTATAAAACATCTCTCTATTTAATCACATAATGTTTTTATATTTAAAAATATGTATTTTTACTAAAATTCTACATTACACCAGACATAGTCCTCAGCGAGGGATATAGAAATAAAAATTATACAGCATTACATAACTAAATGAGAAGAAAAATGAAATGAGGGGGCTGGGGATTTAGCTCAGCGGCAAAAGCGCCTGCCTGGCATGCGCAACGTCGTGAGTTCAGTTCCCGGTACCAGAGAAAAACCAAAAAAAAAAGAAAAATGAAATGATAATGCAACAGGGGTTTTACTCTAATATAAAATGAGAGAGAAGAACAAAGTGCTACAGTACAGAGTAATAAGCCACTAACTTCTTCTGAGGGTGATAGGAAAAACACTGCCCAGAATATACATGACCTATCTGTCATAAAGAAGTTAGCAACTGAAGAAATACTGATAAAAACAATCTGAAGCAAAGAGAATGGCATTTACTGAAGGTCTGGAACACAGAAAAAATAACAGTTTTTCTAAATGGTAAGAATTTGGCATTCTTAAGCTGGGCATGACGGTGCACACTTGTAATCCCAGCACTTGGGAGTCTAAGAAAGGAGGATTATTGCAAGTTCCAGACCAGCCTGGGCTACAAAGTGAGCTCAAGGCCGGCCTGAACTGCACAGCGAGACCTGTCTCAAAAAGACAAAAAAAAAAAAAAAAAGACATTCTTGTACTCAGATGGAGTGGAGGTGTACATGGGATTCTGAGTAGGTCTTTAGTTGCCAGACTGAGAAATTGGTACTCTACCGCATAGGCTAATGGGAAACAGAGAGGCTGGAACTATGAAGGTCCCTGTATCCCATCCCACGATAGTTTTATCTTCATGCTGTGGGCAATGAGGAGGTGTTGAGGTTTTTAACCCAGAGAGTGATATTATCAGAATTATATCTGAGAACGATAACTACAATGGGAATATGAAGATGGAACTGCTGGCAGGAAAAACTCATGACTAAGACACCACTTTGGAAACTGTCACCCAGGCTAGAGAGGGTGAGGTCTTGAAGTAAGGTACTGGCAGGGAGACAGCAGGGAGGAGATGGATTTGAGAAGCCCTCCTGAGGTACAAGGGACAGAACAGAGTGATTCATTAGAATGCCAGTGGTGAGAAAGGATAGCGCAGAGATTTTTAAGAGCTTAGGACCCTGGTTGTGATACCACTTAGCCAAAACAGGGAATATAAGGAAGTCTTTTGTTTCTGATTCCCATCTAGTGCTAATTTCTCTTAAAGCCTAAGTGACTTACATCCAGGAACTATATCTGAGCAGCAAACTAGCATGTACTGCTGCCGCTCTTTCCGTATCAAATAACCCTAAAGAAGGGCCAGACAAATCACTGCCAACCAGCACAACCTCACAGCTGTTCCCTGACCCATAGCAAAGTTCTGGTTGGGTTAATGTCATGAATACTGTGGCATGGGTCTGGCAAGGAACATTATTGTAGAGCTGCCTACGTAGCAGGAGAACTGAGGTTAGGGTGTAAGACAGCTGTAGCTGGAGTCATAAAGTCACATGTCAGTGATGACAGTGGTGATGTTATAAATCAAGAGAACATCCCCAATTTCTTCTCTAAAACTGAAATCTTTAAAATAGAAAAATAGTTGGTAGCCAGGCATGGTGGCTCATGCCTATAATCCGAGCACTCGGGAGGCTGAAGCAGGAGGAGTGCCATGAGTTCAAGGACAGCCTGGGCTACACGGTGAGTTCGAGGCCAGCCTGGACTATGCAGTGAGATCCCGACTCAAAAAAAAAAAAAAAAAAAAATAGAGGGGCTGGGGATTTAGCTCAGCGGCACAGTACCTGCCTGGCAAGTACAAGGTTTTGAGTTAAAGAAAAGAAAAAAAAATAGTTGGTAATTAAAAAGACTGTTAGGTCATACAGTATTTTAAAAATAAAAATTTTTCACACAAAAATTACATACTTGAAACTCCTTTTAAAAAATGAGAACATCTGTAATCCCAGCACTCAGGAGGCTGAGGCAGGAGGATCACTGTGAGTTCGAGGCCAGCCTGGGCTACCAAGTGAGTTCAAGGCCGGCCTGAACTGCGTAGTACAATTCTGTCTCAAAAAAGACAATAAATAAATAAGTAAGTAAGTAAGAGAACATCTGACAATACTGGAGCTAGATTTCCACAAAGTAATAACTACATGGAATTATGTAGTAGGTGCCTCCTTAAAGCACAGCCTGAGTATACCAATGCTCCAAACCCAACCATCTGTACTGTGTTATACCCAGCCTGCTTTATTAATTTAAATCACCAGCTCATCTCTTTTAGGTATCTTCCCAAAATATTTTATTATAAAAAGGTTCAAACATACAGAAAGCTGAAAGAATTTCACAGTGAGCATCAATGTGACCCACAAGCCTAAGTTCATCATTAACATTCTACTAGACTTGCTTTATCAGCTAGCTATCCCTTCATCCATTATTCCATTTCAGACATTAGAAATAATTTTTCAAAGTACTTTATCACATATATCATTAACTAGAGTTTGGGGGCTGGGGATTTAGCTCAGCGGCACAGCATCTGCCTGGCAAGCGTAAGGTCGTGAGTTCGATTCCTAGTACCAAGCGGGTTGGTGGTGGGGGGGACCATTAACTAGAGTTCAGTACTTGTTTACAGCATTATTTTTCTTTTGAAGTAAAATTTACATACAGTGAAAAGCATAAATTTACAATACACATTCACTGATGAAAAATAGTTGGTAAATAGATGTTCTCATTTTTAAACATAGTTTCAAGTATGGAATTTTTGTGTGAAAAATTTTTATTTTTAAACTACTGTATGAACTAAACAGTATTTTTAATTACCAACTATTTGGTACTTTTCTTTTTTTTTTTTTTTTGTCTATACCTGCCAGCCATCGCCACAGAGGTCTGAGCTGACTCTGAAGCATCTGACCTGCTGGACACAGAAATGTTTTTCTACACTGCTCTGACGGCAGCACAGTTTGTGGCAGAAGAAATGCTGACTCTGAGCAGAAATGTAGCGGACTTTTCTTAATGCAGCATCCTATTTCTGTTGGGCCTTAACAGTCCAAATCTGTATAGAACCCAGCTGGCATATCTGGCAATATACACACACCACTGAAACTAAAGGAGAAGACAATGTAAGTTAAGACTTCAGCAGCCAAGTGTGGCAGCACACACCTGTAATACCAGCCACTCAGAAGACGGAGGCAAGAGGATTCTAAGATTAAGGTCAGCCTGGGCAACTCAGTAAGACTCTGTTCAAAATAAAAATGGCTCGAGAAGTAGTCCAGTGCTCCCTGGGTTCAATCCCCAGTAACACACAAACACATGTGAGCATAAGCACTCACACACAGAAGGGGAGAGGGAGGAAGGAAGGCAGGGAAGTAGGGGACAGGAGGAAAGAGACAGACTGACTGCCTGATTCACTCTGGAGACCAATCTAACTTTTTTTTTTTTTTTTACCTCTAAAAGTAACAAGCTCGGGCCTGGGGATTTAGCTCAGCGGCACAGTGCCTGCCTGGCAAGCGCAAGGTCGTGAGTTTGATTCCTGGTACCCGAAGAAAAACAAAAACAAACAAACCAACAAATAAAAAAGTAACAAGCTCAATAATATAAGAAACATGCCCAATAGTTCAATCCTAAAACTGCTACATCCTAGAGGAGGGAAAAAGGAATGAACAGACAATAAATAACACAAACACCCCTTAAGGTCACCTCCAGAAGACATATTCTACTCTCCTTGACCTGCTAAAGGCTGAGGTAACGGGGAAGCTTCTGTGGTTCAATTGGTGAAAGGTTTTCCTGGGCCCAGAAAAAATTCAAAAGCAGAATGGACAGGTGAAAACTTGAAAAAGATTCACTTCTAAGGCAAACACTTTCTATACAGCCTGGCAGTGCAATGGCACCCTTTTATGGAAACGAAAATGAGAAGTGCCCTTGTCTCCTTCGATGGCAGGTGCTTACTTTTCTGCAATCAAATCCAAGCTCTTGGACTCTTCACCCAAGACAGAATTTCAGATGCTGCTGAAAGGTGCTGAAGGTTAAGGCAAGAGTGTGTGTTACCTTGCGTTTTCAATCTCTTTCAAGTGTCTTATTTATGGAGTGGCCTCAAGCCCAAACTCTGAGCAGCTGTCTATCTAGGACAGAGGTAGAGGGCAAATTTCAGAACAGGATGGGACCAGTAGAAGATACTGTACAGGCAAGAGTCTGACTTTGATGTCACAGCCCAGCCTAAATTCCCTGGCTGTACCGCGGAAGGCATCGAACTTAATCTTCCTTTTATTTTAGGGCTGATTTCAGGACACAGGAGAGAAAGATGAAGACAGATTTTTTTAAAAGGCAATAAAACCAAGAATCATTAACATATGTTGTTACTTATGATATTTCATAAAGCAAAATGTCCTGTGAGGCAATATGGCATGCTGATTTAGAGCAGGGGTGCATAAAACTCTCTCTGAAAAGAGCCAAACAGTATGTTAGCCTGTGTGTCATAGGCACTCACAAACATTCAACTCTGCCATAGACAATACTTGACAAATGAATGTTCCAATAAAGCTTTATTAACACCAAAATTTGAATTTCATACAAGTTTCACATGTTACAAAGGATTATACTTTGAAATTCTAAACTAATTAAAAATGCAAAGCCCAACTACACTTGCAAGTTTTACAAACAGCAAGCTAGAGTGAGCCTGTAGGCTATAGTTTGCTGAACCCCTGATTTAAGGCCATGGTCAGAAAGTCTCAATTCAGCCCATCATGGTGGCATGCATCTATAATTCCAGTTACTCGGGAGGCTGAGGTAGGAGGACTGCAAGTTTAAGATCAGCCTAAGCACCTTAAGGAGGCCCTCTCTCAAAATGAAAAAACAAATAAAAAGTGCCAGGGAAGCAGTTTGGTGACCCAGCATCTCCAGGCCCAATCCCCAGTCCTGGAAAAAAAGTCTGAATTCAAATACCAGCTGTAATGCTTAATAGCCACAAGATCTAGTCTAAATTATTTAACTTCCTTCTGCCTTAATGACCTCATCTTTTGTTAGAGGGTTATGTGACTTAACATGGGTAGAGCAGTTGGATGAACTGCTCATGCACACTATTAGCTATTAAAAACCACTCCCCCCCTTTTCACAAATTCTCTCAATGTGCCATACTTTTACACTTCTCCACACATATATACATGCCCCTTTCTCTGTCCAGAATGCACTTTCCCACTTAGAGGTTCTGCATGGCATCAAGAGATTAGTCACACGTCACCTTTTCTATGACGCCTGACTAGACTGTGCTGCCCAACCTAGCATATATTAACTCCACTGCCATATGTTTCCAATCACTGACTGCAGTACATTCCATTTTTTGTTTTATTTTGTTTTGTTTTTGGTACCAGGAATCAAACTCAGGACCTTGTGCTTGCCAGACAGGTGCTTGTGCCACTGAGCTGTATCACCGGCCCCTGCATTTTATAGTTATTGTGTATGTGGTTTGGGTTTTTTTTGCTTTGGCAGTACTGGGGATTGAACTCAGGGCCTTCATACTGAGCTTCATTCCTATCCTTTTATTTTGAGACAAAGTCTCACAAGTCGCTAAGTTGACCAGGCTGAGCTCAAACTTGCAAACCTCCTGCCTGAGTCTTCAAGGGTGCTGGAATTACAGAGGTAATTCCACCATGTCCAGCTTGTAATTATGTCTGACAGGTCAATTCCCAACCAGACTCCTTCTATACAGTGACTATGACTTACTAATTTGTATCCCCAGGGCTTGGAATAGTGCTATCCACACAGAAAACATGTTATTGGCTTAACAGAATTATTAACAATATGGAAAATAACCGATACATTCATAACTAAGACAGAAATCTCCCACTCGTATGATGAACGTAAATTAAATATGAAAATAACTTCTAATATTTTATTTTGTATGTAATTAAAAGCAAGACATTTACAGACATTTTTGACCTTGTTCTCAAACTCCTAGGCAAATAAGCAATGACCAAAAGTCTTTACTAAGGCCACTGAAAGAAGTGTATTTTCCCAGCCAGTCAAGATCCAAACCGAAACAGTTACTTGAGCAACTTAAAACACCATTCTAGCCACCTTCATCCTGAGAGTGCTGTGCCACTCTGGTTAGGTCTCTGCCAGACAAGCCACAATATCCAGTCCAACTTGTCCTGTGCCAGACACATGACCCCTCTGACAGATGATCCTCTGGGCCTGGTAATAGTGAGCTAACTAGCATGCCTGGTATGCTGTCTCCTAAAAATCAAAGCTGTTTGAGGAGCACAAGTTAAAGGGAGAAAGGAGAGTGTGTGTGTGTGTGTGTGTGTGTGTGTGTGTGTGTGTGTGTGTTTGAGACAGGCTAGTCCAGGCTGGCCTTGAACTCACAGCAATCCTCCTGCCTCAATCTCCTAAGTGCTCGATTACATGTGTATACTACCATGCCCAGCAAGAAGGATTTTAATTAACTAAATAGTAAATATTTTCTAAAACATGACTTAAGGCCTTCAAAGTCTTTCAAATATTATACTCCAAGAAGAGAATTACAACCTGCCATGCCACACTAGCATTACAGGAAAAATGAAATAAGAGCTTTTCATTTTCTAAGTTTTCTAAGTTATTGTCACATTTATAAAATCCCAGCTGCTTGCTGTGGAAATAATGACATCACAATTGTCTTCCTAACTTTTTGTTTTTGACTTTTTTTATTGTTTCTGTTTACTTCTGGGGTGTGTGTGTGTGTTTGTGTGTGTGTGTGTGTGTGTGTGTGAACATACTGGCTGATAATTATTCGTTACTCCAGAGGTCTGTTTCTTTCTTTCAGGATATGAGATCATATACTGTGAGAATTTGTCAAATTTAAGAAACAGAAAACTAAAAATCTATAACATATTTCTGTTAGCACTACACTATACCCATTAACATTTTTATTATTATTATTATCCTATTATTATAGTGCCATGAAATGGCTGCACGTTCAGCATTTTATTTTTTTGGTACTGGGAATCGAACTCAGGACCTTGTGCTTGGCAGGCAGGCGCTTCTGCTGCTGAGCTATATCCCCAGCCCATGTTCAGCACTTCAACATTGTTGAATATGGATACTCTCAAGATTGCTAATTTGTAAGACAGTAATTTTAGATATACCACATCACCATTTTTATTCCAAAAATATATGTTTTTATAATAAATTTAATTAATATGTGTTATGGTTTGTTTCTAGATGTCCCCCCAAAGCCTCATGCAGTCATGGGGAGGGCTTCTAGAGTTTATGATTGATCCATGGTCTGATACTGGGGTTATGGCTGTGAAAGCTACACCTGCCCTGGGGTGGGTAGGTTGCATACGATATAAGGAAGGGAAAGAGGCTTGCTCTTCCAGCTGCTGTTCCTCCCTTTTTGCTCTTGTTGCTGTTGCTACTTTCCACTTTCATGAACTGTTGCCCTCTGCCATGTGTCACCCCGCCTTGGAGCCAGCCAAGTATGGACTGAAATCTCCACAAACTTAAGCTAAATAAACCTTTCCTTCCTTAATTTTGAGCGTCAGGTATTTTGTCTCAGCAATAAGAGAAATGTAACCAAGACAATATAATTGGTTTTTTTGTATTTTTGAGCCAGATTAATTTCAATGGAATAATAAAATATAAGTAAATTAGGTAATACTATCATTTCTTTTAAAAAAAGCAATACCTCAAATTTCAAGTACATTATCTTGGGTCTTCCCAAAAGTTCTCTAAGGAAGGGAAAGGTTAATTAATGGTAATAGGTGCCTTCTTTCTCCGAGCACCTACCTGCATTTTGCTCTTGCACACATCCTATATCTACCTCTAATAAATCCTTCTCATGTCTCTTTTAAAAAATAAAGACATTAAAAATAAATAATGATGATAACAGTCAATGTGTTTTGTGGACTGTTTGAAGTTGAGCATGATGACAAAAGCTGGGAAGAAAGTAAACTATAAAGAGGGCTTAGCATCAAGCTTTGAAATTCCCAGCATTGCCAGGTGTGGTGGTGCATGCCTGTAATCCCAGCACTCGGGAGCCTGAAGCAAGAGAATTGTTTTGAGTTCAAGGTGAGCCTGGGCTACAAAGTGAACTCAAGGCCAGCCTGAACTGCATAGAGACCCTGTCTCAAAAAGACACACACACACACACACACACACACACACACACACACAGAAAGAAATTCCAGCATTTAAAAGTCATGTAGAAAAGGATGAACAAGCAAAAGAGAAAAGAGAAATTCATCATGGAGGCCAAAGTATGTGTTACAACTTATATTTAGACGTCCCCCACCCCAAAAACCTGATGCCCTCATAGGTAGGGCTTTGGGGAAATGACTGGATCATGGGTGTGTGATCTGGGACCATTGGTTTGTTGACACTGGAGGAGTTTATAGCTGGGTGTGATGTTGGAAGGGGAAGCTTGGTGGGAAGAGACGGTCACTGTGGGCGTGGCCTGGAGGGTTTATACACACATCCTTCCGCCTCCCTTGCCAGCTCTCCACTTCCTGCTGCCATGCCATGAGTTCTTTCTCCTCTGCCAATCCCCTCTGCCATGCTACCCTACCTTGGAGCCAGCCGGAAACCTCTACAGACTCTGAGCTAACGTAAACTTTTCTTCCTTTACATTGCGGGTGCTGGGCATAGTGTCTCAGCAGTGAGACAGCAGCTAAGACAGTATGAAAGGGCTTCAAAAAAGGGTGGCTGATGATCTGACGGTCAAGTAAACTGAAGAAAGGAAACGTCAGAATAGCAATGAGGTCACCTTAGCCAAAGTGTTTCAGTATAGCAATGTGGCAAAGTGAAGACAGGAAATGAAATGCAGAGTGAAGCGCAATTGAAATACCGGTACATCTTGAAAAATATGGCTAAGAAAAGGGAAGAAAGAGACAATGATAACTGGAGGCCAAGGAGGCGTGAAGGGTAAAACAGAAGAGACGTGAGTATGTTTAATAACATTTGGAAGGCCACATGAAGGGGCAAGGTTGAAAGGAGATGGGAAGTATATGGAGAAAGTTTCCAAAACAAAGATGAAAGGATTAGCCTCAGATGGGAAAAACAACTGCCACTGCACAGGAGAGAGAAGGAAAAGAGAATGCATCAGACATAGGTAGAGTGATTTGGAAGTAGAAAACTACAGAAATCTCCATCTAATTTCTTGGTTTCCTATCTTTCCTGAGTTTGATTCCCGGTACTCCCCGCCGCCCCACAAAAATAAGCTGTTCTTAAACATGTTGGGGAAGGCGGATGTGGTGGCGCATGCCTATAATCTCAGCACTTGGGAGGCTGAGGCAGGAAGATTGTTGCAAGTTCGAAGCCAGCCTGGGCTACAAAGTGAGCTCAAGACTAGCCTGATCTGTATAATGAGACCCTGTCTCAAAAATAGACAAAAAAAAAAGTTGGGGAGAAATAATAAAAACAAACAGCAAGATCAGAGTAGGCTGCAGAATGGGAAGCACAGTAGTAGGAAGAGATTTCATCTGCTGAGAAAAGGGAAGAAGGATGGTCAGAAGAGTGAGGGGCACAGAAAAGTAAGAAATGATCATCTCAGAGAAAGGAGTTGACCAGAGACACATAACAGGGTTTACAAACAGTGGTAAGGATCTACTCAGTTTAGTGACTATGAATATAAAAGCAGTAAAAATTTGCACTACTTTGTCATTTCAGCCTCATAGGTGTATCTACAATCAGTTAGGTTCATCTAGTTACAACACCCCAGATAAATTCAAAAATGTCAGGGAGATAAAAGAGTTTAGGGTTCCAGTTAAGTGTTACTAAAATGAATACAGAATCTAAGCAAGACAAGAACAGAAGCTGATGAATTAGGAAGGAAGGAAATGGGACCACTAGAGACCAGTATTACTAAAAGAATTGGAAACTGCAGTAAGAATTGGTTATAATGGGATTTAAATATCTAGCTATTACATATTATGGTCAAAAAGCCAGATGTCTTAGAGGAGCAGCAGATCTAGGTGTTGTGGGAATACTATGAAAATGGATGATACAGGAAGGTGGAGGAATGAATCATCCAAAATGTGCAATCAGAAACTAAGGCCAGTGTGTTGGATGGCCTGACAGTAAATTGAGATGGAGAAGAGATTAAGTCTTTGAGAATGAGAGGATAAGAAGGTGGCATAACCAAATAGCAAAGGAGCAGAAGATGTGCTGTTTTTACAAGAAGAAGTAAGGCTCAGGAAGTGACAATGGGAAACAATGGAGTACTAATCCTATTCCCGGACACTAAGTTATGTGAGATATTTAAGAATAAAACTACTTGTGAAGGCCCAAGTCTATGATAGCAGAACTAATGCGCCAGGTTCCTAACTCCCAGGCCCAGGCTCTATCCACTACATTATACTATAGCCTTTTTCTTTAAACTGATTTTTTAAAAATGTAACCAGTTCAGTGTGGTAGTGCAGACCTGTAATCCCAGAATTAGGAGGCTGAAGCAGGAGGATTACTGTAAATTTGAGGCTAGCCCGGTCTACATAATGAGACCCTGTCTCAAAAAAGACACACACACACACACACACACACACACACACACACACACACACACACATATACACACATAAACACCCCAAAAAGTAATCCAGTAACACAGAAGTACATTTTTATTGTAAGAGTAAAACACCATGTAACTGTAACTGTTGTGGTGTGAACATGGTTTATGTTCACCAAAACTCAGTCTCCAGTGCAAAAATGTTCAGAAGGATCGATCTGCCCTCATGACAGAACTAATGCCAACTCAGAAGAGTGAGTTCTCACATTCACCAGACTAGATCAGTTACCTTGAGAGTGGGTTTTTATAAAGCAAGGCTTCCCTTTGTGTTTTGCCTCTGCTGCATGAACTGCTTACCCTTTCACTTTCATGAGGTGACCCAGTGCCCTTGCTAAGAGTTAGATGTTCACACCATGCTCCCTAGACTTTCTAGCCTCCAGAATGTTGACCCAAAGTAAACCTTTTTTTACAAATTATTCAGTCTCATGTATTCTGTTATAGCAACAGAAAACGGACTAAGATACTTCTTTTCTACAGTTTTGTGTATATCCTTTCAAAATGTTCTCTAGACACTTACATATAGATTTTTCATACATATTTTAGGATTAATATGTATAGTACATAGAATATGTATTTTCTGTCAGTTTTTCATTTTACTTACAATATTTCTATAGCCTTTCTGAGTTAATATAAGTGTATGTAGATCTAGCTCTTATTCTGCAAAAGATTTCCATATTATGAATATATAATAGATGTAATCATTCCCCATAGCTTTTTTCTAATTTGTTACTATAAACAACGAATAGAAGAATATTTCTAGCTGGGTGTGGTGGCATACTCCTGTAATTCCAGCACTCAGGAGGCTGAGGCAGGAGGATCACCCTGAGTTCAAGGCCAACCTGGGATATATAGGAAGTTCAAGGCTAGCCTGAACTGTATAGTAAGACCCTGTCTCAAAACAAACAAACAAACAAAAATTTCTGGGGCTCAGGATATAGCTCAGAGGTAATTTGCCTGCCTAGCATGCATATGGCCCTGGCTGAGAACCCCAGCACTGGAAAAAGAAAAAACAAAAATATTTATATATCTTTCTGAACATATAGTAGATCACAGAAAGAAATTTAGGGATCAAGTGATTTTTCATAAATTCTACCCAACTGCTTTCTGAAATGGATTTACCCAATTTCCTATGGAAACTCTGAGCGGGGTTACATTAATTTCATAATAAAAACAGTAACAGTAAATACCACAGGGATTACTAGAAACTATTTTGAGCCTTGTTATACATTAATTTAGTTACTTCTAACAATTCTATGAAGTAATCAGTATTGTAATACCATTAGTACCACTACAGACTAGTATTACTAAAAACTCAGATGACAAAATTCTGAGTCTTTCTATCAGTATCTCCACTTTTATTTATGTTCCTTAATTCAATATTCTATTCTATTTTGTTTCCATAAAAAGTCTTACACATTTCTCCTTAGGGCTTAAGTCTTTTATGATTTTTTTTTTTTTTTTGGTTGTTGTTGCTTCTATGAACAGGATCGTCTCTATTATATTTTTTATTTATTTATTACTCTGTGTGTGTGTGTGTGTGTGTGTGTGTGCGTGCGTGTGTGTATGAGAGAGAGAGAGAGAGAGAGAGAGAGAGAGAGAGAGAGAGAGAGAGAGATATCAATCCTAGGACTGAACCAGGACCTTGCATGTACTAAGCATGCATTCTTCCACTGAGCTATATCCCAGCTCCCACTACCTTCTTAAATGCATTCATACTATTCCAAATGATGGTTTGGAAAGCTACTTCGTACAGAATCAAGTTAATTTTATACAGAATTTTTTCTGAAATTTCATTCATCTTAGAATTATTCTCCTTTTGTACAATGACTAGTATGGAACATAGTTAATCTAATATAAAATGTAACTAATACACACTCTCACAAGGTGGTTCAGGGCAATTCAAAGACTACACCTTTCCCAAATCTGCTCAGGATTATGCTTGTACAGCATGCTAAATGTCTACAGCATCTAGAAAGCAGCCTTCTTACCCAGGAGGATCTGACCTAAAAGGCGACAACAGCTAATCTACAGGGCTAGGTAGAAAGCTATCAAGACATCTGGAATTTGCTTTTGAACAGCCTAACTATCGATCTTTAAAGAAATTACTAAAGAGTTGGGTGTGATGGCGCAAGCCTGTAATCCCAGCATGGAGGAGCCTGAGGCTGAAGGATCACTGTGAGTTTGAGGCCAGCCTGAACTGCATGGTGAGACCTTTTTCTTAAAAAAACAACAAAAAAGAAATTACTGAAGAATCCTTTTCCACCATTAAAGAAATCAGGAAAAAATTCTTATGCCAATGAAGCATTAAAATTAAGCCAAATATTAGGATTAGCCAAAGAGATGCCATGCTTAAACTGTCTTTTTGGAGTTATAGCTATCTGGTTAACAACCTCAGAAATCAAACTCAGATAAGCCTTAAGTAGCAATACACAGATCTCACTCCCTACGCTTCTAGGGTACCAAGGTCCTTCTTTAATTAAGAAATAAGCAAAAAGGATTCCTACATCTTTTTTAGGCCAAGTTTCATCTCTCTTGCTTTGCAAAATTGTAGAACTCAGTGAAATATCCTATATAACTGGGCCTCGCTCACCCTACTTCCTGAAGCATAGTTTACTTAATGCCACAATACATGGTTGACACAGTACTCCAACTTAAGACTAAAAGGCAAAAACTTAATGGCTTAAAGCAATTATCTGTTTTCAAAGGCTATGGACAGGACCAAAGGCAAATTTATTTCTCCAGGTTAGCCTAGAGAATGTTGGAAAGACCAGACCAAGCACCAGAAGCTTTCTTACACAGAATCAGAAACTGCATTCAATTACAGTGGTGCCTTGGTACTTGCCATTAATTAGTTCAGGAAGGTGCAATGAGTACCAAAAGCGACAAGTATCAAACAAACTGTTTTGGCTGGAAAGGGTAGCAAGTCACAAGGCAATGCACACCAACAAGTTCTAGCTTGTGCATCAAGTACGAAACAAAGGATGAGTACTGGGACAAAACTGTCATGTCAAAATGCACTGAGAACAAAACTCTCTAAGTATCAAAGCAGCAGAGTACCAGGCATGACTGTATGAGTATGAGTTGTACTTCCACAATCAACAGATAAATTTGAGCTGACAATTAACGAACTCTTCTAAAACATTCTTTTCCCCTAAATTATTCCTACTTAACTTTCTCATTCCTTTTTATACTGCCATGAAAACCTGCATAATTTCATTTTTCTAAATGGAATTCAAAGTCCTTAGGCAAAGATATGCCTAAATATATTCTCATGAAAATGGTCCTCATGAAGACTAGTGTATAAAAAAATCAAATACCATTAAGATAAATATAATGCCCTTAAAAACAAAACTCTGCAAGTGTTATATACAAAAGCACCTCAGCTCATTTATAATTATTTAAGCCTTAATTTGCCCTAAATCAAAGAAAGCCAACAGAACATATAAATTCATAGGAACTCATTATTCAAACATATTTATATTCTTGTTATTACGCATGTTACTAATGGAGAAAAACAGCTATTGAAACATTTATAGATCTTTTTTTTTGTACTGGGAATTGAACTCAGGATCCTGCACTTGTCAAGCAGTCACTGTGCCTCTGAGCTATATCCCCAGCCCATTTGTAGGTCTTACGCTTATAGCATTCTCCTTATGCAATAGTCTCTCTCCCTAGTTAGAAGAATCTCTTCCATTAATCCTCCTAAAGAACATCTTTACAGACCAAACAAATAAAAACTTCCTATAATAACCATTTAAAGTACATACCAAAACAGAGAAAAATGTGATAGTTATTACATGATTTAGAAAGATCTAGCTGTGAGACCATGGGAAAATAATTTTACCTCTCTGGATCTCAGTTTTGATCTGTAAAACTGATGGGATTGAGGTCTATGATCACTAGGGTACCTACCAGCTGTAATATTCTATAAATACCCCTGACCCAAAGAATCTAAAACAAATTTTATAGGTTATTTTTTATTTTACTAATGAGCTTATGTGTTAAAGTTTTTAGGGCACTTGCTAGTGTTATTTGAATGAACTTGTTTCCCAGATTTTGAGTCAGAAGTTGAATTAGACCTTTTTGAAACATATGTGACTTCTGCAAAGTAGAAGAAACCACAGGAATAAAGAGCGGTTGCATGGGGCTGGGGATTTAGCTCAGCGGCACAGCGCCTGCCTGGCAAGCACAAGATTGTGAGTTCGGTTTCCGGTACCGGAAAAAAAAAACGAAAAAAAAAAAGAGCGGTTGCATAAAACCAGTGTGAAGGGGTGGAAAAAGATATAGACAGTTTATACAACTAAAGAGCTCAAGTATGAATTGCTGAAACTTGTCTGAGATGCCGAGGAAGGTTTTCTGCCACAGATCTGTCTGATCTCTTTCTCTGATTTCCATAAACCTTATATAAAGTTGGTCCTGTACAACCCCAATATCAAGCCACATGCTTACTAGGCCCTGGTACTTTGCAGCTAATCACGAAGAAATTTATGCATCCATACTTGAGAGACATTTCATCACACTGTTAGCATTGCCTAAGTATAGTAATTAATTAAAGAATCATATATGTTTTGAACTGAGAAATCAATGATATAAAAAAATTAGCCAAGCATGATGGCACATCCTATAAGGTCAGCACTCAGGAGGGTGAGGCAGGAGGACCATGACTTCAAGGTCAGCCTGGGCTACATAATAAATTCAAGGCCAGCCTATACTTTGTAGCACAACCCTGTCTCAAAAAACTACCAAAAACCAAATTATGGCAAGCCGTGTGTGGTGGCACAATTCTAATTACTTGGGAGGCTAAAGCAGGAGAATGGCAAGTTCAAGGCTAGCTGGGCAACTTAGCATGATTTTCTCTGAAAACAAAATAAATAGGGTTGGGGATGAAGCTCAGCACTCCTGGGGGTCAATACCAGTATAAAAAAAATGACAATGGCAAGAACAAATGAAAATGTGGAAGGATCAGAACATTCAAACACAACCGGGGAAAGTGCAACCTGATATCACCAATCACTCAACAGTATTTGTCCAGTGAATATGCACAAATATTTGATGCTTCACATAAAACCCAGAAAAACTGACACATGGATTCATGTAAGAGTACTCACAGTGGCATAGTACTGTGCTACTGTGAGTTTTCACATTTTTCTAACATTTTCATTGAGAAATAATTCACATACCATAAAATTCCCCCCCTCCTTTTTTTGGTCTTTTTTGAGACAGGGTCTCACTATGCACTTCAGGTTGGCCTTGAGCTTACTTTGTAGCCTAGGTTGGCCTTAAATTTGCAACAATCCTCCTGCCTCAGCCTCCTGAGTGCTGGGATTACAGGCGTGCACCATCACACCCAGCATTACTCCCTTTTTTGTGTCTGAGGTTATCAAAAATAAAGTCAATGAAACAAAAAGGCTAGCCAGACAGCTCTTCTATGTGCTTTATATTGTTAGCAAAAACACAACCAATACATATCTCATAAGACTTCTTAATAAGACAGAAGCAATAAGGCTTCCTCCAATTGAAACCTCAAAGGAAATCTAGTTTTTAAAGTAAACCTACACAGTTTTAAAATATGAACAACTGGAAATATATAAAGGTTGACCTAATTTGTTACTCACTTGTCCTGATTGAAGAGAATATAGTGACAATTTCATTTTGTCCTGAGATAGGGTCTCGCTCTGCAGTTCAGGCTGGCCTTGAGCTCACTTTAAAGCCCAGGCTGGTCTTAAACTCGCAACAATCCTCCTGCCTCAGCCTCCCAAGTGCTGGGATTACAGATGTGCACCACCACTCCCAGCTTATATTTTACTTTATTTTATTTTATTTTATTTTATTTTATTTTATTTTATTTTATTTTTTGGTACTGGGAATCAAACTCATGACCTCGTGCTTGCTGGGCAGGCGCTGTGCCACTGAGCTACATCCCCGGCCCAACAGAACAAACTTTAAATGACTTTGAAAATTTGAAACAATTCCCTGCTGTATTTTTATTGGGTTGGGGTTTATATCAGTCTATATGTGTGATTAAGATGTATGTAACTATGCACACACAGACACACAAGTGCATAGAAAATTAGTAAAATCTGAACAAGATCTGTGGATTGTACACATGTCCATTTTCTGACTTCTGATGTCATACTATAGTTACATAAAATGTCCCCAGTGGAAGAAAATGGGTGAAGGTCATATAAGACCTCTCTATATAATTTCTTATGAAAATACAATAATTTAAAAATAAAAACATATACTGGGTGTGGTAGCGCATGCCTATAATCCCAGCACTTAGGAGGCTGAGGCAGGAGGATCACTGTGAGTTCAAGGCCAGCCTGGGCTACCAAATGAATTCAAGATCTGCCTGAACTGCATATACCCTATCTTAAAAAGACCAAAAACAACAAAACAACATAGTAAATCTTGGAGTGTGACGTAACATACTCAGGAAGCAATCTGCCCATCTCTGAAATTTGTGTGATGTCTTCCTTTATTCCAAGTTGCTGGTTTACGATTTTCCTCCCAACCAACCAAGTCTTTTGTTTCTCCTCCATTTGTTGCTGCCCTAATAATTCTGGCCTTTCAATGATTCACATTGTAGTGGATTGATAACTGGTGGTCAACTTATAACCCCCTGCTGAACTGAGTAAGCGTGGTGCTGAGTGTGGGAGGCCTACCTGTGGACTGTTGCCAGCAGCATAAGAAGCAGACCTGGAGAAGAAGAAAGGCTTTTGGGAGCTGAGAGAGGCTGCTAGGAGCTGGTAGAAGCGGTAAGGAGCTGTTTTGGAGCAGCTCGTCACGCCGGCTTTCCTGATGAACTTGGCTGTTTCCATCTTCCAAGGAGCTAGGGACCTCGTTGGCACTGAGAATGGCTTTGGTTCACTTTGGGGGAGCTCTGGTCTTCACTTTGAGCATAACTTCCTGGCTCTGGAGGGGAAGACAGTGCACTGCTAGTCTCCTAGAGAAGCTGGCTGCGTTGGCTTCCCTGATGGAAACTCAGCCATCTTAATCATCAGAGGAGCTCGGGACCTCACTGTTCCTGACGATGGCTGTGGTACCTTTGGAGGGAGCTCTGGTTCTTCCGAGCATCGCTTCCTAGCTCCAGTGCAGATCCCTGAGCCTACTATCACAGATCCTTCACCCCGCTGGCACAGACTTCCTAGATTCCACCACTGACCTTTGGGCCTTCACAGTGCAGATCCATGAAACAGGCCTGCATGAGATATTGTTATGGGCTCTAAGCCTCCAGTTGGATTTATGGGAAGCACTGTAATGAGCTCTAGGTATTCAGCTGGACTCATGCAGGACATTATTGTGGGATCCAGGCCCTCAGCTGGATTCCTTGGTCTTAGTGTGTGGACAGATTTCCTGTACTCTCTTGTATATTGTTCTCTGGTAACTATTATAAATAATCATACAAAATGTGTCCTGTATTGTATTGTTCCCCTTGCAAAAATATCCCCCAAACCAACATACACTTGTACACAGTCAGGAGAAATGACAAAGGTACAATATCACTTTTAACATGCTACATATTAACATACACCATTAAATAAGGGTTTGGAATTATTAATAGATAGCTCTTAAGCGATTTCTAGAAATCATAGAAAATAAAACACTGGATTTCCTATTTGCAGTCTTTCAACCAGTCCAAAAGTACAGGCTGGGATATATCAGTAGCTAGACGTAGTTCCTATTAGCTTAGGGAAAATACAGATGGAAACGCACAAAAGTTGTAATTGAAAGGCAGAATAAGCACAACCTGTCTGGAGAGGACTGCTGCATGAGCCCTAGTCTAGACGACAGCAGGCAGCTGAAAGATGATAAACACACATATACACATACACAGCATAGTCTATCAAAACCACTCCAACACTCATGAGCACAAAAGGATGATACTCAAATCCATCTAACTCAGTCCAAACCAAAAGGTCCTTTTTTACCTTTTAAATATGAGTAAGGGGCCAGGGATATAGCTCAGTGGCACAAGCACCTGCCTGGCAAGCATGAGGTCGTAAGTTTGACACCTGGTACCAAATAAATAAATAAATAAATAAGAGTAAGACAGGTGATCACCAGGGTCTTCTGGCACCTTAAGTTCAGAGAAGAAACAGTTATTACTATTCTTACATTGAGTAATGATAACTGAGATCCTCTGATGATTTTTACTAACCTGAAATGTATGTGTATATGTATGTATGTACATGTGTACATGTGTGGAATGTGTGTATAATATATACATGAAGAATGAGCTATACAGAGAGATACAGATATAGATAGATAGCTTTATATGGCCAGAGAATACTATTTAGAAACAATTCATGTAAACACCAATAAAAGACATAGCACTATGACTATGAAGAGAAGATAATTAACCACTAGTAAAGCAAGTAATTGCCTTATAAATTCTAGTGCAACCAGTCCAATCTATGAAGTGAAATCAAAATATATAGAAAAATGCTTAAATTTTAAATTTTATTCCAGTAAAAGACATACTGCCCTTCATCTCCCTCAGAAAGCACTCCCTTTCACTTCAAACACACTTATCCCATTGTTCTTGTCACTTTCTGAAGAAGTTCTAAAAGTTCTCTTTTGTGAGAATCTTTACAAAGTATAATGAAAAATACAGTGAATGCTGCTGCCAAGTGTCATCCAATGGAAAGGTAGGCTCACAAAAATATGGTGTGTCCTCATCTACCTTATTTATCAGATATGCCACTGTGCAACTTCTGGCTCTTTCCCAAGGTCAAAATCACCATGAAAGGTAAACACTGTGAATTTATACAAGACATCAAGATAGCCACAACAGTGCAACTAATGACACTCATGAAAGAGGACTTCCAGAACTGCTTCAGAAAGTGTCAAGAATGATGGGCTAAGTGTGTTTGAAGAGAGGGGGAATATTTTGGGGGGATTAATGGCAATGTGTCTTTTACAGTTACAACTTTTTAAAAAATTATGCATTCACCCTAGTTTTTAATCATTCTATGTAATTACCCCCAAAAGCATATTCGCCTTTAATTTTAAAAAATTAGTTACTTTCAAAGACTACATAATACTTGTGATCTCAATCTTTCAACGTGGTAGAGCAGAACATGGCTCAAATACAAAGTCAAAAGGAATATGTATAATCATTTCTTTTTTGGAGGTGGGAATCAAACTCAGGACCTTGTGCTTGCCAGGCAGTTGCTATGCCACTGAGCTATATCCTCGGCCTATATGATCACTTCTTTGGGGCAGTTAAGAGGTCTTCAAAAGGATACATTCAAGTTCAGAGAAAAAAAAAACTATTAGAATAGACAGGAAAAGTCTTATAAATAAGTAACCAAAGCACACTACAGCAAAGAAGGGAGAAGGTATCCACTGACAAGAAGAAGCAAGGGGTTGGAAAAGTTAAAAACATAAAATTTCAAGACTGTCCTCAAAGGGAAGAGATGGATGTAGGATTTGAACATTCACTCTGAAGTAGATAAGAAATAACCAGAGTTAAAATCATAGCCACAGAAATTATTTGAAACACATTTCCTTTTTTATTTGCCATCTGATTAAACCTTTCCATTATGGTAAACATCAGGTAGATAATGAAACACCCTCACCTTCTAAGTTTTCTACCACAGCACGACTTGCTGAAAAAGACTGAACAAATACATAGCCTATGAAGCTGGATAGTTTTGGATCTCCAAATCCCTATTCTGGTTTATTTGGTAGTTGAAGAGAATTTTTAGGAAGTCCGTTCATGCATTTGGATAGTGACATGGAATCCTAGCATATATCCTAGCCTACTGTCTTTTATTTTAGTGGTCTGAGGAAGCTACAATTTAGGAAGCAGCCAATCATGGCCAGGAGCCAGGGGCCAAATGGAACCTACTAAAACTGCCCTAAAATAAGACTGACAGATGCAGAAATAGAAGTTTTCTAGGAGCATGTCCAGAAACACATTAAGCCAGAAGTAATAGGAGATTTCCAGTCATGGTGTAGTCAGGGTTCTCCAAGTACATGACTTCTGGGATCTGGGCAGGCAAAAGATATTTCTTCAATACGTTCTTATGGTTTAGATCCTACAGGAATGTAACAGGTCGGTTCCTTCTGTACACTGAGTTCAGAGGAACTTAAATGAGGTCTTCCTCTCTGAGGAACTCAAATAATTTCATTGTTTCCCCAAGTATCTCACCAGAAAAGATTATGATTTCACAGATTAAAGGATCCTGGAAAATTATAACCCTCAACTTCATGTAATCTTAACAATCTTTTCCAAACACAGTATACTCTCTCAAAGGTGTAGTTCAGAGTTCACAGCCTCAGTCATTCGCAGATTTTTCCTTAGAATCACACTAATAATTGTTTGCAGAAACCCCGCAATTTCACAGAAACCAATAGGAAGGTCCTAATCTTCAAGATTGTTTTTAACAATCAGATTAGAAAACAGGAGACTAACTGATAGCTAAACAGACTTTATATCCTCAGGGAATGATAAAAAGCAGTAGAACTGAGCCTGTGGAGTGGCCAGCTATTCAAGGGGCAGTGATAGCTATTCACTGGTCTTCCTGTAAGTGATGGAGATGACTAAGGGCAGGAAGAGGCCTTAATTCTAAAACTAAACAGAAAAGAAATCAAGCCTTTTTGTGGTAAGTTACTTAAGTTTTGCTGTCGTTGTTCTTGCTGTTGTTTTTCTATGTTAGCTATGAATGCACATTCAAGGTCTCCAAAGCATGTAATATTTTTTGTTACCTAGACCAGTGCCTGGCATGTAGTAAATCTCAATTAACTCATACTTTTAAAAGTAAAGGGATGGAGCCAGGCATGGTGGCATATATCCATTATCCCAGTACTTGGGAGGCTGAGGCAGGAGGACTGCTGTGAAGTTGAGGCCAGCCTGGACTACATAGTGAATTCAAGGCAGCCTACACTACAAAGCAAGACCCTGTCTCAAAAAGCCAAACAAATAAACAAAAAAGTAAATGGGTGGATGATCAGATGAACAATTAAAACTTTCTACTCCCTTAACTTCTATGATATACTAATTAGTTCTTCCACATTCTCTTCTGATACTCCAGTCCTGGGTTGAGAGGAACCTAGTCCTATTCCAAAATAGGTAAAATCCCCAAGTGTCAGGTCTCAGTCTTCTGTTCTTCTTTACAATGAAAGAACTCCTCTTTTACAATTCTACTAAACTGATTAATGCATTCCAACAGTGCACTAGGCACCGAAGAGAAAAAGATGTTTGAGACATGTTTTCTGGCAGCAGGGACTCATAAACTGGCAGAGAAAAGTCAAATGGAAGCTTGTTGCTAAGCTAGCAGCAAGAACAAGAAGAGATTCTGTGTGTTACAAGAACGAAAAGGAATTCTGACAGGGTAGAATTCACAGAGGAAATCACACCTGAGCTGAGCCCTTGAGGTCTGAGAGTTTACCAAGTGCACAAAGGAACAAGGGACGGGCCAGGCCCAGAGAGCATGGGAGCAAAGGTTCACGAGGAGCGCTTGGGATCAGCAGGTAACAAACAGTGCAGGTATGGGAATGTGGCCGAGGAGTGGCAGAGAAGGAACTGGTAGGACAAGTTGAAAGTGTTTTAGATGCCACATAAGGAGTCAGCCTTTTACTCCACATGTCAATAGTTTCAAAATGCAAAACTGCATCAGAATAACCCGGCATTCTTGGCAAAAATATGGATTCTGAACTTTATACTGGGTATATCTAACATCTAACATAGAAAAAAACTTTACTCTGGATTTACTAAATTGGTATGTCCAGAGCTAGGGTCCAGGATCTGTATTTTAATGAGAATTCTGATGTATACTCAGGTTTAGCAAACACTGATAAATTGTATTTTAGAGAAAATTACATTAATGGATTGGTGCTTTAAAGATAACTCCAAAAGCATTATTCAAATGGACTGGGAAGGTGAGAAGTTAGGAGACAGACAGACCACTCCAGACTAGGGCAATGATAAACTCATTTGTTCGACAATAACCTTTCAGTTACCTATTGTGTGCTTTTAGTACACATAAATATGAAAGCCTCTGAATTTCAGTCCTAGCAGAGTGAAAAGAGACAAGGAGGAAAAGAGACATTACAGATAGAAAGACAAGTCTTAATGATTCAGTAAACCATGGAGGAGAAGAGGAAGGGACTAAGTCCCCGTTTTCATCAGTGGTTCCCAAACTTGGAAGAGTTGGAGAAGAAAAGATTTCTGGGTCCTACCTCAGTGGACCTATGGAATCAGGCTCTTCAAGGATAGAGTTCAGGAGACTGTTTTTCACATGGGCTCTCATGGAGTCAGCAGGACCCAATAATGGTATTGATAATGAGGAATCTCAGATGACAGAGTGGCTAATGATACTTTTCTCCAACAACAGACAGGAGAAGCAGCAACTGGCCTGTTGGGCAAACTAGATTTCTCTGGAAATACTGAGACTGATGTAAATCTGCAGGATGTCTAGATCAAGATGTCTAACAGGCAGATAAAAATTCAAATCTGGAATCTAGGGAAAAGGTCAAGTCTGGAAAGGTCAGGGCCACAAAGACCTAGACATCATTAACACACAGAAATACGTGACGCCAGAGAGTGCGTAGGATAACAGATAAAAGATACAGTCAAGTGGGGCTGAGGCTAAGGTCTGGGAAAAGAGTGGGTAATAGAAGAATAGGAAAGAGTGCAAAAGAATGATTCAGAAAGTAAAAGGACCTAGCTGGGTGTCGTGGCGCACACCTGTGAGCCCAGCATTCAGCAGGCTGAAGCAAAAAGATTATAACTAGTTCAAGGCCAGCCTGGGCTACATGGTGAATTCAGAGCCAGCCTGAAATACATAGCAAGATCCTCCCTCAAAAAAACAAAATATAAAAAAGAAAAAAGAAGAGGATCTGGAAAAGAAATCACTGTTTTGAAAGCCAAAGGACAAAAGTTTTAATTAGTAAAGGGATCAAGTGGACAAAACATTATAAAATGGTCCCAGAACAAGAAGGAAGAAGGCTGTTAAGATGTGACACTTAGCAAGTCTGTGGTAGCCATTGAGAAGGCAGTTCCAGGAGAATGGCAATGAAGTAGTAGTGGGTTTATACTGCTTGCTACGGTTTGGAAAACCTCTAGCTGGTTTCAAAGCTGTAACACTTATGATGAATAGTAAGCTGTCTAAGCTCTTGAAAAACTTTCAACGTTGGAGGCACTTACTCCTGACAGTTGTACTCCTCACACTGACACACTCCTTGAAGGTCAAGGATCTAAATTCTGCAATATTTTTAGCAACTAAAATCCTAGTTTATGCTCTCCTTCTAGTTCTCCTGGTCTTTAAAAAACACAAGAACATGCTATCAGATTCCTATTGCCCTACATGCCCTAACCAACTAAAGTTTAAGCAATACAAACAACCTAAAACAAGAATCAATTATTAAGAAAGAAGATCAAGTATTTTAAAGTAAAAAAAAGTTACAAGATTTGAAAAATGAACTCAATTTCCAACTCATTATTCTCATTAAATCATCAACTGAAACAACACACTACTCCTGCCACACTCTTCCACTGCTTAGTCCACACAATGGACAAATCTCTAAAAAAAAAGACTAACACTTCACGTTATGGTAGATGCAACTAGCATGATGGTGAATAACTTAGGCACAGAACCCACCCTCCCAAGAGCTTAAAAAGTGTGGGTGGGTCAAGGCAGCTACTAAGCCATAAGACTATCTGGCAAGGGCTACAAGTAAGCTGTAACACAAGAAAAAACACAGAGCACCTAACATGGGAAAATAGTCCGGGTAGAGCCATGGGGAGGCTCCTTGGAGGCAATGATGTTGAACCCTAACCTGAAAATAAGTAGGCAAAGAAAAGAGACTATAAGAATTGGGGAAGCAGGACAGGAAAACATACTCAAACTTCAAGGTGAGACAGCATGATATGATGATCAGTGCATTGAAGTACACAAGGCAAAGTTGGAAATGAGACTGGAGAATATGGTCATGATAGCCCCTGAAGGATTTTAAGGAATGTATGAAGTACTAAGATCTTCCTGCTAATGTATCAAAAATGGTTGGAGAAGGCAGGAGTAGAAACATGGAAACTGGTCAGCAGGCTGTCTCCATACACAAATAATGAAACATGGGAAAATGTTCTATATGCATCAGTAGTAATACTCACCAATATACTTATCAAGACACCTCACTATCTGAACTAAAACCCTTCACAGCATGACTTTACCATTCTAATCGTCAGAACCTAAAGGATTTAGGGAGAAGTGACAGATGTGGCTTAGAATGACACTCATGAGATTTGGTTTCCTTCAAAACTGCCTATGTATTGACAATAAAAAGACCCATCAAGAAAAAAAAAAAAAGGGCCAGGCGTGGTGGTGCACGCCTGTAATCCCAGCACTAGGGAGGCTGAGACAGGAGGATCGTTGCGAGTTCGAGACCAGCCTGGGCTACAAAGTGAGCTAAAGGACAGCTGAACTGCATGGCGAGACCCTATCTCCAAAAGACAAAAAGACAAAAAGAAAAAAAAAAAAAAAAAATCCAACAATTTGGCTGCCATCCCCTCATTTTTTGAAAGCTTTGTTTCAAACTACCAAGCGACTTATATACTGTCCAAACACATGACAACTGACAAACAACTTGCATCATTTCGTAGTTGTTGAAGCTTTCAGTAATATATGCCAAGTAAACCCTCCAAATATAGTATAAAAAATATATGCCCAGTAGATACAAAGATTTTTTACACTTTGAATTTAGAAATCTATCCTGGAATTCAGCCACCAGGTCTTTATTCATGCAGTAATAAATTGTATGACACTGTGAACAGGCTTGTTGCACCTATTTCAAGAAGTAACCCAAATGTCACATTCAACAACTGGTTCACTACTTACCCACTGATGTTCCATTTGCTAAAAGAATACCAGTTGACCAGCACAAGAACTACTCAAAAGAAAAAGCAGAGATTCCTGCAAAAATGTTGCAAGTTCACAATAGAGAAAGGAAATATCTACAACAGAAAGACATAACAGTGGCCTCCTTCCTATATGGTGAAGAAAAACAAAGTAGTATAGATACTGTCAACATTACACCATGATGATAAGATTGATAAGTGAAGCCAACCGTGGTAGTGCATACCTGTAATCCCAGCACTAGAGAGTTTGAGGCAGGAGGATCCTGTGAGGTCAAGGTCAGTATATGCTACAACAGTGAATTCCAGGCTAGCCTGGACTACATTATGGTGAAGAAAAACAAAATAATATTGATACCAGTTACACCATGATGATAAGATTGATAGTGAGGCTGGGCATGGTGCATGCCTGTAATCCCACACTAGGGAGGCTAAAGCAGGAGGATTCTGTAAGTTCAAGGTCAGCCTATGCTACACAGTGAGTTCAAGGTGAGCCTGGACTACAGAGCTCCAGGCTCTGTAGTGAGGCCCTGGGCTGATCCCTTGTGCCACAAAAATAAGTAAGTAAAAATAAATAATCTTTTATTTCTTGACCAAGGTGGCAGTAACTCAAAACAAACAAACAAAAAAAGATTGATAGTGGATCCTCAATATAAATGAAGCCAGACATGGTCATATTTTACAACAAAATGAAAGGCAGAGTAGATGTTGATGAGTTATGCAGCAATTATGATGTCACTTGAAACACAAAGCATTGGCTAAAGGTTGTGTTTTACTCTACCCAAACACTTGAGGCGTCAGTGGTTTCATAGTTTACAAAGAAAATAACATGCACGAAATATCACAGAGAAATATTCTTAGGGGACTGGGATTGTAAGTGATAACGATCAATGACAACAGAGGAAGAATAGCGTATCGCTGCTAAAGAACTCCTCATAAGAATTCTCAGACTGGTTAACGCACAGGTGAAACATCACAATAATCTAACAAAACAGGAAGACCAGCAAGATGTCAAGCATGTTCAACCAAAGAAGACAGGAAAAAAAAATACATGTGCTATCAGTATAAGTGATACTTGTGTATGGAACATGCTGTTCTCACGTGGGAAAACTTCCTTACATGTCATAATTGAAATAAAGATTATTTTTGTGGTAGAGTTTTGTTTTTTCATTGTAGTTCACATAGGAATTTATTTCTGCTGTTAGCTTTTAGCTTTAGTAAACAGACACTTGATATAGAAAATGTTAATGTTTATTCTAAACACTCAGTATATGTTTGATATTTTATCAATATTTTATTTTCCTGCTAAGTGCACACTGTATAATGTAATAGGAAGCTCCTGACAAAAGAGGAAGAAAAAAGAGGTGACAAGTATGATCTGTCAAACAGGAAAGGAAAGTTAAGCACATGAGCTGTCACTGTAAGCAAGACTTGTATATGGAACATCACTGTTGTCATATGTGAAGGCTGCCTTAGATATGATAATTGCAGCAAAGATTATTGCTGTAGTAGAGTTTTGTTTGTATTTTTATCGTAGTTCACATAGGAATTTATTTCTGCTGTTACTTTTTAGAACTTGTAAGCAGGTAAACAGTTTATGTTGAAAATGTTGATGTTTATTCTAAATACTCATTATATATTAAAAATTTAATGTTTTCTTTTATTGATCTTTTATTTTCTTATTAAATACACATTGTTTAATATAATAAAATTCATAAAATTAAAATTAATAACTCATCAATAGAAATACTTCTAAAAAAATAAATGTGGCATTAATATACCTGCTATAATGCACCATTAAAAAAATTTGCCATGGGGCTGGGGATTTAGCTCAGCAGCACAGCGCCCGCCTGGCAAGCGCAAGGTCATGAGTTTGATTCCTGGTACCAGAAGAAAAACAAACAAAAAATTTGCCATGATGGCCCTGGGGCTATGCAGATGGAACTCACAAGACTGGATGATTACAAGTTCAGAAGAGGTCCATGTCTATTTTACTCCCTACTACAACCCAATGCTAGATATGAACCTAACACACTATAAATGCTGGATAAAGATTGATGAGTAAATGAATAAAAGCTTTTTTTAAAAAGGAGTCACTGATGTTAGCTAGGTTTCTAGCATAGTATCTAGGAAGAGTCAGGTGTCCTTTACTGAGATAGAGAACAAAGAGGCAAGTTCGTATGAAATATATGAGTATGAGGTCCCTGTGAGTATTTCAAGGCAAGACAATGAATATTCAGCTGGTTATACAGTTATAAAGCTCAAGAGAAAATTCAGTCTTCCTGGAAATGTCAAATTCAGCATCCTCTGTGCCTCAGGTAAAGTGATAGCTGATAACTGGTACTTTTAAAGCATACTACAGTAATTCTTTTAAACTTCCAAGGGTCACTAACTAATGATTTTTAACCTCAAAGCGAATAAAGAATATTTATTCTTGATCTTAAAACCTTAGCAGAGGCTAGAGGTATAGCTGAGTGGTAGAGCACTTGCCTATCTAGCGTGTGAGGCCCTGGGCTGATCCCTTGTGCCACAAAAATAAGTAAGTAAAAATAAATAATCTTTTATTTCTTGACCAAGGTGGCAGTAACTCAAGCTTTTGCTTTAAAAAATCCATGAAGTTAAAAAAAAAATCCATGAAGTTGTACATTTATGTTTTATGCACAATTTTATTTTTTTCTTTTTTAGTTTTTTTTGAGACAGGGTCTGCTCTGTAGTTTAGGCTGTCCCTAAACTCACTTGTGTAGCCCAGGCTGGCCTCAAACTCATGGCAGTCCTCCTGTCTTGGCCTCCTGAGTGCTAGGATTTCAGGCATGTGCCACCATGCTGGCCACAACTTTCTATATATGTATTAAGTTGTAGAATTAAAACCTTAATAAACAAGAAATAGCAAAATTTAATCATATTTAATGGAGAAATACTAGAGACACTTTCATAAAAGGGGAGAAAAACAGAAATGCTATCACTATTATTATTAAACACTGTTCTAAGAGTTACGGTTAAAAAATAAAGACTAGGGCTGGCATAGTGGCATACAGCTATAATCCCAGCACTTGAGAGGTTGAGACAGGAAGATTGCCCCAAATTCCAGGAGAGCCTGGGCTACATAGTGAGTTTGAGGCAAGCTTGAATTACATAGCGAGACCCTACCCTAAAAAGGCAAAAAGAAAGAAAGATTTCAACATTAAACATTTAATTATTTAAAAATTTCAACAAATGGTGTTGGACCAACTGGATATTCACATGCAAAAGAATGAAATTGTTCTCCTTCTGGCACCATATATAAAAAATAATTCAAATAGATCAAAGGCCCAAATGTAAAAGCTACAATGTAAAATGTAAGAGCACATAAAACTGTACAACTCTTAGAAAAATAGATAAGCTGACCATCGTCAAAATTTAAAACTTTCAAAGGTTTAAATCTTTGGGGAAAAGGTTTTAAGAAGAATCATGGTTAATAAATGCTAATATCCAACTGGAAAATCTAAGATAAACTGATAACTAGCATAGTTCAATAAGAACATCAATAGTACTTTTTAAAAAAGCATTACTAATACAAGTAAAAACTGGCTAGAAAACATGAGGCAGGGGCTGGGGATTTAGCTCAGCGGCAAAAAGCACCTGCCTAGCAAGCGCAAGGTCGTGAGTTCGGTTCCCGGTACGGGAGAAAAACCAAAAACCAAAAAAAAAAAGAAAACATGAGGCAAATGCTATTCAGAACATCAATTAAAAACAATAGAATACTTGTTCTAACAAATGTATCATGATTATATAAGATATAAACAGTACTGGGAGATGGGTGAAGGTTATACAAGAACTCTTTATCTTTGCAACTTCCTTATAAATTTAAAGTCACTCTAAAACAGAAAGTTCATTAAAATGAAACAAGAGATAAGAACATTAAAAAGTAAGCCATATAGGGGTAAATATTTACAATACATAACTGACCGAGGACTTATATCCATAAACTATCAAGAATGCCTACAAATCAATAATTAAAAGACCCAACGAAAGTAAACCTGCAAAAGATTTGAACAAGGCTTGACATCTCACACACACACACGTGCATGTGCACGCATGTGTACCTTCCAAATGATCAATAAATATGTGAAAGGTATTTAGTATCATCAGTCACTAGGGAAGTAAAATTAAAACCAAAATGAAGCCTATAATTCAAGCACTTGCATAAATAGATAGATAGATAGGTAGATAGATAGATAGATAGATAGGGCTGGGGAGATAGCTCAGTGGCACAGCACCTGCCGGGCAAGCATAAGGTCCTGAGTTCAATTCCTGGTTTAAAAAAAAAAAAAAATCCCAGCACTAGGAGGCTGAAGTAGGAGCACTGCCACAAGTTCAAGGGCAGCTTGGCGTACACAGTGTGTTCAAGGTCAGGTTCCACTACACAGTGAGACCCTGTCTCAAAAAAACAAAAAAAAAATTTAAAAACCAACAAACAAAGCCTCAATG
Organism: Chinchilla lanigera; assembly: GCF_000276665.1. Classification (NCBI taxonomy): domain Eukaryota; kingdom Metazoa; phylum Chordata; class Mammalia; order Rodentia; family Chinchillidae; genus Chinchilla; species Chinchilla lanigera. Next base: position 38,423,395 of record NW_004955406.1, on the reverse strand, counting down.
AAATAACAATATACAAACACAAGAAATGAAAAGACTGATGAAAGGAAAAGGGGGAGAGAATGAAGCAAAGAAGGAAGGGACAGAAGAGAAAGAGATGGGAAGAGGGAGAGAGGGAAAGAAGAAAAGAGAGAGTGAGAGAGAGACCAATACTACCACACATCAACAAGGATGTGGAGCAAATGGAAGTCTCATCATTATGAGTGTAAACTGGTACAACCATACTGGAAAAATGGAAGTTCCACATAAAGTTAAAACTTACATACTCTACAATTCAGCAATTTCATTCCTACCTATTTACCCAAGAGAAATCAAAACATGTCTACAAACAGACACATAGAGGAATAGTCATAGCATCTTTATTCATAATACCAAATAAAAAGAAAAAGGAAAAATTCAAATATTAATTAACAGAAGGAGAAAATAATTGTAGAATATTCACAACTGGGAATACTACTCAGCCATAAAAAGAAAAGAATTATAGATACATAAAAATTGAATAAACTTCAAAAATACTACATTTAGCTGAAGAAACCAAATATGAAAGAGTTCATATTTCATATTCCACTTATGAACACCCAAAACTAATTCTAGGATAGAAATCAAAGCAATGGCTTCCTCAGGCAGCAGAGGAACAGTGTGGATAAAACTTGCAAAGGTGACAAAAATGCCCTGTTTCTTGATTTGAGCGATGATTTTATGGCTACATATACTGTCACAACTTTCAATCTGTAGGCTTAAATTCTATGCATTTTACTAGACGTAAAATATACATAAATTTTTTAAAAATGAGCTGGTAAGAAAAGTTCATCTGAACTTTTTAGTCAAGATGGTGAGAAAATGCTCCATTGCAAAGGTGACATTTGAGTAAAGACCTGTAGAAAGTGAAAAGGCAAGCCGTGCAGGTACTGGCCAGATTCAAGGTGGGAGGAACAACAGATTCCAGGGTCTTCAGCAGGAATAGCAACTCAGGCTTGGGAGAAGAAAGGAGGAGGCACTGCAGGCAGAGTGGCCTGAAGAAGGGAAAGATAAATTATGAGAGGTAACAGAGCAATGTCATATAGAGCCTGGCGGGTCACAGTGAACCTCATTAACAGCTTTTGTCTTCATTTTAGAACTAACAAAACATAACTTAAGTATCTATGAATAATCAGGTACTCTGCTCAGTTTACATGAAACTGATGTAAGTAGCAAAGCCAGGATTAGAACCCAGATGTGTCTAATTCCAAAGCTCAGACCTTTACTCACTGAGCTTGACTAAGTGAATTTAGTAATAACCAACACTTAGTAAGTGTGCACTAATGTTTGAGCTAAAAGGATTAGATCTTCCCAATTTTCTTAACTAGAAGATATGTGTTTGCCATGATTATCATCCTGATCATCAACATCAATCCAACTAACACACTGACTATTACTAGGTGTTCCAAAATAAATATAATTTACTTTTGATTGTTCTTGATTGTTACTTCTCAGTCTTTTTATGTATGGTTCACAGATTTTTATTTTATTGTTCAAGATCTGATTTTAGATTTTATAGAACTATATTAAATACAATTAAATTATATAACAAACTTCCAAATTTCCTCCAGCTTATCAATGGTACTATATAAATACCATTCTCTGTGTATACCATGACATAAAATGAAGTAAGGAAGCAATACTTTAGCCATTAGTTGACACAATAGATACAGAATTCTAATAATATAAAAATTAAAGGAGCAATACAGGAGACTAAAAAAAAAAAATAACCTCCCTCTACAAAGTGATGTATCTAAGAGGACTTTAAAAAATACAGATGGTCTAAGGCTGGGGGTATAGCTAAGTGGTAGAGGAGCTTACCTAGCATGAGTAAGACCCTGGGTTCAATCGCCAACACTACATATGCACATAAGTTCACTGAAAAAAATATTAACAGAATGTCTAAACAGAGAGGTAAACCAGGATATCAGAAAATCAGCATAACCTAGACAGAAAATGAAGCTTCTGTCTGAGTACAAGTACCAGCATGACCCATGCACGCTGGATTAAGGTACCTTACCTTCTCTGATTCTTCTTTTGCATTATTAAATTACTTTTTTTGTGTGATTTCCTTTCATCATTAAATTAATTATTACCTATTTGGTTGAGGTGTTGATGTAAAGATAATTTTGAAAAAGCCAAATGCATAGTGCAACATTTAGTTCACAACAACACTCAGTCACTAGTATTTATTATACTTAAGACGCACCATAAATACAACTATGTTAAAATACTTACAAAACCTAAGATGGCAGCCAAGCATGGTGGTGCACACCTGTAATCCCAACACTCAGGAGGACCAGGCAAGAGGATTACCATGAGTCTGAGATTAGCCTGGGCTACACAGTGACTCCAAGGCCAACCTTGGAGTCACTTGAACTACATAGTAAGACCCTATCTCAAAATTAAAAAAACAAAAAGACAACCCTAAGATGACCTCAAAAAGTACAAATAAAAGTAAATATGGTTAACGGGTTAGGGTGGTATTGTACTGATAGTATTCCTGTTTAAATAACTTCATTTTAATGTTATCAAATTGCAGAGAAATAGATATAGAGATGAATAAATCTAATATGAAAACAATTCTAAAAGAGAATAATTCTCTTTGAATGTGAATAATTATCCCATGGGTTTTTTTTTTGTTTTTTTGGTTTTTTTTTTTTTGGTTTTTCTCTGGTACTGGGAATTGAACTCAAGACCTTGTGCTTGCCAGGCAGGCGCTGTGCCACTGTGCTAGATTCCCAGCAACCCCCATGGTGTTTTTATTACATTGAAATTTTGAAAGCAAAGTACAACTGTTAAGGTATCATCTATCATCCTTCTTCAAAAGGACTTCAAAGAATTTAAAGAATATTTTGCTTTTCTCAAAGTGATTTGCAGGGGCTGGGGATTTAGCTCAGCGGCACAGCGCCTGCCTGGCAAGTGTGAGGTTGTGAGTTCGATTCCCAGTACCAGAAAAAACACTAAAAACTAAAAAAACAAACAAACAAAGTGATTTGCAAACAACTATATTTTTATAGAAAAGAATATCAAACAAATCTGATACTTGTTTTATAAATAAAACATTTCACTACATTTTATTTCTGTACCATGCTTATGCTATTTCTTTTTATTCAAGAGAATAATAATAATAAAAAAAGAACAATAGCAAAATAACAACAACATGACAAAAACAAAACAGCAAAAACAATAAAAATGATACAGGGTTTTAGAACAAAATGATAGGAATTAACAATAGTTGTCATATTACATATTGTTATCTTCAATGAAGTTGCTCAGATTACCAGATGTAAGAATGCAAGACTGATGAAACCATAGGTAAATAGATGCAACTAGAGACCATACTCATAAGTGAAATAAATCAGACCCACATGTATAAACACCATACCATTTCCCTAGTGTAAGAGCCTGAAAGAATAAATAAAACCCAAAACGTACAATAGATATGAAAGGGAAAGAAATTGCTCAAAGGAAGGAACAATTGGGATGACAGAAAGGGGAAAAAGAAAGAAGAGTATATATATACATATATATATATATATATATGGGTAGTTGGGATAACTGTACTACTGATGTCTAATAGTTTATTGAAAGGAAGAGTTAATGCCTAATTTTTTTTCTTTTTGACCAATTTTGCATGCTTATATCTGGTAATCTGAACAACTAATGTGAAGACAACAATATGCAATATAACAGCCATTGGTGAATTCCTACCATCTTGTCTAGTGAAACTCTATATCACTTACAGTGTTTCTTTAACTTCCATTTAGGTCTCAGAGTTCTGTTTGTAAAATGACAGAGGTGAACTGGGTAGTATCTTTTAATGTTCTTTTTTGCTATAATGTCCTGGATCTTCTAATAAGACAAATGCATATGGATAGTTCTACAGCTTTGTACATACACTCAAGGGCATAGTCCTGTAATAGTCTTACCCTGCTAATGGTTCACAAAGCCAAAGGCATTACGATCTCATTTCACCCAGTCAGTGGGCCCAAATGGAGCTGCACAGCTTAGAAATCCACAAGAGAGACAGCAAAATGATTAATAACTTGGCAATTAATCTTTAAATAAAGGATGGACAAATTTATCCTAGATTACAGAGGCTAAGGACAAAGACTCCATTACCTTATACAAAAGAAAAAAATAATGATCAATACCTTTTCTTGCATTATGAACAGATTAATAAGAAATGAGATCAACACTAAACAGAAGCACGAGAGTATATCTTTAAAGTAGGAGTTCTACCTAGCGAATTTGAGGCCAACCTGAGTTATATACGAGGAAGACTCTGTATAAAAAAATAAAAATAAAAAATAAAATGAATAGCCAAGTGTAGAGGCACATGCCTGTAATCACAGCACTCAGGAGACTGAGGTAGGGGGACCATTGAAAGTTTGAGGCCAGCCTGAACTGCATAGCGAAACCCTGTCTCAAAAGGACAAAAATAAATAAATAAATATAAAATAAAAATAATAACCTTTTTACTCAGGAAGCTAAAGAGGGGAAGTGTTTGAACCTAAGAGTTTGCGATCAGACTAAGCTCCATCTCAAAAAACAAAACAAAACAAAACATTGGACCTTAGTGATCCTGTCATGGACTGGCTATTGCAGCACAGAGATGAAGCAAGGCAGCCTCTACTCTTACCTGAAAACTAATGCCAATCATGGATATGTTGCCCATTTTAAATATCTATTAAACACAGCTCTAGCAGTAAGATTGTCCTGATATTAGCCCAACATGGCAAATGATGAGGCGTGAATGGGCACGCACCTCACTGGGGTCCAGTGCTGCAAGAATTCTCCAACAGGCGAAATGATTCTCAACAGATGGACTGCAGCTCAGTCATCTTTTAAAATCACTTTCCACTGCCCCTAGTGATTTATAATGAGGTGAGCCATTCTTTTGACCTCATTTTTCATGCTATTTACTGTCAAGGGCAAACAATTTAAACATGGGGAGGAAAATCAATATAAGACATGTTTATAAAACAGTAAAGCTGCATCCACAGGAACCAAACACAATCTGGGCACTTTAAAATTCATACCTAGGCCAACAATGTAAAAAATAAAAATAACTAAGAAAAGTATGAGCCAGGTGTGGTAGTGCACGCCTGTAATCCTAGCACTTGGGAGGCTGAGGCAGGAGGACTGCCACGAGTTTGAGGCCATCCTGGGATACACAGTGAGTTTAAGTACAATCTAAACTACATAGGGAGCCAAGGATATAGCTCAGCGGCACAAGTGCCTGCCTGCCTGGCAAGCACAAGGTCCTGAGTTC
>NW_004955406.1:38401979-38417449 GCF_000276665.1 Chinchilla lanigera | reverse complement strand
GTCCCAAATGTCACTTCCATTTTCTAAGACAACCCTATCATTTCCCCACAGTTGCGGCCTAAAGCTGACGGACACAGAACGGACACTTCGTTATGAGGCAGGTGTCGGTAAGGCTCTCTCTTCTTGTACCGGCAAGTTGTCCTGACTCTTGCTTAGTTTTCCTTGGAGCTTTTCTGTTGATGTTTTCTTCAGCTCAAGGGTTGTCATGGGGACCAAGAAGTCACATTACCAAACTGGAATTCTGAATGCTATTTCAAAATACTCTATGGGTAACTTCTGTAAGATTGAGTGGAGTGCACTCCTGTAATCCGGCATTGGGAAGCTGAGGCAAGAGGTGAGAGGTTGAGGCAGGAGAATCAAGCCGGCTTGGGCAATGTAGCAAGCTCCGGGCCAGCCTTTACTACCACTGGCATTGTCACTGCCCAGTATTTACATGAAGAGAGAATTACTCTAAATTCTCGGCCTCAAGTCAAGTCTTGCAACAGCCAATACACTATATTAACCATTTCATTCACAATTTATATTTTTGATCTGATAACTGGTGTCCTAACTAGAAGCTCAATACAAGGACATGTGATGATTAGAAGAATTAATTAATTAAAATAATTCACATCTGGTTAAGACTGGCTTGAAATTTCAAAATTCTACCAGGCCATGAGTGGCCACTAAACCACAAAGAGAGAGACAACTAGACACTCTGTGCCTCCAGATGCAAGTACATTCTACCTACCCTTGCTGTAATCTTGCCAAAAAATTCAAATCTGGATCAGATCAAATCTTTAGATATAACTGCCACTTTACAAAAAATCCAGGGAACAATGGGACATGTGAAATACAGATTACAGGCAATTCTAGGGTACAAACAACCCAGTTTCTTCAACAAATAAGATGCAGATAAAAAATGAAGATACCATTGACTAAGAAATTCTTAAGATACACACCAACCTATACAAATCTATTTTGAATCACGATTTGACTAAACCAACTGTTAAAAAAAAATCTGTGATCAGAGAAATTTAAATACTACTGAATATTTTATGATTTTAAAGAGTTCAGGGGCCAGGGATATAGCTCAGTGGCACAAGTGCCTGCCTGGCAAGCGCAAGGTCCTGAGTTCGATTCCTAGTACCAAAAAAAAAAAAAAAAAAGAGTTCAATATTTAGGTGTGCTATTGAAATTATAATTGTTTTTATTAAATCTTTTAAACCTACACATTAAAATTTTTACAAATTAAATCATGTGGTATCTGTGACTGGCTGTAAAATAATACAATATGTTGGGCATGAGGTGAAAGGACCTATAAACGAATTAAGATTGGCCATGAGTTGATAATATCGAAAATTCACTAGATCATTCTATTTTTGTTTTTGTATTTTGAGGTACTCCATAATAAAAAGCTCTTTAAAAAATAAAAAGTAAGTCATAGACCAAAAATTAATATGTAAAATCCAGAGTTCATGTCAGACAATACAGTATGGCCCTGTAAAATACTGTCATTTACATCAAGTTAGCATTCTAACAGATATAAGATTTGTGTATACCAGAGAAAAAATAATTTCTAAATTCTCTTTTGTTTGTTTATGTGGGTTGTTTTGTTTTGTTTTGAAACAGTCTTGATGTGCAGCCCCGGCTAGGCTCAAACAATCCTCCTGTCTCAGCTTTCCAAGTGCCCAGCTTCCCTTCTAAATTCCTGCATAAATTCATCTCATAAGTATAATGAAGTACATTTCATTAGAAATTTTATCCATATCAATTTTTAATATTGAGAACTAAAGCTTAAGTTTTCCAAATGAATTGCCTCATAAAAAGAATATAAAATCTGCATACCTAATAAAACTACAAGCCCTTCAAATTTATTCAAACTCATTAAAATCTAAGATTTAAGAAACAATTTTTTGGAGCCAGGCATGGTGGTGCATGCCTGCAATCCCAGCACTCAGGAGGCTGAGGTAGATGGATCACCGTGAGTTCAAGGCCAATCTGGACTACGTAGTAAATTCAAGGACAGCCTGGATTATTTCTCTAAAAGGAAAGAAGGAAGAAAAAGAAAGAAAGAGAGAGAAAGAAGGAGAAAAAGAGAGAAAGAGAGAGATAAAGAGAGAATGAGAGAGAGAAAGAAAGAAAGAAAGAAAGAAAGAAAGAAAGAAAGAAAGAAAGAAAGAAAAAAGAAAAGAGAAATGAAGAAAAAAGAAAAGAGAAGAGAAGAAAAGAGAGGGAAAAAAAGAAACAATTTTTTAAATCACAGCTCAGCAGTGAGTTCCAAGCCAGCCTGGGCTGTAGTGAGTTCATGGCCAGGGTAAACTACAAAGCTAGACTTTCTCTCAAAAAAAAAGGCAGGAAAACAACCAATACATATACAGGTGACAACAACAAAACTAGTAAAGAAAGGTGTGAATTAGCAACCTCAAAGAGGTTTTAAGTCTCTGGCCAATGTAAAATTCCAGGTCTAGATTATTATTACTACATCAAGTCACTAAAGATTTATTAAAGATCAAAAACACTAATCTTAACCACCTTTAAGCAGAAACATATATATTATAAATTTCACTGTACCCATAAGCATAAAGACAGTCACAAATACTGATGAATGCAATATTCCCCTGCACCTCCCAAAAACCAGAGTGCTGTAATAAAACATCACTATGTAGCCAATTCCTTATTATAGGTGGTCACAGGAACCAGCTATTCTGGAGACCATACCCAAAATTCAGTTTAGTTCCTAAAATGTATCCACTGCTGAATAATAAGTAACATGAAGCAAGGTATCAGACACAGAGTAAACATTCAATAAAGAAATGTGAGGGGAAAATGGCAGAGGAAACTGTTCACTGGCACTAGTCTCCCTAACAGGGCTCCCCCAGGGCTGCCTTCCAGGGAAAGTAGTAACGAGCCAGAAAGTAGCTAAAACAGACCAAGAAGTATAATAATTTCACCTAGCAAGCAGCCCATCAATAACAGGGACCTAACCTTGCCACTCCTAATGTCAGGTTTAATATCCTAAAACATTCTTCACTCATAAATAATGAAACCACTATAACTAGCTAGAAGTCAGCTTTCAAGGAGTCTTGTCATATATTTTGGATCCTAATTTAAATTATTAATGAACAATCTATTTTCTTCTATAAGTCAATAGGAATATTAACTTACATTATCTTTAATAGGACAAAAAAAATTTATCTTCTCTGAAAGTACTTACAATCCAACCATCTTTTGTTAGACATCCTCAACTTCCTATTATACTATTAACAATCCATTTCATAAAACTCTTCAATATCACTGTGCTTTCCGGTTCTCTTCTGTATCTTCTGTATGAGTTTCTTATTGCTGCTGTAAAACACCACCACAATCTCAGTGACATAAAACAACATAAATTTATTATCATATCGTTCTGGAGGTCAGAAGTCTCACTGGGCTAAAGTTAAACTGTTGGTTCTTTCTGGAGGCTTCCTTGCCTCTTTTGGCATCTAGGGGCCACCTGCTGGATCTGCTCTCCTGTCCTCCGCTTATGCAGACCCTTGTGATTACACTGGCCTCACTTAAGTAGTGCTCCATCTCTCAGGATCCTTATTTTAATCACACCTGCAGAATCTTTTACCAGGTTCTGGGAGTTAGGGCATGCATATTTTGGGGGTGGAGGGGGTGTTGGCCCTACCACATTCTCCAATGGCTGCTACTTGAAGTTCTATATATTCTGCCTATTAAAGAATTGTTTTCTGCTTTTCTCTTTTTGTTTTCTCCCACCTTCCTCCATACAAACTGCTTCAACTCTTAACTCTACATTAATATCCAAGGTGCTCACCTTAAATAAGAGAAAACTAGAGCTTAGATAGGGATATGATTTACCTGAAGTTCTATACATGCCTCTAGGATACTGGCTACTGGATAAACTTGGACGTCTTCAAAGGACCCTAGTCAGATAAGGGACCAAATCCTATTTTTATTTGAGAACCACAATTCTTTCAGACTCACAGTCTAGCACTACCACCCAGTACATTATACTTTTTTTCTCACATTCATGCCCAGAGCTGGTTCTTTCACCTCTGTCCCTATATTCATTCTGAAACTGAACTGCAGCTTTATGGTCCTAAAATCCTGCTTTGGTTGGTGGTGGTCCCTGCTTAAATCCTCAAATGTTCCCCACCAAGAAGTCTGTCAGGCCTTGCTGGCCTGATGTTTGATGTACACAGCACGCTAGGATGTCATCCTCACTCTCATCTCCAACCCTCCAAACACAACCATGAAGATGCCCCAGTGTCCTCTGCTACACACCATACTCGGTCCTACTGCTCTGCCACACTGCTCTACTGCCCTAGACTGCTGATCATCCTAGCCTGCCTTCCTTAGTCCCTCCACTCAGGTCATATCCTTGCTTGTGTATCCCAGATTTTAACACTCTTAGGTAACTGGAGTTTTTAATGTATCTATCTCCAACTAGACTATGAGTTCCCTAAGGACAGAAACTGTAATATATAGTTACAATCTACCATTAAGCATGCAATTTTAGTTATAGACTAAGAATATAATAAAGCCCCTAATAAAATTTAGAGCACACACAAGTGATGGCATAATATTCAGATATAAAACACTTTACTCTCAAAGCCTATTTAATGATAAAGGAAAACGATTACAGCAAAAATGACATGAAAAAAATCTAAAATGTCAACTCTAACTTTGTGAACATACTCATACACATGCATGTACACTGAATATAGAGATGGATATTTATAATATCTAATTATATAACAATTATATTATATGATACAATAGATATGAAACATTTTATATATTATACAATTATATATACATAATATATATAAAATAAACATTGAGAAAATTCCCTGAAAGGACTACACTAAAATATAACTGGTATTTATCTCCAACCAGGCAGCTATTTTAGTCACTCTAAATTTTTTCTTTATACTTTCAATTTCTCCTTTATTTTTGTTTTTGTTTCCAAGGAAAGGCAATACAATCTGGTGAGAGGAAATATAATATAACATTAAAAGCATGTACTTTACAATCAGACTTCCTGGGCTTAAAATTCTAGCTCTATATAGCCTTGGGCAGCATCTCAGTTTCTCCACCTGTGTAAAATTCAAACAATAAAAGTACCTACTTTGTGAGTTGTTTTGAGTAGTATACGTGTGTTGATTTTTTAAAGCATTTAGAACAGACCCTAACTCAGAGTAAATTCTAGAGCATATAAGTGCAAGTTATTATCACCACTACTGGGCTATTATTACCACTACTGCTGCTACTTCTATTATTACTAGTATTATAACTAAATTGTTTTTAAAACATGCTATTAAAAAACTATTAAAATGTATTTTCTAAACTAGCCATGGTGGCACATGCCGTACCCAGCACTTGGGAAGTTGAGGCAAAAAGACTACCACAAGTTCAAGGCCAGCCTGAGTTACAAAGTGAGTTCATAGCCAGCCTGAACTACATAGCCAGACACTGTCTCAAAAAGCCAAAATTAAAAACAGGCTTTTTTAAAAAGTCAATATTAACACCAGACAAGGAAGTGTTGTGGGTTGAATGCCTCCTCCTAATTCATACGCTGAAATTCTAAATAACTTGGTATTAGGAGATGGAACCTTTGAAGGTAATTAAGTCACAAGGATAGAGCCCCCATAAATGGGATTTGTGTCCTAGAGACAAGAGACACAAGAATGTGATCTCACTCTCTCTGCCCCCAACCATGTAAGGAAATGGCAAGGAGACAGCTGTCTGCAAACTAGAAAGAAGAGCCTCATCAAGAACACTTCTGGTATCCTGATTTCAGACTTCAAACCTCCAGAACTGGAAGAAGTGAATGTTAATTAAGCCATTTAGGTTATGGTACATTTTTAAGCAGCCCAAGGTAACTATCACAGTATGAAAAGCAAGTAGGATTCATACAGTATTGCTTGAAGTGCAAAATGATACAGCAACTTTGGAAAACTAACAATTTCTTATAAACATTCATTACCACAAGCCTCAGTTATCTCACTTGTAGGGGGTTACTAAAAGAAATTTTACAATGTGCACACATAAGAACTTGTATACAGCCAGGCAGTGTAGCACACACCTGCAGTCTCAGCATTTGGGAGGCACAGGCAGAAGGACCGAAAGTTCAAGGCCACCCTGAACTACATAATAAGACCCTAACTCCAAAAACAAACAAACAAAAAAAACTTGTATACAAATAGTTATAGCAGTTTGATTTATTATTAGCAAAAACTGGGAATAATCCAAATATCCTCCAACCAGTGAATGATAAAACTGTGGTACATTCATATGATGAAATGATATCAATGATCAATGAAGACTGAAAGAAAATGAGACACATGCAACAACACAGGTGAATCCCAATACAGCATGACGAATGAAAGCGGCCAGATTCCAAGTGCTCCATACTACATGATTCTGTCTATATGGCATTGTGATTATAGGGACAGAGAACTGATGAATGGCTGCCACAGAGAAGGGCTTGTATACAGAGAAACACAAAGAAATCATGAGGGCAATGGTAATATATATCTTAATTGTGGTAGAGGTTATACACCTGTACATATTTTGTTTATACACCTGTACAAAATTGATGGAACTTTATAATAAAACATTAATTTTACCATATGTAAAGTATACTATAATTTTTACATACTTAGCCAGGTATAGTAGTACATGCCTATAATCCCAGCATTCTGAGAAGCTGAGGCAGGAGGACCACAAGTTCAAGCCCAACCTAAGCAACATAAGACTTAATGAGACCTTGTTTCAAAATAAAAAATAAAAAAGGGCTGGGATGTAGTTTAGTGCAAAGGCCTTGAGTTCAATCTCCAGTACCACAAAAATAATAGCAATAATGATGATAATGTTAAATGTTTAAAAATGAAAGTAATTATTTTTTTCCAATCAGATTTTATTGGTCCATTTTAGGTGTATATAATGATCACACTCATCACAGAGGATTTGTACCTGTACACGACACTTCTTTTTCTTCCCCCATTCCCCTACCCTCCCTTCAACCCCCTTCATCCCTCCCCATTTACAAAAGCTCTGTTTCCATTTTTTTCCTACTTTTCTCAGAAAATAATTTTATCAACAAGATCCATCTACCTCCTTACTTTCAGTGAAGCTGTGCTTAATCTATACACACTGACAGTCTACCTATTTTTAAATATTCACAGAAAAGATTAAAAGCTTGAATGCCAGTGTATAGCTACTCACAGGACTTTAAGAATAAGGAAGAAAAGCTGGGCATGGTGGCGCATGCCTGTAATCCCAGCACTGGGAAGGCTGAGGCAGGAGGATCCCTGTGCGTTCGAGGCCAGCCTGGGCTATAAAGTGAGCTCAAGGCCAGCCTGAACTGCACAGCGAGACCCTGTCTCAAAAAGACCAAAAAAAAGAATATGGAAGAAAAATTTGGCTGGAATAAATGAAAGTCACTTGTATCTGTACTTCCCCCCAAAATAAAAAAAATGTCTAATGTCTAAATCTGGCTTTGAGGTCAACTATGGGATGGAAACTAATTGGTACTAATATGCACACAGCAATGAGCCAGGTGCCCAACACAGTTTGATGCATCTTATTAATCAACTTGAAGAGGTGGGTTACTAGAATGAATCAGGACGGATAAATGTTCGGGATGCACAATAATTAAGGAGCCAACAGAATTTTCTGAATGCCTTACCGCCATGGGTCCTGATACTAAACCAAATCAATCAATACTTAGGGTAAAGCAAAAGTTACTTCACACAACATGAGAGGCGTAAGTAATGAAGTTGGAATCAAAGAGCAAGGAATACAAGTTTTCTTTTACCACATAAGTTAGCATATATAACAAACGATTTTATATGGAACTAACCATGTCATCTTAGTTTTCTTCTGTCTCACGCTGAATATAAATTGCTCCACCTAACCTGCCCTCCTAATCTGCACCGATCTCTACCTATCTTCCACAGATGTATGTAATTTTAACCTCCCTGAGGGTAGGGTCAGACTGAGATAGCTCTACAATGACAAAGGTATTATACATTGAATTCCAGTCTGGGGTGACCCTGAGCAACCAAACTTGGATCCTGAGATCATTATGAGGCCAACTGTACTATGTCAAGTACATAATTACTCTGATCTCCTTGGTATCTCTCTAAACAGAGATGATCAGCCTGGACTATAGAAGAGATGGGACTGACATCAGCACCCCTCACCACACCTAACACAGATATAAGTGCCAAATATGCTGTAAGAATATGTGGGTATTCTAGAAAATCTGCCTTCTGAAAAGCAAGTTCTTGCCTCTTAAAATAACCCAGTAATTTGGTAGATAATGTCAGTAAAGCCTGGATATGGGCCTAGCACTCAAGACCATAAGATTAAGGATACCAAAATAGGTAATAACGAGCAATCTTTACTAAATAAAAGAAATGTTAAAAGGCCTCGTCAAATTATTAACATACACACTCCTTCTTTATAATGTATACATACAAACAAAATTTCTTTGTGAGCAAACACATGCTTTCCGGGTTATATAATCAGATTAACCCCTTTTTTCATTGAGGACTCTAGGCCCCTAAATGTAGTTAGTCTACCTCAGGCTTCCAGGAGAACTGGTCTAACTTTTCAGATAGTTCTTATCCCAGTCTCTGTCAAGTGTTATTAATAGGCCTCCTGGAGCTTGTTATCTTTCACTCAAACACCTCATGGCCTCTGCAAAAGCTGCCAAGAAAGAAAAGTCTCTAAGTCAGATGTAGCATTAAGGCACTAAGATCTGCAGTACAAACGGGCTACTGTGATTTTGTGAGACAAGGAGAAAATTGTTCCCCAATATTACATGGGTGTTTCTTTCAATATACCACCATAATAATCAACAGTTGGTCAAGTGGTCATGGCTAAAACAAAGGAGAGAAAGGCAGCAATCATTCAGATAATGCACATCATGCTTATATAACAGACAAATATTTCTCAGATACCTGTACTATTCACTGTCCATTTCACAGAGGGGGAAATCAGTAACATAGGCAACTCAGCTATTGGCAGTGCCAGTTTTACATTTTAAAAATAATCTTTACATACTTAAGAGTTCTTCAGTTCTTCTTGGAAAAACACATTGTAACTCTTTATAAACTGACTTGTAGAACAGTTCCTAAGCCAATAAAAAGCCCCTTGTCTTGATTCAAAGAGACTGCTTCTCAACAGAAGGTTGTTTTGACCTCCAATCTTTGAGCAACTTAATCTGCTACATTTGTCTAGTTTTGAGTATACCTATTAAACTCATTGCCAGCTGTGTTAATGTGAAGGAGTACCTCTACTGTATCTGTAGATGATAAAAAAAGAAAATCCATAGCTGTCAGCCCATTCCTTTCATTCTATTTCAAGAGAATATTAAACATAAAAAGTGTACATCACAGTTGGGCACGATAAAGAAGAACAAAGGAAAGATGCCAAGGTGGTCATCTCAGGAGAAAGGCTCAGAAAAGCTGTCACCTTAAATGGGAAGAAGACCTACCATGAGTGAGCTCAAAGAATGTTTTTCTGACATTAAAATGTACATGGGAAGAACCAGACTTAACTAGCAGAGTCACTCTAAAAGAAACAAGGCCACTGAGTGACACTAAGAAAACAGTGCTCTCACCCAATGCTTTTTTTTTTTTTTTTCCAGTACCAGGAATTGAAGTTGAGACCTCACGCTTGCCAGGCAGGCTCTGTGCCGCTGAGCTAAATCCCCAGCCCCTCACCCAATGTTAATTCCCGGAAAAGGATAGATGGACTAGAAAACTGGATTACATTTCTCTATCTTCTATGATCCCATAAAATCATTTCCAGAATTCAAATCTCAATCTTCTTTCTGTCCTGGATACTTTTGAACAATAAAAATTTGCCTGGTAGGGCTGGGGATTTAGCTCAGCGGCAAAGCGCCTGCCTGGCAAGCGCAAGGTCGTGAGTTCGGTTCCTGGTACCGGAGAAAAACCAAAAAAAAAAAAAAATTTGCCTGGTAAAGAGTTCAGAAACTTTAAGAAACTTTAAGAAAGTTTAAATTTTAATTGAAATTTCACATGCCAGGCCCAATGGCACATGCCTGTATCCCAGCTACTCTGCAGGCTGAGACAAGAGGATAGCAAACTGGAGGCCAGCCAGCAAACTAGGCAAGACCCTGTCTCAAAAAAAAATTATTTTCAATAAAATAAATTTTAAAAATTAAAAAAAGCGTAGAAATGTAGCTCAGTGGTAGCATGCCCCTAGGATCAATCCTCAGCACTGTAAAAGAATTGTAACTTAATGTGGTTCTCTTGGCCTCTGTCTTATTTTATACTCAGCTCCTTATTCAGTGGGACATACAGCGCTGCAACATAGATCTGAGAACAACCACACTTTTATAGGCAATTTCTCTCCTAACTTTGCACAAGTAACAATTTTTCTGAGCTTCAGTGTCCTCAGCTGTAAAATGGAAATAAAAACATTACCTGCCACATCTACTTCAGAAGATCAGTACTGAGACATGAGGTAATAAATATAAAATTATTTTTAAACGACAAAGTACTTAACAGATATTGGCTGCTGCCTTCAGTGAGGCACTGTAGGAGCAGGAAAAAAAGTGGATAAAAATAGGATGAAAAGAGAGGCTTCTTTCACCGAATAGAGAAGGGATGGAAACGTGGTGCAGCATTTTAAGCTACGGGCTAAATATTTTTAGGGAAGTGACTTAATATAAGTTGAAGTATTTAGAAGCGGATTCTCATGTGAACACATTCACTTTGCATGAAAGGCAAAAGAAAAGTAACTGATGAAGTTCAGTGGGGTGGAGAGGGTGAAGTTAGCTATGACAGTCAATACAGACAGAATATAGTTGCATAAGTGAAAGAAATAAAGGTGATATTACCAAACACAGAACTACCGGATCATCAACAATCCACATACTATAGCTATATACAGTGGCTTCTACAGGGGACTTTAGAAAAAGAAAGGCCACTCCACAGGTATCAGACATAAGTGATTCAGTAGCTTAGTTCTCCACAGGAAACCCTGAGGGAGGCAGTATTGTTGGTAAGAAAATAAGACACTCACAGAGAGGTCAAGGGTGTTCTAAGAGCTGTAGCCTGGAGAAGATACGAACTGTTTTTGAAGCACTGCAAATCAGCAAAACAAAAGGAGTAGTTTCAGAACATCCGCTTGCCTTAACCCAATCTGTAGAGCTTTACTCTATAAATGATCTAAGATACTCGATATTGGGGCCACAGCAGCAGAAAACTGAATTTGCGCAAAGGCCATCAGGCAAATGATACTATGCATAGGAATGGCATGATGTACAGGCACACCAACGGGGCAGAAGTGAAGATGACTAATCTATAGGAAAAACATCGAGGACCAAATCACCAGTAACCATGACAACTCAAGTAGGTGGAGGGAAATACAAACACTGACCAGGCATCTGGGTGACACTATTCTTTCAGGTAAAGACCCTGGGGTCGGGAAAGACTTGATTAGTCGAAGAAGGTGTCCAACAATGAAAGCGAGTTGACCAAAGGGGCTGTCTCCACGCAAGAGGGCCCCGCGGTGACACTAGTACGCTTCGCCTGGAGGACCGTAAGTCACAGGCTCAACCGTAAGAGTCTGGACGCCTATAAGACCGAAAAGGGAGTTACCTGGTGCAGGGCTGTCAAGCCGTCCACGTTGACTGTGTTGATGTCGGCCCCTCTGGCCAGAAGCTTTTTTACCTCTTCGGTGTCTCCGCTGGAACAGGCGGCCAGAAAGACAGCGCCGTCCTCGAAGCGGACCCTGGGACTCCCGCGCGTCTGCGTCTGTCGCCCGGCGCCTCGTCGCTCTGCGGGCTCCTGCTCCGTCAGCGAGCCCCGCCAGCGCCGCAGCTGCTCAGCCCGCCGCATTCGCGCGGACTCTGCCCGCTTTCCGCCCAGGTGCTCCAGCTCCGCCATGGTTCTGGTCCCCTGAAGCTGCTGCTGAAACTACTATTACTAGACTGCTGGTGCGACTTGGGTTGCCGCTGCCGCCTCTCTCAGAGCGCTTCAGCCAGGAGCAGAAGGCGGAGACCTCCACACCGCCATCTTTACTCTTCCCGCCACTAGCACCGCCCGCACGCTCCCTCGGCTTCAACACGTTAGCACTGCCCGGGCCGCGGGTCATCACGGGACTTGTAGTAAGCCACCTGCCCTGGGAGCACTCCTGAGCTATGAGAGAACTACATATCCCTGGATGAATCAGAAAGGAGGCGAGGACAGACTGCTCGGTTCTTCTCCGCCAGACACCTCGGTGTCAGCTTTGCCCCGAAGTTGGAAGTGTCATTCGGAGTAGCGTCAGCCTCTTCCTTAGGGCATGTTGGGAATCGTAGTTTACTCTGGTTATGAGTACTAACTAATTTTGGCTCCATAATTATCATATCACACTTTTGGAGTGGAAAAAGGGCAATAACATTCCCTATTTTCTAGTGGGGAGAACTAGACATAGAATACAAGATAGACTCAAATTCATGTCCTGGTTCTAAATCTAGGATTACATTGGCATGTACTAATCACAGTAAATGCTAATGTGTATGAATAGGAGAAGTATGCATACACAAATAGTATTACACGTTTTACATAAATAATTTTCAACATAATTTTACTCTAGGTTCCAAAAAGCTATCTCGGAAACGATGCATTCAGGTGTAATAGAAAAAGCTTAAGTTTTGAATTCAAATTAAATTCACATGTGTAAACAAATTACTTGACTTCTTAATGACCTATTTCCTCTGCATAATATAAGAATAATGCTTCATAGGGTAGTCGTGTGGATCAAATGTGCTAATAAATGCAAGAATGCCTTGTGCTATCCCTGGCACATACCAGCTAGCAACAAATATGAATTTTCATTCTCTCTCCCTCTTCCTCTTCTACTCTTTTCATGGATCTTAAATTATTATGACATAGAATGGATGTTTTTATCCACGCTCTTTTTATCAAATCCACAGAAAGAAAACTATGGAACATCTTAAACTCCTAAGGAAGAAAATGGAATATTTTTATGTTTGATATAAATTTAGTTATAAAACCTATGTGTATCTGATTGATTTAATAACTATACTGTCTAGGGTCTTAACTCTGTTTTTTGTTTTTTGTTTTTTGGTTTTTTTTGGTTTTTTTCTCCGGTACTCAGGAACCGAACTCACGACCTTGCGCTTGCCAGGCAGGCGCTTTTGCCGCTGAGCTAAATCCCCAGCCCTAGGGTCTTAACTCTGGACAAAATATAATTAAATGTGCTATCCATAGTGAAAGAAAACATATATGTATATTAGGTTCTTTAACAGAGACTGCCTGGCAAGTCTGAGGCCCTGAATTCAAGTCCAGGTACCAAAGAAAAGAAAAGAAAAGAAAAGAAAAGAAAAGAAAAGAAAAGAAAAGAAAAGAAAAGAAAATATGTTCTTTAATCTTTTCTGCATGTTTGAATTTTTTCATCAAAAATGATGAAAAAATAATTGGAACATTGAAAAAGGAAATTTTATTATACTCTATCATGTGAACTTTACCTGTTCCTCAGTTTCCCTGAAATGAACTGGGACTTATACACTGAATAAATAAATAAATAAACAAATGAATGAAAATACAAAATATCAGTTGAATAATACTAAGCCTATCCACCATATGCTTTAAGTTGGGTATTCTTGAATACCTTACAAATATTAGTTGTATTTCAGTATCTTATATAATATGTAACAATGTGCATAAAATAATATTTTATATAACCTTTTTTCTTTTATTCATGTATTTACAGTTACTATAGAACTTGTTTCTCATAATTACTTTCTGACCTGTCAACATGGGAACTTTTCTTACTCCAATTTAACTTCTTCTTGACAATCAAAATTGCACACAAGCTCCCAAATAGAATTCTCCCTAAATTATAAAAAGAAATTGATATTAAATCAGATAGGAAAGAACACTTAGCTGTAAGCTTAACCTTCTTTGCAATCTTCACGCACCAGTTTAATATTCTGTTCATGCAGATATATATATATATAATATATATATATTTAACTTCATATTTTACTGACATAACTGTCTTCTAGTGAGGATCTTTTTAAACAGGATAAAAATTTCAGTGACCAATGATATTACATTTCTTTTGGCAGTTCTGTACACTATTCTTTTTGTGTTCAGAAACCAGAATACCTGGTTCGGATTGTATAAATAAGCCAAAATTTGCCAAATCCAAATTAAATTGTGACTTTCCCAAGAGACATGATCTTAAATTTCAACAAGAAGACCTCAGTCTCAATATTAAGAAGTTGTAGGAAGCAGGAAATATTTCCTATTGTATTTGCTTGTTTCTTCTACCATTTTTTTTTCCTGTGGTGGTAAGAGTATAAAACCCCACTTAGAGACTTTACAGAAAAATGTAAATAGTTAAGTGCCTTGGATAATCTAAGTCCATACTTTTCTGGAAGAAAAGAAATATATCTTTCAGCTGCAATTGCTAAAAGCACTAATCATTATTATAATCTAATTTAACTGGGGCAGCCAAAAAATTATACCACAAGAACATCATTCTTTGTGTGATAATTTGAAGTTGTCTTCGAAATTAAAATCATGTAGCCTGTCATGATGGCACTCACCTGTAATTCCAGCACTCTGGGATACTAAGGCAGGAGATTTCCAAGTTTTGAGCAACTTATGACTTAGTGACTCAAAATAAAAAATTTTTATCCTGTTTAAAAAGATCCTCACTAGAAGACAGTTATGTCAGTAAAATATGAAATTTTCTCAAAATAAAAAATTTTTAAAAAGCCTGGGGATGTAGCTCAATGCTAAGGTCCTGGGTTTTACATCATGTAAAATATCTTCCGCTAACCAGGACTCTTTAAGAATAAACTTATAGGATCATTTTATTAAGCAAGTGGGATAGTAAATAATCTAAAGAAAATATTCTCACATACAAGTGTCTATTTTCCATAGACACACTTTTAAAGTAAACTATAATAGGAAATATTTCATTTCTAAAAATAATGACACCTGTAGACAGTTACACTTTTCATTCCAGCCTCTGTTCTCATCAGTGAACATTACCTCCCTCTGGTGGACAAATAGAAACTGTATACTTAGCATGCCTCCTTTCTTTCCCTTTCTCTTTTTCCTTTTATTTTTCTATTTCCCTCCCTTGTTCTTTCCTCCCCGCTCCCCTCTCCTGTTACTTTCTCTTTTATTTTCCCTTCCATACTACATAGTTGCTAGTTTTATACAGATTCCTTTCCAGAAAACTGAATATAATTTGTACTTTTTCTAAGAGACTTTGAAAAGAACTGTTTTTTCAGAACCACCCAGGAAAGTAATCAATTTCAGTTGTGAAAACATATTTGTAATTGAGAGACAATTACTGTTGAGGTAGAAAGAAAGAAATAAAACAAGAGGGGCTGGGGATTTAGCTCAGCGGCAAAAGCGCCTGCCTGGCAAGCGCAAAGTCGTGAGTTCGGTTCCTGGTACCGGAGAAAAACCAAAAAA
>NW_004955406.1:38380737-38401879 GCF_000276665.1 Chinchilla lanigera | reverse complement strand
AAAAAAAAAAAAAAAAAAAAAAAAAAAAAGCATAAAAAAAGAAATAAAACAAGACACCGAGGGGATGAAATACCAGAAAATATCAGCAGTAAAATAAGAAGGAATAGCTCAGCATGGTGGTGCATACTTGTAATCCCAGCACTCCGGAGGCTAAGTTCAAGTCTGCACTACATAGCAAGACCTTGTCTCAAAAAAAAAGTAAGAAGCAGCTCAAAATTATGATAGAAAACACTTCTCTGCAATGAGTAAGTGCTAATAACAAATGTAAAATCCCAATAGCTAACTGGAAATTAGTAACAGGACTTTGTATGTTTCCTAATTTCATAATAATTATCATAATAACTCATCAGCTATTTTAGTTGGTTCAGTCCTACATTTAACGTGAGGAACCTCAGGGTAGAATTAAACATTTTTTTTAGATAGGGTCTCACTATGTAGTTCAGGCTGGCCTTGAACTCACTGTGTAGCCCAGGTTGGCCTGGAATTCACGATCCTCCTGCCTCAGCTTCCAAGTGCTGGGATTACAGGCATGGGCCATCACCCCCGGCCTTCATCCATTGGTTTTAGATGTGTTTTTCTAAAGTAGTGAAGTCTTTCATGTGGAAACTATTTTAAGTAAAAGAAGACAGCTATCAACTATCCGGCCGCAGATTATTCCACTGTTCCTGTTCCTCCTTCCGCTCTGACAAACAGGGCTGCCTTAATAACTGAGGTCGAACAGGTCGCTCAGCCCAAGACCGCCCAGGTCAAGCCCGGCGTTGTGTCTGAGGCAGTGCCTGCGGAAACCTCTGCATGGAGAAGCCCGGAGCAGGGATTTGAGTGGCGGCGCCCAGAGCGCGCGCGCTCCAAATTGAGCGGAAGAAGGCTCAGAGGACTGGCCAATAGCTGGGTGCGCTCCTCTCCAGGGGATTTCAGCGGACCAATCACAATCCTTGCGAGGCAGGAGGCGGAGCCACGCCAACCGTCCCGGCTCACGCCTGTTCCTACAGTCCCTGTTGTGTGGTGAGGTCGCGCAGGTAAGATTTTTTTTTTTTTTCCCTGATTCCCACCTGAGAAAACGGCCTCCGGAGGAGGTCGCAGTGAGTGTTGGGGGAAGACGTCCAGTTTCTGCCTCATATGGGCGTTTTCCTCTCCTCTGAGAGGAGTCCGAAAACCTGCTGGTAAGCGGCGGCTTGCACCGCGTCTTCCTAATGAATTTGTGGAAGCTCTCTCCAGCCGAGCAGAGGGTCGGGGGATCCGCTGAATGGAAAAGACGCGCCTTTACTCGTTGGGGGTATGCCCAGGTTGTTATTTCACCTCAGCTCACGTCTTGGTCACTATTAATTTAGTACACTTACTACTGGTTTGGATACAAAGTGGGTTTTCGTTGTTTTCGAGACTGGGTCTCGCTAAGTTGCCCCACCTGAGTTTGCAGTCGTCCTGCCTCAGCCTTCCAGAGTGCCGGGATTACAGGCGTGTCCCCCCCCTCCCCCCGTGCCCGGCTACAAAATACTTTGTAAAAACTTGGAACCTGCCATCAACAATCCTTCCTAATGAGGTGAGTTACAAAACAGGATGCAAATTGACGTGGAAACATAGAGGGTGATATTTGAAAGGTATAGGGTTGGGATGCTTTACCGCGGAGGGGGAAGAAGTTGTAATCGGATGTGTGCATATCTGTAGGTGTGAAAAAGAATGAAACTTTTATGGGCATATAGGTCAGGATAGCTGAAACATGTTTGTGGGGAGTAGTTACTGGATATAAGGCTGTAAACGTGGGTTGGAGCTAGATCGAAAAGAACCTTTATGCCCAGAAAATCAGCAGTAATTGATGGATTTTTGAGTCAGCCAGTGGCAGGTACCAGTTTCAGTTAACATAGTGAGACTGGAGTCGGGTTGCTTCTTCAAGAGAAATTGTCTTGTTCTTGGTCTGCTCTAATTCCATTACCATCCATTTCCACTGTTCTCATTCTGTATAAGGTGCAGTTTATGCGCATAGGCAGTTTTAATTGGTTGTCAGCATCTGCCTATGGAGAAAGTTGTAAGGATCTGTACATTAGAGGTAAGGTTAATTATCAAGTAACTTACTCCAAGATGATGGTCTTAAAGGGGGCTGGGTGTGTAGCTCCGTGATAGAACGTGTACTTAATATATCGGAGACCCTGGCTTCCATGCCCAGCGCCATAAAAGGGTAGCTAAGGATTTGGAAATCCATTGTTTAAAAAGGATCACAAGTTGGAGACCAGCCTGCCCAGCTTAGCAAAACCCTGTCTAAAAATAAAAAAGAGCCGGGTATGGAGGTCAGCACTCCCTGGGTTCAATCCACTGGGAAAAAAAAGACAACCCAAGACTAAAATTAATCTTCACAGCAGGATTCAGATGCTTAGTGTTGCTCTAATTGCAAGATTTGAAGTCATTCATATTGTTGCTAAATTAAAACCTACCATTTTTACTAAAGTGTTTTTCTTTAAAAAAAAAGTACAATTATTCATGAGTAGTTGTTGTACTGATGAGAATACTCGTATCACTTTTTTCTATATCTGTAGAAAGTATATGTGGTCTTACTTTCAGATTCAAGCATTTGAGAAATTCAGTGTTTCAATATTTAGTATATCCTAAGCTCCTTTTTTTTCTTCTGTAAAATTCTCCTTTTCTTAAACTATTCACTTGCTGCACATTTCCATCTATGTAGCGTTGATTAGCTTTTTACTCAGGGTAAATTTTTAGTGTGTTTATTGAGATATAATTGGCATACAATATGCTACATAAATGTAGGGTGTATAATATGATAGATTTTTAACTTAAAAACACGTTTGTGAAAATATTGCCACAATTGAGATAGTGAACAAGTCTGTTACTTTCATAAGTTTTGTGACTTGTTGAGCACCTTGAATCAGCAAGTTTAGAGTTTTCATCAGCTTTGTGACCTTAAGTATTCTTTTTTAATAGTATATGTTTGTAATACATACAACTTACATTTGTTTGAATTGATATATATATATATATTTATATATGATCATTTTCAGTCCCCTTCCCCATCTCCAAATTATTATTTAATATCAACCCCAGTCCTTTTTTGGGGGACTGCAGTTACATGTGAATTAGGCTGTTTGATGTCCTATAGCACACTGCTACTCTGTTTCTTCTCCCCTTTTTTAAGTACTGGGGATTGAACTCAGTGCCTAGCACCTTCACACTGAGCTACACTTCCCTAGCTCTTTTTATATTTTGAGGCAGGGTCCTGGTGAGTCTCTAAATTGCCCAATCTGGGCTCAAACTTTTCATCTTCCTGTCTTGGCCTCCCAGAATGCTGGTCCTACAGGTGTGTACCTTCACACCCAGCTTCTTTTCAATTTCTGACAGTTATTTTTCTCTGTTTCATTTTAAATTGTATATGTTGGCTTAAGGTTGTATATTTTTAATCTCATACATGATATTTTTCATGTCTAGAAGTTTAATTTGGTCATTGTTTGTTTTGAGATGGGGTCTTTCTGTGTTGTCCAAGCTGGCCTGGAACTCATGATCCTCCTACGTAAACTTCCAAGTAGCTGGGATTACAAATGTGTACCGCACACCCAGGTTTAATTTAGGGCCCTGTTTTCTGTATTTCCCCTTAGCACACTCATTTTCTATTTCTTGAACATATAGAATATGTTTATATATTTATGGAATATATTTATATGTTTATATAATTTCTTCAGACTGTTTTTCAGACTTGGTATGTGTGTGTTATGTTGTCCAGGCTGACTGTGAGCTCTTGGGCTTAAATGTTCCTCCTACTACCTTAGCCTCCTTAGTATATAGCTTTGACTACAAGTACTCA
Organism: Chinchilla lanigera; assembly: GCF_000276665.1. NCBI lineage: Eukaryota > Metazoa > Chordata > Mammalia > Rodentia > Chinchillidae > Chinchilla > Chinchilla lanigera. The sequence continues at coordinate 38,398,077 of NW_004955406.1, read as the reverse complement.
CCATCAGACCCCCACTGAGACTTTCTTTTTTTCCTTTGGTGTTTTGTTTTGTTTGTTTGTTTTGTTTTGAGACAGGGTCTCACTATGTAGTCTGGACTGGCCTTGAACTCACTTTGTAGCCCAGGATAGCCTCGAACTTGCAGTGTCCTCCTGCCTCAGCCTCCTGAGTGCTGGGATTATAGGCGTGTGCCACCATGCCTGGCTTTTCTTTTGTTTTTAAAATTTTAGTTAATATGTATTTAATTATATGTATATACTTGATGTATATTTTATTGTAAAAAGAAATTCTAGTAGATCACAAAGCTGATTTTACATATACTCATCGGTTGCAGAAAAACAGAGTACATTCCTATATGAATACAATCTGTGTACCCTCTACTTGATCATAAGAAAACCAAAATTTTAGAAGTTAAAGCTATAGAGTTTTCTGAAGTGTAAAACACTTTCTACATATCAAGATTTGGGAAATGGAAATATATATACATATGTATGTATATATACATATTGTTGAGATAGTTAAACTACTAGTTTCTCTTAGTTCACTGAAAAGAAAGGTTTGTGCTAATTTTGTTTGGATAATATTTCATGCCTATATCTTGTACTCTGAAAACCACTCTGAAGATAACATTATGCAATGTATTAATCATTGTTACTTGCCTATTATCTTGTTTTAAAATTAGAATTATAGGGCAATTTTACTCTTAAGTGCAGTATTGGAAGCTTTCCCTTTAGGTTAGAAATCAGACAAGAATACTAGCTGTCTAATCTTCTACTCCTTATACTAGAAGATATCACCAGGCAAGAAGACAGGAAGAGGATTAGAAAGGGAGAAATAAAGTGATATGTAGATGATATGATTGGCTATTTAGAATTAATATCCCACTTCCCATCCCTAAATAGATTCAACATTAACATTATGAAGTTTTAGTTAAAAATCAATTCTATTGTCACTGGGCATGGGCATGCTATAAGAAGGCTGAGGTAGGAGGATTGCAAATTTGAGGCCAGCCTGGGAACTTAGTGAGACTGTCTGAAAAGTAAAAATTTAATGGTATCTACATGTAGCACTAACTAATACGTAGAAATTTGAGTTTTAAAAACCGAGTAGGGGCTGGGGATATAGCTCAGTGGCATAGCCCTGCCTGGCAAGCGTGAGGTCGTGAGTTCAATTCCTCGTACAAAAAAAAAGTTGGTGGTGGAGTACTAGGGATTGAACTCAAGACCTTGGCACTGAGTTACATTCCCGCCCTCCCTCCCACCCCTTTTTTTAAATTGCCCAGGCTGGGCTTGAATTTACAGTTCTCCTGCCTCAGTCTCCCAGAGTGCTAGGATTACAGGAGTGTACCACCCCATCTGGCTTAAAAATATAAAGTATTTATGAGTAAATCTTACGAACATCAAGTAAAGCTTTATACAGAAAATTATAAAATCTTTGAAAAGCATAAAAAAGAAAAAAGATGTGTCATGTTCATACATCTAAGGACTCAATATTATAAAGACATGATTTCCCCCCGAATTGATCCATGGGAGGGGGGTGTACATGTATGTATGTATGTGTGAGCCTTTCTGAATTGTTTCTAAAGCCTAAGAGTTACTAAACATTCCTAAGAAATAAGAACAAGGTTGATAAGCTGTAGTCAAACATCTGTTATACACCTTAAATGCCATATATACAATTTTTGTTAGTTATACCTTAGTAAAGCTGGAAACCATTTAAATAATAATGAAAAATAACCAGTAGCAATTGAAACAGTAGGGTATTAAATGAAAGATAATCCAGCTGACCAATGGCACAAATTCAACAGTCCCAAAACAAAATGCTTATGTACATGGATTCTTAATTTATGGTAATGTCAGAGAAAGGATGGACTTTTTCAATAAACAGTACTGGGGAAGTTAGTGATTCGTTTTGGAAAACATTTTAAATTAGATGTTCACCTCCCTCACTGTACACAAAAATCAATTTCTACTGGATTAAAGATTTAAGTACAAAAAGCAAAATTATTTTTTAGAAAACACTGTGAAGAAAACTGTCTTTAAATTTGGAGCACAGAAAAAAATTAAAGTTAATATTAAGAGTGTCTTCATCAAATGCCACCATGAATAAAAGTGCAAAGATAAGCCACAAACAGAGATATATGTGATACCCCTCGGGTAGCTGGTAGAGGGAGAACTACAGTGAGAAGGGTATTGAGTAGCTATGTGTGTAGGTTTTATTTTAGATGAGAGAGGCTTTGTCCTTCACTACATCAAAGCTGTGTGCCGAAAATTCCTCAGTCATTGTTGCTATTTCATGTTTCCCTCTTTTCTCTCCTAGTGCATCTCAAACAGCCCTTGGTGTGGAGTGATAAACTGTGTGTTCCCCTTTACTTGGTGATCATGCAGAGAGCTTCACGTCTGAAGAGAGAGCTGCAAATGTTAGCCACAGAGCCACCTCCAGGCATCACATGCTGGCAAGAAAAGGACCAGATGGATGACCTGAGAGCTCGTAAGTGTCACGTCGTGACTAGATGAGTCATGACCCTGTTGAAGATTGTGCTGAAATTCAAACATTTGTATATTCTTCTAAAGTAGGGAACAGATGTAAGGTCAAAGTGCTCTACCATCTTTCTTCCCTAATTTGTTTGCATAAATAAAAGGTTTACTTGACATTTCCTGCTATTTTGACTTTTTATTTTACTTTACTGACTTATAATCAAGATTGGGCGTCAGCTCAGCACTACTATTTATACCAGATGACCATCTGAAATAGCTATGAAGTCAGGTGGAAGCATAACTGATTAGACTGCCACAGTCCAAACAAATCTATATTTTGGTCTTTGCAAGTTCTGTTTTATTTGACTTTTTAAAAATAATTATTTATTTATTTAGTTAGTTAGCTTTTTTTTGAGACTGGGTCTTACTGTGTAGCTCAGGCTGGCCTTGAACTCATGATCCTCTTGCTTCAGTCTCCCAAGTGCTAGAATTCTAGGCATGTGCCACTACACTCAGCACAACTCCTATTTTAGATCTTTTGTTTGTCCTTTGACACCATTAACCTTTAGGATATATCAGCATCATAGTATATAGCATAAAGACTTATTAAACCCCTGAGAAGAATTATTGTTGTAGACCTAGTTTCTCTCTTAGAAGCATAGAACTTACTAATTCAGATCATCTGATTCCCTTTTAACTTTTTCTTTCTTTCATTTTTTTTTCTTTTAAGAAATATTAGGTGGAGCCAACACACCTTATGAGAAAGGTGTTTTCAAACTGGAAGTCATTGTTCCTGAGAGGTTAGTATGAGTTAGATGCTTGACCTACATGGAAAAGCCTAGTCATCGGAAGACAGCACTATGTGGTACATGAGGCTTAAATGTAGGGGCTAAAGGATCTGGATATTAATCCTGTTTCTTATCATGATTTAATTTGGCAAGTTATTTTCTCTCCGGAGTTCAGTTTCCTTCTTTAAAATGATGGGGTACTTCAGGACTCAGCTTTCTCCTCTGCCCTTAAATTGTGGCAACATATATATGACAATTCTCCATTTTAGCCTTCTTTTGGAGACAGGATCTTGTTGTGTTGCCCATGCTGGCTGGCCTCAAAGTTACAATCCTGTCTCAGTCTCTAAGTACTAAGATTACAGACATACACCACCATCTCTAAAGTGGTAAGATTACAGGCATACACCACCATTTTCAGCCACTTTAAAATATACTTTTCACATTGTTGTGTGACCATCACTTCATCTATCTTAAAACTTTTTCATCTTCCCAAACTATAACTTCTTAACCAATAAATAATAACTCCCCATTCTTCGCTACCCCTATGCCCTGGCAACCACCATTCTATTTTCCATTTAATGTTAAGGCCCCTCCAAGTATCCTTTAAGGCTTTAATCATTAAGTTGTAATTTTGTGCAGAAAGGGCAAGGGATGAAATGAATATCTAACTGTTGAAATGTAACTATTTACTAAGTCAGATCCCGGCCAGACTTGTTAAAGAGAGATTAGCTTAATAGTCATGTCTTATGTCAGTCTAAAAATGGACTTAGAACTTCCCAGAGTTTGTGTCTAAGAAACATAATAACTAAATATGATGCATAAATCTTAATTGGATCGTGTTTTGAGAAATCCAGCTATAAAAAATTGGGGGATAGGGCTGGGGATATAGCTCAGTGGCACAAACGCCTGCCTGGCAAGCACAAAGTCCTGAGTTCAATCCTTGGTACTGCCAAAAAAAAAAAAAAAAGAAAGAAAGAAAGAAAAATTGGGGGATAATTAAAGAAATCAAAATATTAAATTACATTGGAAAATTACCTTTAAAATTTTTCAATGATATAATAGTGTTACAATTATATAGGAGAATGTCCTTATTCTAATACGATAAATGCTGATTTTAGAAAGTGAAGTAGCTTGAATCCAGTCAATAGATATGGGTGTTTTCATGCTATATTTGAACTTTTCTGATCATTTGTAAATTTTTATAGTAAAAATTTGAGGAGAAAGAACATTTGCCTCCCAAATGCTACTTTCCTAAATGTTTTCTAACACATAAATATATTAATGACCAGGAAACTATGTACTAAGAAACAATATTAATAATATGTCTTGTTGTTCTGTACATCCAAAGGTACCCATTTGAACCTCCACAGATCCGATTTCTGACTCCAATCTATCATCCAAACATTGATTCTGCTGGAAGGATTTGTCTAGATGTTCTTAAATTGCCACCAAAAGTGAGTGGTAGATAAAGGGTTGATTCTGGCATTGTTTTCTTCATCTACACAATTTGAATTACAGTCTCACATTCTTATTCTGTGTGTAGGGTGCCTGGAGACCAGCCCTCAACATTGCAACTGTGTTGACCTCCATTCAGCTGCTCATGGCAGAACCCAACCCTGATGACCCACTAATGGCTGACATTGTAAGTGGCGTCCTTTCCACTGCAGCACACAGGCCATTTTCTCTGTGTCTCTAACGCTATGTGCATGAGGATAGTGGTATCAGTGGCACTTAGCACTGGACGTCATTTTTTTTCCCCCACTAACTCTTTCCTTTGATTTCATCTCAGTCCTCAGAATTTAAGTATAATAAGCCAATCTTCCTCAAGAATGCCAGGCAATGGACAGAGAAGCATGCAAGACAAAAACAGAGGGTATGATATATGCTACTATTATCAGTGCATTGTTTAGTGTGTCTACAGTATATATGTATAAATAATGCTTATTAGATTTGCTAGATTTTACTGTATCCTTGAATGGTGAGTATGATCTTTTTCTCCTATTGCAGCTGTCTGATAATTAATTCAGCAAAATAGCCTAGTAGTTCAGCCACAGTAAATTTTTCCTAACAGTTGTCATCTATTGACAACACTAGAGGGCAGACAACATCTAACATAATATTTTTCGTATTCTTAGGGGTAGCAGGAATAGAGGAAAGATGAGTGAGATTCTTTTTTCCTACATTGTCTTATTTAACAGTGAGAAAGAGTTATATTTACAGAGACTTGTTGCAGAAATAGGAAGGGATTATTGGTAGAAGGGGAAAATTTATATTTCTTATGAACCATTCATGAAGAAGTGAAAAAGAAAACTTCCCCGACTTAAGCTGATAAAATTTCCTTCTTTAACAAAATACAAACTTCAAGAACATGGAAATTAGTCCTACTGGTTCTTGCTAAGTTATAGCATTCTTCAGAATGAGTTAAGTAGCAGTTATGTGTTACTTGTAAAAAGAAGTAATTAAAAGACAAAATTGAGGAAGTTGCTTTTGGAGGAAATATATATGCAGTGCAATATATAAATCTTGTAACAAAAGAAGTATCTGGAAATAAAATTATAGAGCTTCATCTTTCTGTAGTGGCATTTGTGTCAACTTTGTTGTATTTTACCCTGTCTTTTCTTTTAGGCCGATGAGGAAGAAGTGCTTGATAATTTACCAGAGGCCAGTAACTCTGAAACAGACAGCTCAACACAAAAAAGGAAGGCTAGGCAGCTAGGAGGCATAGAAAAGAAGTTTTGCCCTGATGTTTAAGGAGCTTGTCCTGATCCATCTTAGTTAATACATTCTTTATAAAGTGGTCTGATTTGCTTACCTTTCTTGAATGTTTTTCTTTGTTTTCAGTAACGTTATAATTTTTGTATCCTATAAAAGACTGTATATTTATGTACTCTGCTCTACAGTGATTCTGAGTGTAGTTTGTTTTATTTACCTTGTACATATGTATTTTGAAACCTTTTAAACCTGAAGAATAAATAATCATTTAATATTGAGTATGAGTATGTGTTTATCCTAAATGTGTATCTGGGAGTGAACTGGCCAGAGTGCTGTATACTCAGGATGTTAAAATATTTGGAATTGTCCTTTATTTTGCCAACTTACCATCATCACTAGGGACGCTTAATGTTTGATGTAGATGTGAAATAGCTATTAGAAATAATTCAGTTACCCCTAGGCTTTCAGGAAGTCCAGCTTTTTAGAAGCCTTAAAATACTCTTAAGGCAATGTACTCTTTCTGTAGTATTTAGTTTTTTTGCAGCTTTCACTTTTTGTGATTTTTTTTTTTCCTATCTTTTTGAGACAGGGTGTCACTATGCAGTTCAGGCTGGCCTTGAGCTCACAATAATCCTCCTGCCTCAGCCTCCCAAGTGCTGGGGTTATAGGCGTGTGCCACCACACCCAGTGACTTTTTGTGATTTACATAGCTGGTCAAAATTACTGTGGTGTAATTTTGATTTGCAGCAGATACTTAATATACATCTACTATGTGCCAAGTATCACTATTTGACAGTATAATGGTGAGAAAATCAGACATGGAATTAATCAAATAATCTACAAATTTAAGTAGAGATTGTTATGATCTCTTTTACTCCCTAGCATCATTTCAAAGCAAATAGTACTCTAAACAGTTGGGTGCCAAACTTGAATCCCTTACTCATGAGTGTATAGTACATTTGTCTCTGTGTGTATGTGTAGTGCTAGGAGTTCTAACCCAGGGCCTTAGGCATGCTAGGTAAGTATTATATTACTGAGCTACACCCCAATGCTATTATTCTACTTAAATGACAGATAATACAGATTTTAAGGGAAATGAATTGAAAAAGAAAGAGGTTATCCATGCTAAATGAAAGACTTTTTGAGGAAAATAGGTATTAAGACTGTCCAGGTAGAGAAATAAAGAATATTATGTCTCTGTCCATAACCCAGTATAGCAGTGATGATTTTATACCTAGGCTAGATACCGTGCACATAAAATCCAGCTCTGAGTAGGCAATTTCTATTCATTTGCCTGTGTAGTATACCTTGTGCCCTTCACCCAGCCGTAGTCAGCTATGTAACATGTATGGTATTGAACTCAAGCAAAGAAGATTAGAAATGTGAATTTCTATAATTCAGTGATAGATGATGCCATAAACTAACAGTATAGTTTTCTGATCTCTGCAGAATTTCATTTTTTCAGTGCTGGGGTTTGAACCCAGGGCCTTGCACATATTAGGCAAGCACTTTACTACTGAGCTATATTTCCTAGCCCTTATATAATTTTTGAACTCACTTCTCAGTTACTGTTCTCTTTAAAGGTCCAGGAATTAATTTTATTCCAGCTTGTCTTCTGTACTTGTTACATCAGATTTGGGGTTTCTAGATACCATTAATACATCAGGGTGCTTTCAGTTTGAGAGAAATCCTACTCAGGCTGGCAATAATAAAAGAAATTCCTTTTCTTTCTATGTAGGGGTAGAGCAAATATCTGGATGGGTGGATTCAGAGGCTTAACAATATCATCAAGATCTTGCTCTCTTTCCATCTGTAATCCATACTAACAGCTTTCTCTTAGGCTGTTTGTTCCTCAAGTTTCTCTACCTCCTGGATGACTACCAGCAGCAGCTGCTCTTTCTTTGTGCGTGTGTGTAGGGAATGAGAGTAGAGATAGTCTTGCAATGTTGTCCAAACTGGCCTTGAACTCACTATGTAGCCCAGGCTGGTCTCAGACTCACAGCAATCCTCCTGCCTCAGCCTCCCGAATGCTGGGATTGCAGGTGTGCACCACCATACCTGGCTGTCTGGTTTCTTTAATGCCACTCTTGACTTTGACAGTCCAGGCTCTTTACAGCAACAAGAATAATCTTGATAGTGTAAGTCAAATTTGACTTCTCAGGAGACTCCAAGTGCCTTTTTGCAATTAAACCAGAAATCTAGTCTACTTTCCTGGCCCATAAACCCCTGCATGATCTGGCCCCTACTTGCTTTGTTCTCATCACATCCCTTTTCCCCCCTGAACACCACACTCCAGCCACACTGGCCCACTTTCAATCTTAAACATACCTAGTTTGTTCCTGCTTCAGGGCTTTCACATACTCTATTCCTCTGTCTCCTACACCCACCTACCCTCCCCCTTCATGACACTCTTAGCTCAAAGGTGGCTGCTTCAGCAGGTCCTTTTCCTCTCTAAAGGAGCCTTAGAACCTCAGGTACCAGCTGGCCCATTAATTTGATTAATTACCTGATGAATTACCCTGACTAATTTCTCTCAGAGCACTTGGGCTTATCTGAAAATGATGGTTTGTCTATTGTGTGACTCCAGGTACTGGGGATGTCTACAGAGGAGTTTTCTAATTATAAAAAATACCAGAGAAAGCTATTAGAAGTCATCTACCCATTTCCCTGCTTTAACAAGTACAGTGGATGTGGACTAGAGAATAAGTGACATGCCTGAGGATTAGAAAAGCCAGGTCCCCCTTCCCAGCCCAGGGAAGGAGGGGACAAGGCTAAAAGCATGGACTCAAGAAGACCTGACTCCGGGCCTCGTGGTGCTGCTTACCAGAGTGTACGACCTTGGTGCTCATTCTGTTTTCTGGTCACCTTTGTAAAACGGAGATGATGGTGGTGCTTCACTCACAAGACTCATGAGGATTGAATGAGATGACACGTGTCAAGCATCCGGTACAAGGCCTGGCATAGTGCTGACATTTGTTGAGTACTCATAGGGCCCTGGGGGATGCAGACAGTGATCCGACCACAGGTGGGCCCCAAGCAGCTGCTCTCTCTACCCACAGCCTACTTGCCAATCTGCCCTGTTCTGGGACAAGCAAACTGAGCAGAGTTTCTCAACTCTGAATCCCTAATTAAAGAGAAGAGATGACATCCATGACTGATCATATAAACAGTGTAGATTCCAAGTTCTCCTCTCCTACTGCCCCTAGTCCCCCTCTTCACCTCTCCCCACAAGCAATCTAAATAAGAACATATTTTACCACCCACCTTGTGGGCAGACTCTAAGCTGAGGCTGGGACCAGCTATTTATCCTTCGGCTGCTGCAGGAATTCTACACATACAAATAAAGCTCCTTTTCCAGCCAAGTGTGTATTTTTCCATCAGCATGTGCCACCACCCTCACCGCGCCCCCCCCCACCAGGTTGTCTTGTTTAGGTTGGGGAAGCCTGGGGGAGGGCAGGGTAGGGAGTGGGTATAGGGCTGTGGTTTCAGAACCTGCTCCCCAGGCTGGCTGGCTGCAGGGCAGCTTGCAGTTCTGGACTGTACAGGGATGCAGCGAAGCCTGGGATGATGGACACAGACATGCTATGCACAGGAACACATTCCACTTCTTCCTTGCTTCCTATCAAGTTGCCCCCACCTCCTGCCATGGCCCCCAGAGAGTGCCCATCCCTCTCCAAGTCAATTTATATCCGGGACAACAGGTTATCCAGTGTCTTATCCCTTCCTCCCTCCCATCCCTGCTGCAGGGTTTCCTCCTTGCATATGCTGCTTTCCCTTGTTTGTCTTTCCCCTTGATACCACGTCCCACTAGACTGCTTCCTTTCTTCTATTGTTTTCCTCCTCTACCCAGGGTCCCAAAACTCTTCTTCAGAAAGGGGATGCTTTGCCAGTTCCCTCAAACCTCATTGCCAGGTACCAAGCTAAGCTTTTTACTTGAAAACCCTTTCTAAGCCGGGGATGTAGCTCAATGGCACAGCACCTCCCTGGCAAGTGTGAGGTTCTGAATTTGATTCCCAGTACCTAAAATAACAAAAAACAAAAAGCAAAAAAACAACAAAACAACCTCTTTTCCATCACATTTAGAGTTTAGGGTGTATTAGTATTCCCATTTTACTGACGGTTAAACCAAGATAGAAAAAACCTAAGAACAATTGGCTGCAAATGGCAAGTCTGGGATTCAGACCCAGCCCTATCTTACTCCTGAGTCATATTTATCAATCGTACAGATTCTGTCCTATTATTTATACATCTGTCTCCTCAGTTCTCCCAGGGTAGCTGCAGGGTAACGAGCAAGTTCCCCCTTTGGCTTCCTCCTGCATAAAATGAGCCAGTGGCTTGGATGCTCTCAGCATTCTCCCAATTGCTGACGCTTGGCAGTTCCACAGTTCTAAAGCTACCTGCAGAATCCAAGCAGGCAGTGCCGTTTATTCCATTTCCCATCTTCCCTTTCCGTTCTCCCTTCCCTCAGCATTCTCTGGCCCTAGGTTGCCCCTGGCACCTCCCACCCAGTCCTACCATCCACACCTGGAGCCTGTGCTGACACTCTTGCCCATCAAAGTTCTAATCAGTAGCTGTCCGCTTCCACGCTCACAACTGGTAAGAGGGTGGGTTTACTCCTGCTCCTCCTGGGAAGGGGGTGATGTAGAGAAGGTCTTGTGAAAGAAGGCTTCTTCCCAGGCAAGGGACAGAAATCTAACTCTCATTTCTGCAAAGAAACATCATTGGTTCACACCCTTAGAAGTCTAAAAGGGGCTACTAGGTACAAATGCTCAAATAATGCCTTCAGGATTCATTTCTCCCCAACTGGCAAGATAGACACCAGCAGCCATACAACCTACTAGTCCAGCAACTCTGCTGAGTACTTTTTTTTATGGTACTGCAGATAAATAGATAAATCACATGGACTTCACACTTTACTACACCCTCTAATTCTTTCTCAGCTTTTTAATGTTGAGGCAGGATCTCACTAAGTTGCTCAATTGCCCAGGTTGGGCTCAAACTTGTGATCCTCGAGCCTTAGCTTCTCAGAGTACTGGATTTATAGGGTGAGTACTTCCTTCTTCTCAGCTCCACAAAAGTGCTCATTTAGGGTCTCATTAGGTGGACTTGGGATTTGAGCTTATCCTTGGACCAGTCCCTGTGGCCAGGTAATAAGAAAAACTGACAAGTCCTAGGTCATATTCCCACCTGTGGAACCCAGAGTGGAGTCAACCCTATCTGAACCATAAGCAATAGAGAGCAGTGTGTGTGTGTGTGTGTGCGCGCGCGCGTGTGTGTGTGGTTGCTTGCCTGCTTCAAGGAAAGTCAGGTGAATATTATTAGAAAAAATGAAGCAGTGCCTGGCAAGCTGAAGCAAAATAGTTATGCCTAACCTGGAGGAATAAGAAAATATAATGGTGGAATTTTGACCACTGTGATTGCCAAGGGAAGAGCTGTTATAAAGATGGTCAGAAAACTTGCAGGCGGTTTTCATGACACAGTCTAAGTATCTGTCCACATTGCCTTCATATAACAGGAACAACATGCCCAAAGCGCATGACAGAGACCTGGTGGACAAACTGTCAGAGAGACAGTTCTCAGAGATATAAATAGTTGAGTTCACACAAGAACTTATCTGTCGTTCTGTGCGGTTTGCATTTCCTTGTCAGACAGCCCCTTTCGATTGGGAAATAATTTTAGGAATATATTTAGTTTTATTAAGTCCTTAATTTTTTTTAACAGAAATTAACTGAACATTTTCTCTTTGTTAGGCCCTGTGGAAAGGATTGAGGATACAACAATGAGTGAGGCCCACCTAGCACCTGCCCTGTGGAAACTTCCTGCCAGGCCTACCAGCCATTTTGAAGGAAGAGCCCTGCCTGCAGCCCTTCCTCAGGTGGAAACCCTAAGCAGACACACTTTGTCCAGTGTGGCCCCACACAAACACACCCATTTCCACCTTCCAATTTAATTGGCTAGGATAGGTACCTGGCCTAAAAACAGTTAACCCATTATGTGGCCATTGCCCTTTGATTTTACCTAGTGCAGAAGGAGAAGTTGGCTAGTCAGTTTCCCCATCTCTCAAAACATGGCCCCAGGAAATACCAGAAGAAAACAAAGCAGTGAGCCCAGAAGTTGATGCTGAAAAGATGCAGACAGGCTTTGAGCAAGAACAGGTATCAGTGAGGAATATATATACAGAAGCTATAAATAGACTGTTGGTGAAAAAAAATGAAGTCAGCTAGATATGGTGGTGCACACCTGTAATCCCAGCATTGGAGAGGCTGAGGCAGGAAAATAGCCGTGAGTTTGAGGCCAGTCTGGGCTACATAGACCCTGTCTCAAAAAAAAAAAAAAAAAAAAGAAGGGAAGATATAATTAATTACTTGGACTTATTCAGCAGTCCTGGGAATTTATCTTATGTCCATATATGTGTGACATGACACACATACATGACAGCTTGTTGTAGTACTGTTTGTCAGAACAAAATATGAAGCAAGCCAAATTCCCATGTATATATATGATAGATCTATATAAAGTGATACATGCTGCTATAAAAATGAGAGCCCTTTCTTTACTGATGTGGAAAGGTCTTTGAACTTAATTAGTAAGTAAGAAAAACAGAAGCAGAATTATGGTATGTTAACTTTGGGTAAAAAAGGAAAAATAAGCACATATATGTTTCCTGCTTGTATATGCATGTTTTAAAACTGGTTTCTTGGTTTGTTTGTTTGAGACAGGATCTTACTATATAGCTCTGGTTTTCCTCAAACTTATGATCCTTCTGCCTCAGCTGCCCAAGTTCTGGGTTTACAGATGGGTGCCACCATGCCTGGATAAAAAACCAAACTAAAACAAAACAAAACAAACAAAAAACCACTCTGGAAGGATATGTAAAAAGCCAGTAACAGTTAATAACAGTGATAACAAGTGAAGACTTGGAAAGTGAGCAAATAAAGACAGAGATGGAGAGAGACTGTTAAAACTTATGTTACTGGAACCATGTCATTGTATTATTTATTTAAAATTAATTTTAAACAAGAGAGTGGGGAGGGAGAAGTTGATTATGGCTGAGAGGCAGACATCACAACAAGCCTACGGAGGGCAGCTGAGCCTGCTCACGGTGGGTCCCAAGGTGACTGCCACTGGCTGGAACTCAGACCTGACTCAAATCCAGAAGAGCCCTTGGTTTCCACCCAAGACCCAGTGTCACTGCTCTTTCTAGCCTTGGTTTGCTTGGATTCTGCCTCTATTATTTCTTCACATGCATCCTTTTAAGAAACATGCATTTACTGGAGTTAGGCCCTGGGTCTCTTTCCCCAACCCAGTTTGACAAGAACAGACAAGCAAACAGCCTTCTCTGCAGTTGAGCCAGAAAGATGGAGAGGGTTGGAATGTTCTGTCTTCAAGAAGGGTGGAGGTGCTGGGGATATAGCTCGGGCGGCACAAGTGCCTGCCTGGCAAACACAAGGTCCTGAGTTCAATTCCTGGTACCAAAAGAAAAAAACAAAACAAAACAAAAAAAAAACCAAGAAGGGTGCAGGACAGGTGTTTACAAAGGCATTGTTTGGCCTCTTAGAAGGGTGTTAGGTTTATATATCAATTTTAAAAATAAAGTCACAATTTTTAAATAAAAGAACAAAGAGCCAGACGTGGTGGAGCATGCCTATAATCCCAGCATTCTGGAGGCTGAGACATGAGGATCACTGTGAGTTTAAGGCCAGCCTGGGCTACAAAGTGAGTTCAAAGTCAGGCTAAACTACATATGGAGACCCTGCCTAAAAAAAAAAAAAGGACAAAGAGAAGGGAAAGAGACTTCAAAGAAACATGGAAGGAATGGGAAGGAGAAAAAAGAAAAAGGCACCATTCTGGGGGTGGCATCTCATTCCTGTGATCACAAATGTTTGCTGAACTTGATCTCTTTCCCTTCCCTTGAGAAGGGGCCCCTGTTTGTCTTGCGGGTATCATCCCACTCTGAAGCAAGGTTTAGAGGAAAGGATTTCCAGGCAGACAGTGGGTGAGGAAGTTCAACCAAGAAGGATTCTTTGGGGTTCACAGTATCAGGAAATCCCAGCAATAGGCTTGGGTCTGTCTGACAAGGTATTCAGGGTCTGAGTAACAGAAAGCCCAACCTGCTTAGTGTTTTCTCTAGACCATTCTCTCTGACCCAGTGCCCAGCACACAAGTGACACCTCAGTATGGGTTCGTGAGATTGAATCTGATGCCTTCAATCTTCAATTCTGAGCCTTCTGAGCTGTGCCCCAGATGCCCCACAACTCAGAAGATGGGTTAAGGAAGAGCTTTGACCCTCTTCTTACTCCTCACCACTTCTGGTCACAGAGGCAGGCGGCAGAAAGGAGGTGAGGGACACATTCAGCAATACTTTATTATACAGAAGAGCCCAAATATTTACACCTTGACAATTCTTATATTTCACACAACTGGAGAGGGAGAGGGCATGGGTCTGGAACGCAGAAGGGACACAGGTGGGCAATGGGTGGGAGAACTTGCTAGATCAGAGCAGAGGTAGTTAGAGGGGACAGTGCCAGAGGGGACCAGGACTTTAGTTATCTCCCACCCTCCTTGTTTACTCAGGCCATCTGTTGTCACCACCTCTTTCTCCTCCTCCTTTATTCTTTAAGCCTTTATTCTTCCCAAAAATGGAAACTAGGAAGTGGGGAGAAGGCCCAGCTGTTAACTCTGTTAGTCCATAGTCTTCCCACATTAGCTCTGTATCCTTTGGGTTTTCCTTTTGGTGTAGACAGAGGTGCTTAGCAAACCATGGCCCACCATAAGAAATTCCCCCTCACAAGTCAGTCGCAGAGGATGCTGGTTGGTAACAGTGGCTAAGGCACAACACAAGGAGCCCAGAGCAGCACATAACAGGTTAGATACTGCCAACATTTCCATCGCCATCGCCCCCTTTGGTGGATTCTTTTCCATGGACACCGTTTTGGAAGATTTTGTCAGCCAGACAAAATGAATTTATGGGCATTGAGCAACTTGGTTTTTGATTTTGTGATTAATCAAAGACATGTACAGTTTTCATAATCTTCTGCTGATCACAAAGGAGTAACACACCGACGTTCTAGCAATTCAGTCAAAAACAAAAAACAACTGAACAATCTTATTTTGGGTAAATGTACAATATCAACTAGACTTTTTGAATAATGAAAATAGTGTATGGTAAATGCCTGCACTCCCTTCTATCTCTCTTGTGAACACAAAGTTCACTTCAGGAGGTGCCCACATCTTTAGAAGTAGATAGTGAGGTGACAGCAGTGCCATCCTAAAGCTCAAAGCCAAAAAGCATGGCCCACTTTTTCACAGAAGAAGCCACCTTTGGGGGATAGCTTCTAAAACTCTTACACCTCCAACAGCTGACCCCTCCACTCTACCTCCAGTCTGGCTCCCTAATTCCAGGGGGAACAGTGCTCGTGTTGGGAGGAGTGGTCTTCAGTAACTTCCTAGAATTCAAGACTCCCCAAAATCAGCAATTTTGTCAGCCCTAGGATATCTCAGAAAACTCCTTTTCCCTGATAAGAATTACCAATTCTTAACACCCAAAGTAACTACTTCCACCAAGGGCTTTTGATCAGCCCTGGGCAAATAGGGAGAAAAGAGGTCCTCAAACAATTGATAAATACCTGTGCCATCATTTAATGAGTGCCAACTGAAGTTGACCCCATGCTAGGGACCCTAAGGAATTATAAAGTCAGCACGCTGAGCTTCAGAGCCTGAAAGAGTCCAGGTAAATCAACTAATCAAGTAAGATTTAGAGATGTGTCAAGTTCCACGAATGGTCTCTTGCCTCATCCCTCCACCCCAGTCTAGGCAGCCTTGTTGACCTGTGTCTCCTAGGAGACCCCTAGCAGAAAGCAGTGCTAAATTTTTGGAGATAATAATAAGTATTCCATGAAGACCAAAACCTGTTGTCAAACAGTTTTGGGGAACCAACTGGATTGACCAAAGTTCAATAGATTTTACTGTTGCAGGAATTTCCAGGGCCTTTACTATGCTGCCATGCCCTGGAGATCTGGAAGAAAGAGTTATAATGTGTCATCTCTTCCAAAGTTTATTTTAAAGCAAGTATTTCTGCAGGACATATATCAAGACTAATGGAACACAGAACACTTTTTCTATCCCTTCTATGAGTTACAAGAGAGAGACTCAAATGCCTTTGGTGTTTCCCTTCCAGACCTTCAAGTTTTCCCTGTCCACTGTGCCCTGATTCTGATCCTATCCTGGTTCCTACTCCATTTCTATTTCAGTCACTTCCCTTAGGCAATGTTTCCGGTCTCTGGTCCACAGCTTTGGACATGACAGGGAAGAGGCCAGCAACGAAGATGAAATTAGGAAGGCTGCGGTAAAGTAGGCCAAGAAGCACTCAAGGTGACCACCATGGGAGAAAGGAGACCGGTGGGGCCAAGACCTGGGCCAGTCTGCTCTGGGTCACACGGTTGAATTTTGGTTGTATGTATTTATTTCATAAGCAGCCATCATTCACGGAGTGGGAAAAGAGGGAAGCGAAGTGACAGAGGAGTGGGGAGGGTCATTTATAAGTGTGAGGCAAAGACTGAGCCGGAGGGCTGGAAGACCCCACTCACTGAGGAGCCCCCTCCTGAGGCGCCCTCTGCTCGCAGCAGCAGTTCTCCATCCAGGGAGGGCTGTGGGAACCCCAAGTGGGTCCCCTCTGGCTCTGCAAAACGGTTTCCCTCCAGCCTGGGGGCCGCTGGCTGCGGATAGGAGATGAGGGTCACTGTGGGGAATCCATAGGTCTCCAGCCCAGGGGGCCGCCCAGCCTCAGAAGCTTCCAGAATGAGATCCACATCAGAGAAGGCCACCAGAGCCTGGGTGGAGTCGCAGGAGCTCTTTTCCAGCTCATTGGCAGCAGCATAGGTTAGGGGTCCCGCGGTTCCTGACCAGGGACAGAGCCTCCGAAGGTCATCCCGGAAGTGGGGGTTGAAGAGCTGGTAGAGCAAGGGGTTCAGGCAGGCAGGGAGAGGCAACACCACGAGCAGGACCGACTTGAGCGCCTCAGGGGTGACCGGGAAGAGGCTCAGCATGGAGGCAAAGCTAAGGAAGGCCACGGGGCAGTAGAGGAGCCCATCCGCGAAGATGAGCCAGGCCACGTGCCTCACCATGGCGCAGTCCCACACGGCCTCGAAGTCACCCCGCGGCAGGTCACAGTAGAGCTTGATGTAGGCACCAGCCACCACGAGGAAGCAGAGGGAGTTCACCATGACCAGGGCCACGGCGAGGCCCAGGGCGGCGGGCTGGCCGTCGGGCAGGGCGTAGGGCAGGCAGAGAGGGGAGGCGCCGTAGTCCCCGACCGAGGCGAGGGGCAGCGCGGCGGCGAGCGCAGCCAGCGCCAGGCACACCAGCG
>NW_004955406.1:38242598-38380620 GCF_000276665.1 Chinchilla lanigera | reverse complement strand
CCAGCGCCAGCAGCAGCACGGCCGCCTCGGAGCCCAGCACCGCCAGGAAGCCCGTGGCGCGGCAGCCCAGCCCCGTCTCCCAGCGCGCTCCGTACTGGGCGAACTGGCCGAAGGTCACGGCGTCCACGGAGGCCAGGAGGCCGCAGGAGACGCCGGTCAAGGTGTTGGCGCCGGCAATTGCACCGACTACGAACTTGACCGGCGGCAGGGGCCCGGGCCCGGCGGCGGCAAACACGGTCAGCAGCACCAGCCCATTGCAGAGCACAGAGAGCAGCGCGATGGCCCACACGGCCAGGCGGATGCCCCAGCTCTCGAAGAGGTGCTCGCAGGGCTTGAAGGGGCCTGCAGGAGAGAGAGCTGGCGTTACCCCTCCAGGTCGAGGCTACTGGGATCCGGCCAAGGGCCGCCTGTGAACCCAGAGGATCCCCAGTCCCAGGGAGATGAGCACAGCTTCCGCCCTCAGATAACATCTGATCGCAGTGTAGGGAGAGAAGATGGGGACATAAACAGCTCTGCTTCTGAGGGGCTGCAAATGGGGTGAATACGACCCATCCTCCAGATACATGTAAAAAATAGAGCATACACACTAAATTGGTGCAATGCAAACCCAGGCGTCAAAGTAATGTTATGTAAATCAGTCTTTCCAGCGGAGCACCATATGGAAGGATGGGAGGGACAGACTAAGAAGAGGGACATACAGGAGAGGACAGGACATTAGACTTGGGATTGTGGCCAAGGCTCTGTCTGCCCAGTGATCACTGAGGACTCCGCTGACCACAGATATGGTACCAGGCCGGCTCTCTGCTGCTCCGTGCAGGTCACATTTCCTGTTGCGTATTCCTTGGTCAGTCAGTGCTTGGGAGGTAAAACAAGTGACCAAAATACAGACTTCTAGGGTTCTCCGATCTTACTTCATTAGGTGGGTGAGATTCTGGTGTTTTCCATCTCTTCCAGAGTCTGTTCTTAAATTACCTTGTAACTTTGGACCCAGTATTCTTCATTTCCTTTGGCTTGGGACTCTTGTTTCTCAGTGTATTTCTAGGTAGCTTGGGAATTTGAGAGGCTATTTGAGTGAGAGTTATTTTTAAAACATTTTTTCTGACTATGAAATAATAGATGGTAATTGTAGAAAAAATTTAAAAATAATAGGGAGATATCAAAACTGCTTATGACTTCACCTCTCAGAGAACTCATTGTTTTGGTATGTTTCTAAAAATACATATATACCTACTGATTTTTAAACTCGGTGTTTTCTGTAATAGCCTTTTATTATTTTCTTTAAGTTAAATTTTGTTAGGCATGCTTTCCCATGTCCTCAAAAATATTTTCAATGGCTGTGTACTAAAAACTCCAACATATGATGTGCTGTAATTTATCTGGCTATTTGTATGATCTATTTTAAAAGAAAGTTTAAGTTGGACCTTATTTTTTGGAACTTCCTGTTATCCCTTACTCCCTGTTGATGACTCGTTTTCATAGGTGAAATTTCTGTGGCTGTGTGAAGGAAGCATTTGGGTTTCCAAGTCAAAAAAAAAAAAAAAAAAAAACCACCACCATCTGCTTCCTCTAGGTTGGGTCAGGGCTGGGGTCCGAGCTGGGACTGGGCAGTGAGCTGTTGTCCCTAAGTGTCGAGAGCTGGTGTTGGGCAAGGTCAGGCCAGCACCACCGGCTTGAGAGGAAAAGGGGAGAAGGTCAAGTGGCCTGAGCCAAGGAAAGATGGAAACCTGGGGAATGGAGGTGGGACGAAATAGAAGCAACTGTCGTTTTCTGTTTATGCTGAACAGTTCCTGGCCTGGCCTAAGCAGGATGCTGCTGGCTTCTGGCATAGCCTGTGAGCATTTTATACAAAGGGAAGGGACCTCTTTACTGTGAGCATCTTAGGTTGAATTCTACCAAGGAGGAAGAGAATTTTCTTTCTTCCCAGCAAATGGATTTAGGTTAGAGTCTAAAGAGGTTTCTTCAGCTGTAATGGTTAGACAGTACGGTAGGAGTTATCCAGGGACACTGTGGAGTTTTTCCATCCTGAAGCGTTCTAATAAAGAAAGAATGCATTCTTTCTGGGATGGAGCAGAGAGGGCTGGGGAGGGTGACATTTCAGAGTCCCACTGAGTTCCAGGATTCTGTGATGTGGGTCTTAGGCCAAGGGAACGCTCAGAAGCAGTCTCACGTGCCTCCCTGAGCATTGGGACTAAGACATTCTTTCTTGCTTCTCCATGCCAGTGGTTTCTTCCACAGGTACAACCTCTAGTTGGCTGATTTGTAAAGGTTGCCAGACACTCCCTCACTCTCAGCCTCACTACTACTCACAGGTAGCCACCCAAAGGAGAAAACTCCAGCTCTTTCCCAGGAATTATGAGAAAAGGCCCTCCCCATAGCAGGTGGGCAGCAGGTAGAGTAAGTCCCTGAAACTTGACTACAGACCTGCCAGCTGAACTGCCCCACCATCTAGGTAGCAGAATGCCCTGTCCTCAGCCCCTTTCCCTGCTCCCCAAGCTCTCATCTCACCTGGAATAGGGCTACACTGGACACTGGGGTGTGGCTTTGAGTCCTCCATTTCCAGCTGGAGCTCATCCAGGTCCAGGTCATCTGAGAGGGGAGACAAGAAAGTGGCTCCTGGGTCATGGTGTCAGTTACCCACCTTCCCGGTAACTCCCACTCATTTGAGCAGATTCGCCTCGCACTAACTCTGCTCAGTCCTGGTCATCTGGCAGCTCTGCATATCTGTTTCTAACCTGGGGTGTAAATATTCAACATCTCCTTATTATCCGTGTGTGGATTATGTGCACTGTTGATTCTGTACTTTTCACCCAGACTTGCTCTTTCTGTCACTCAGCATTCTCCTGTGCCTTCTTCTGGCTTTAGGTTGGAAGTGCTGCTGAGAGTTTGGGGTGGTGGCTGCCCTAGTAATGGGAGCTAGAAATCATATGGTTCTCTCTTCTGGCCAGGGTGTCATTGCAATTCCCTGCCCATCTGTGAACTACATTAAGGAGAGATCAATAAGGTGCAGTGTGTTGACAGGTTAACCAAGGATAGTGAAGGAGCAGAAGTCATTTGTGTGAGAAATAATCAAAATTAACTGGGGGATATTTAGCTTGCAGAAGGCAAAACTAAGTCAGGATATTATGGCTGACAAACAGTTGAAAGCTTAAGTATCAAGGAGACTCCTACATACTGTTTTGCCCCGTAATGTAGAACATCAATAGATGGATTGTCTAAGATTGCGGACTATAGTTTAAATGGAGACTTTTTAGCTCTTCCTACAAAGAACAAACCCCCACAATTAGTTGTCCTACAAAACAACACCCCACCTTTAAGAAGTGCACAGTGGACTCATGTAGCTGAACACAATGCCAACTATATTTGGGCACTGGGCAAGTATAGAAAGAGTTGGGATGAGTAAGATATGGTCCTGCTGAGAGTTTATGGAGACAACCGAGGAAACAAATCGTCATGCTACATCAACTCATAGATTTACTTAACAAAGATGAGCGTTCCTTTTTATTTTACTCTTCTTGTGACTCCTCATCTTCATGGCTGCACCTTCCCAGCAGCTACACGAGGCAGGTGACGGACAAGGAAACTGAGGCTTATTGAAGTTGAGCTTGCCCCAGGTCTCACAACCAGAGAGTGACTGAACAGAATTGAAATGCGGATTTGTCTGACTATGGAGCCCAGTTATTTATTTACTCATGGAGATGGAGTAGTTATTTGGGGAGGGTAAAGAATGGGAAGGAGGTGGGGAGAGGTACAGATGCAGAAGCTGGGCATAATTTGTTCCTGGAGATATGGAAGCAGAAAACCCCTAAACTGAGAGAGCACTTTCACCCTGAGTGAGATGTTGGACTAGATAACCATTAATGTTCCTTTCAATTCTAATGCCATAGGAGATTTCTTTTTTCTCATTCACAGTTGCATGTTTGTTTGCTCCAGTTTGGAGACTGAATTGAAGACCTTGTGCATACTAAGCAAATGCTTTACCCCTGAGCCGTATCCCCAGCCCGTGGCAGTAGCTCTGCAACTAGGACTTTTGAACTCCAGGGAGTTATGGACATCTTGGGGATTCACAAATTCTGTAAGAGAGGCACTCGGGAGGCTGAGGCAGGAGAATTGCTGCAAGTTCAAGGCCAGCCTGAGCTACATAGTGAGTTCAGGACCAGCCTGAACTATATAGCAAGACCCTGTCTCAAAAAACCAAAATAAAAAATAAAAATAAATTCTGTAAGAATTTTGAAAGGACTGGGAACATAGTTCAGTAGTAGAGCACTTGCCTAGCATATATAAGCCCCTGGGTTTAAACTAGCATCACAAAACAATTTTTAAAACTGTTTTTAAAGAATAAAACTTAAGTTTCTCAACTCAGACTGGGAAGTTGTCTGAGGACCTGCGTGGGAAGACAGAATTGCTTGTCTTTAAAAGTCACCTCTATATTATTCAGGATTAGGAGTGCCCTGTGGCGCTTCCTCCAGCCTAAGGGGATGGGTAGGTAACTCTGTGGCTCCTGTCCTTGTCTTTGGCTGTTTCTGTGTGGATCCTTCCTCTCCACTTAAAGAGTAAACACTTTGGGTTGGGAGTTTTCCCAGGAGGCTGGAAGGCTGTGGAGCTGCCCTTGGTTGGCCTGGACAGCACCAGGGCAGGTAGAAGGCTGAGGTGTGCCCACAGAGTCTTGGCATTTCCTTCCCTCCCTACCTTTCATTCCATGCCCGCCCCTCTGCTCTAGAATGGAGCTTACCAATTCTTTGAAATCAAAATGCGTGAATGAAATACAAGGGGCAAAACCCAGGGACTCTGTCTGAGGCTGGGAAAGTCACAGCCAAGGTGTTAAGTAACCAGTCTTCAAACAAGGAGGAAATCGAATCTGGCTGGAGCAGCAGCTCCTGGCTTTCTTTGTGGAGGTTCAGTTGCTCCCACAGGAAGAAGGGGGGCCCTGCTATAGCTCCCATTACAGGCAGCAGGCAGCCCACGAGCTCGACGTCCTGTGGTTCTCCAAGACTTAAGCCCGGTGGAAAGTTTCACCTTGAGGAAGAAAAATTTCCACTCCTCCTTCCAGCCCCCTGAGGGAGTGTGCAGCAGACATCCGGGAATGTCCCCCTGGGACAGCAGTCTGCAAGCTCAGCCAACTGCTGGCCTCCTCCTCCTCATGTCCTGTACCCTCCCTGGGAGGTGCTTGGGTACACTGGGAGGGAGGCTCTCAGATACATCCCCCCCCACCCGACTGCTTGCCCAACGTTTGGAGTACACAGCAGCTGAGAGAGGTGTATTGTCTCTTTCATTTAAAGATAAGGACATTGAGGCTCAGAAAGCCTCCCTAAGACTAAATAACTTGTCTAAGGCAACTCAACTGGTCAGTTGTATAATTGGGTTCAATTCTGTCTACACCATCATGAGATGTCTTTCTTATATATTAAACGTTATTTTTCTGTCCAGCTTCTTCATCGAGGTACTGTAGAAAGGAAGTTCAAGGTAGAAAAATGTATCCAAGAAGCAGGGCTCCTTGTCTTTTTCTCCTATCTATCTCTGTAGGGAGAGGAAAGTATTCCTTTCCACCTTTTACCTAAGGATCACTTAGTAGATGACCCCTTAAAACTCCCTGGCTACTCAACTATAATCTTTCCCTTTTACCCCAACTCTTTCAGAAACAGATCTATCTGACACAAGGCTCTGCGAGGCCTTCTTGATCCCAGGGGCTGCTGAGGTGTCACTCGCAGATTCACAGGCAGACTGGAGGCACACAATAGCTTCAGAGGACACTAATCCCAGCAATGTTCCTTTTGGTTCCAGAACTTTGTGAAGGTTAGGCTTGATTGTGTTAACTTGATTGACTTTGGGATTCTCTCAGGTGATTGGTGGAGTATACTTCTGGGTGATGAGGGTGGGTCATGGAGGGGTGGCCTTGGGATCTCTGGTTCCTGGCCCCTTCCTCTCTGGCAGGCTCTATTTCCCTGTGCTGTTTCCCAGCAGCCATGAACTAAGCAGCTTTACTCCACTCTGATGTGCCTGCCTTGGAGCTAACTGACCACAGACTGAATCCCCTTAAAACATAAGCCAACTTCAACTTTTCCTCTTTCAAGTTTGAGTGTTAGGTATTGTGTCCAGCAATGGGAAAACTGATGAATACAAACACATTGTGAGGGAATTTTACTTTTTTCCGGAAGCAGGTTTAATTCAATCGATTTAATTGAATCCTACATTTGACTCAAGGTGATTAACCAAGGATTCTGTCTTCTCTGAAAATGCCCTGAGTTGGAGGAATCTGGTGACTAGGGGGCATCGTGGAGAAGCAGCATGTGAGCCATAAGTATTGAGACAGATGCACCAGTATTGAGACAGATGGTGAGCATAAAGTGCTTGTGAACGCAAAGGCTGGGCAAGTGTTGGGACATTACTGCTGCTGTCATTACATCCTTACTCTTCCCCAAGCACCTCCAGGGTGCAGCCTGGGAGAGACAAAGTGGAAACATTGGCAGAGACTCTCCTAGGTCCCAAGCACTCCCCACCCCTACCCCCACCCCTACACCAAGACTTCTCTCTCCAGCTCCTGTGAGACCTCTTTCCAGGTCCCGGAGCTTCCTCTCTAACTTACAGCCCCCAACTCGCCAGCCCAGGGCCTCCAGTCACTCACAGTGGGTCTCAGCTTGTCCAGTAAGGAGGCTCAGGGGCTTCTTTGGGGCCTCCTGCTCCTCCAGGTGGAAGTCCTCAGCATGCCACTGCCCGGAGCCCTTAGAGAAGCTGGCACAGGGGCCATAGGCACAGCACTGGTAGGCATAGGGCACCTCCAGGATCCTGGCCGAGGAGAGAAAGGCAGCCTCAGTATGTTTGGAGTCTAAGACTTTAGTCTAAGTGAAAAGAGCTCCAGTCCAAGAATCAAGCACTCAGTGCCTGCTGTTCAACCCTACAGCACCCTGCTCCCTGTGCCAGCAGCCTCCTGGGCTTCCTTTGTGAGAGTCTTGCAGCCTAACTGGGCTCTGGAGGACTCTGGACATATTCCAGTTTTCTCCTCATTCATCTCCAGCACTGAGATGGGGAAGAAACCTTCTGTCCAGCGGGCTCAGAAAGCGCAAAAACTTCTTTGAGGGGACATAGTACTCTGGATGCTCTGCCCTCGATCCTGGGCAGCAACTTCTTTTATATTTAAAGAGGCAGGGATGTTCCTAGTGACTCTTTACCCTTCCCCTTTGAGACTCACAGCCTGTCTCCCACCCTTTCTGGGCACATCAGAACTGGATTTGGTGCCCTCTGAAGGCCAGGGCAGATGCCTTGGGCATCTAATGAGCTTGCAGCGGATGGGGCTTGGGCCACACAGGCTGCACTGCTGTCACTGCTGCAGAAAAGAGGTCTGGATGTCATTAGCACCAGGGACTTGCTGTGTAGCTTGTTTTCCACTCATCAGTGCCCTGGGCTCTGCCCTGATCCCAGGGGCCAGATGCTGCCCATGTGATCATGGATAGTCTGGCCATGTGGAACCAGGCACAGGGCAAGGAGGTCTACGGGCCCTTCACATTGCTTCTGTCCTCACAGGTGGTTCTTGGGGTGGGGGAAAATGCTAAAAGAGACAAGGAGGAAGGGGAGGTGTGTACCAGACCATGGCCAGGCTGGAAGGAGGGCAGGTGAGCACTTCCCATGCAGTCCTGGTCATACTCTAAGCCACCCGGCTTTTCTCGGGCTGAGGCCCTGTGGCTTTCTCCATGTCCCTCCATGCTTTTTATCTGACCAGGGGCCAACCTCCACCGGGGTCGGGGAAAGCCAGGCTCTCACCTCAGTTTTGGGAAACTGTCCTTGGAGAAGGCCTGAGACAGAGCCGGGTTCCCTTTGAGCTTCAGATGCATCAGGCCCCCAAGCCCGGCCAGGGGCAGTGTGGCCAGCTGGTTGTCTGTCAGGTCCCTAGGACAGTGGATGGTCAGGGTTATTGGCAGTCATTGGGGTTGCTGAGGGGGCAGGGCTGTGCTGAGGGTGTGGCCAGTGTGCCTGGGATGGAAGCAAGAGGAGAGGAGCAAAGGACAGAAGATAAGCATAGAGAGAAGACAGCATTACTTGCTGGGGGAAGAGGACTCTCAAAAGTTGCTAGAGGCACCATCTATAACTCATTCATCCATTCATTATTCATTCGGCAAACATTGGGTGCCAACCATGTACTAGGGACTGTTCTAGGTTAATACTAAGCTGTCCCAATGTGAAGGTAACATCCCTCTCAGCTCCTGTGCTCAGGTCTGAATCCCATCCCAGCACCCTCTGTCCGCCCTACCCAGGGAACCTAGCTGCTGTTTGCTTCTTTCCTGTCTCTCCTCTGCTTCTTTGATGACTCAAGAAGCCAGAGCTGAGGGTAGGACAGAGTTGGCTACAAGCAGGGATTGGGTCATTCGTTTCGCCTGGCTGTGCCTGCCTTGTAGCCAGAGGTGAGGACATACATGGTCTTACATGGGAGTTGGGTTAGAGGAAGCCAGGGCTCCAAAGCAAACAGCACAGCCACAGCCGGTGCATCGTGGAAACAGCTCTAGACTGGGAGGCAGGAAACCTGGCACTGTCACTGACGCACTAGGTAACCAAAGGGAGTCACAGATCGGCCTGCGTTCCAATGTCCTCATCTCTCAAAGGGTAAAAATATCTGCCCTACCTATGTGGCAGGAGCAGAGCAAACAGGAGAGGGAAGAGGGAGGTGAGGGTTTTGCAAATCTGTGGCCCAGACCCAGAGAGCCGCAGACTGGGGAGGGACCATGTGCCACCAGGAACTCTGGGTTCTGGTGCTTGGCTTAGAGCAAACTTCTGCCCCTGGGCCTTGGAGACATCACTGTGGAGTGAGGGGCCCGGGTTGGATTCTCTGAGGCCAGGTTGGGGCTAGGCCAGAGGAATCTTTGTCTTACTCAGAAAGAAGCCCCTTCTAGATGGATGTGGCTTCAGGACACACAGGCTAGCAAGGAGCCACATAGGCTATCGGCTCCCCTGTGGGCAGGAACCTTCGTGCAGTGGACAAGCTGCACCATAGTGCAAGGAAGCCCCATCAGAAGCCCTTCTTACCCTGATATAATGACCATATAGCAGGATGGCAGACTTCTTGTTTATATCCCATGCAATTTAGAGGACCTGTGGTCCCCTACTGCCCTGCAGAATGGCAGTTCTCAGAGTAGTGCTCAAGCAAGGGACCCTCGAGCACTGAGACCCTGGCTCCCACATCAGCCACCACCCTCTAGCACTGAGAGGGAGTGCCAGGCCCACACGCTCTGTACTGGCGCATGGAGAGGATGTAGAGGCCGGGGTGGGTTCGGGTAGGGGACATGAGGAGGCCCGGGTCCGCCAAAATGTTGCAGAACATTAGCAGATGATGTTCCAGCGCCTGCGGGAGGCAGGCTGTGTTTATCAGGCTCCACAGTCTGTCAAACGGACTGTCAGAATGATTGATTAAGCTGGAGCCCATCTCGCTTGGATATGTAGTCAAACATGGGTGTCCCTTCTCAGGGGTGGCCCTCCCTTCCCCCTCCCCACCAGCCCACAGCCCCAGTTGGTCCCCAGTGTCCTGGAGGAGTGTCAGCAGCCACTTACAGCTTGACCAAGGAACGCAGAGTGGAGAAGGCCTCTGGGTGGATGGACCGAATGGAGTTCCAGCTCAGGTCCCTGTGGGCAGAGTGTGTGATAGGAGAGGACAGTGACCTATGGAGGATGCACTGCTCCCATCTGGGCTCTCCCTCACATACTCCCCATTTGATTTGCTCCCAGCAGCGGTGACCTTAGCCTTCAGGGGACCTTAGCCTTGAGTTCCTTCTGCTGCCCGACTCCCAACCTGGCTGTGGACCTCAGAACAAGGACCTAGCAGCTTGGC
Organism: Chinchilla lanigera; assembly: GCF_000276665.1. NCBI lineage: Eukaryota > Metazoa > Chordata > Mammalia > Rodentia > Chinchillidae > Chinchilla > Chinchilla lanigera. The sequence goes on along the minus strand of NW_004955406.1, from coordinate 38,370,812 downwards.
TCCTGAGCCTCATGGCCCCTTGGGTACCAGCTGGAGAAATGGCTTGTGAACCCATCCGGGGGGCAAGGTCCCTCTCCAGTGTGTGCTGGAGAAAGGGCTATGGAGCAAGCGGGTGCCGTGCCTGTTGTGTGCTTACACAGGACACGTGCGCTGTGAGTTCGAGCATGCCAGAGGGATACGGTGGCTCCTCCACGACCCACCCCTGGGCACTGCAGGTACTCACAGGGCTTGTAAGGAGCTCAGCTGGCTGAAGGTGTCCGCTCCAATTTTCCAGATGCGGTTGTGTTGGAGGCCACTGGGGCAGCAAGAAAGGCTTGATGAGCTTGCAAGCTCAAACTCTGGCTCTGCTCCACACCCCCCAGCACTGGGAGGAAGAAAAGAGAGCCCCCGACTTCTCCTGGCATGGGAAGAAAGGGCCCAGCCCACGGAAGTCACCAGAATTAAAGGGAGCACAGGGGGATCCGGTTGCCTTGGGTAAGTGGGTCAGGAGACAAAGCCACAAAACCATCCCTGTGGCCCAAAAGAGAGTTAGCTTCCAGTGTTCCCACCGGGCCTGGCTCCTAGCCCAGCTGAGCTGCGCCCCACGCTCCCCTTCCACGTGGGTCCTCAGACCCCAGCACGGCAGTGGGACACCGCCCAGCCCTGGGGCAGCTGGAGTGACTGGGTTGAGCTGAGAAGCACAGCTGAGTACCCAGGCAGTCTGCATAGGAGCTGGACCCCGGACCCCTTCTTGCAGAGTCACCCAAACAGGACAAACCCTGGTGTGGTCCCTCTCCTGGCCCCCAAAGCACTGCTCTGCCTAGAGGCAGGTACCTACCCTGGAGGCTCTAGAGGCCTTCGAGCTTGAGAGAGCAGGAGCTGGGTGCGCAGAATTTAGGATTTTTAAAGTAGCTTTTTTCCCTGTGAAACTTGGACCTCACGTATACTTGTATATATGTATGTGAGCAAACGTGTGCCTGTGTGTGTGTTAGGGGAGTGTGACAATGAGAGAGCAGGGAGCCCCAGCTCCTCGGAAGCCTCGTGTCCAGCCCTTTGAGCCCTGATATGGCCTTGACCCACCACCAGCCGCATCACTACTGCACTTCTGTGTTGCTGTTGAGTCCCATACAGCCCCTGGGTCTGTCTGCTGTGTGAGCCCTAAGGGTCATGTCCAGGCCTCTGCCAAGCTCCTACCCCTAAATCCTGGGTTCAGCCAACTCCAAGAAAGAGAAAAATGCTTTTACCCTCGTTGCCCACCTCCCCTCAGGCCTGCCCAGCTCTGGTTTGTATGCCTTTGCCCCTCCCTGGCCCCCAGACTTACATTTCCTCCAATTTCTGACACCTGTGCAGGCTGGGCAGCTCCTCGATCTGATTGTGAGACAGCTCCCTGGAAGAGACAGGAAGTCCAGGGCTGGGGCACAGCGGCGGCGTGGGGGTGGGGGAAGCAGCTCTGGCTGTGCTTTCCTGTTAAGCAGCTGAAGGTCTTGGGGACCTGCAGGGACACGGCTGTGGACACACCTCCCACCAGGGAATTGGTTTCCTCAATTAGACTCCTCTTCATGTCCCCCTGCTAAGCCCCGCTCCTCACTGGGCCTGGGTGGGGCTGGCTCAGCATTTTTTCCCAGTGGTGCTGCCTTTCCCACAGGAAAGCCTGGAGGACTCTGGGAGCATCCTGCAGGAAGTAGAGTAGGGAGTGATGGACATGGGGACAAGAAGAGAGACAGAGAGTGAGCTGCAGGGCAGGGAGACAGCCAGCAGGCATACATGCATTACTGAGCAAGCTGTCGATGCCAGCCCAAGTGAACAACACCCATAACCACCACTTACAAAGTTGGCAGTGCCCTCAGAGAGCATCTGGCCCTACCCTTTCACTCAGCAGTTGAGGCACTAAGGCCCAGGACCAGTCCTAGGATTCAGTGCCAGACAGTGGCAAGGCCCATATTTCCAGACAGGGTCAGTGTACCCACTGGGACTGTGGGACTATGGACCCTGGTGAGGAGCCTCAGATTTAAACTAGAGTCAGGGAAATAGAAAAAATCCCCCTTGATTTACCTTACAGGTCGCTTGAGTACTTCCTTCAACAGTCCCAGAAAGAATTAACTTTCTTGTACATATTAGAGTAATAATGCCATTTATTGAGCACCTACTGTGTGCCAGGGTCCTTACACATATTTTTTCAACCCTCAAAAATTTATTTGCACTTCTTAGATGAGGAGACTGAGGTTCAGAGACATTAAAGAATGACCCCAAATAAGTGCAGCTAGTGAGGGGCCTAACTGGTCCTCAAACAACCCGTGTCTGACTCCAAAGACCAATCACTGTCTTTTTGTCTGGAACAAGAGAGGATAGCCCAGTCCCTCTTGGGCAGGTCTCAGCGGAAGCCTAAGCTGCTATGACCTAGTGGATAGAAGAAGGAGAGGCTTTTCTGGGGCACAATGCCATGACTGTGGAATGCTTATGAGCCACTCACAGGACTCGGAGCCTGGGCAGCTGTTGGCACATTCCTGGTGGGAGCAGCCGGATGCCCGCACGGGTCAGGGTCCTGCAGGGAGAACAGAGACACAGCTGGCACCAGTCCCAGGGCCCAGTCATTCCCAGCTACACATCTCCAGCTCTGGGTCTGATACTGTCCTGGGAGGACAGAACTGACAAAAGAGAGATGTAATGGGAGAGACAGGGCAGGGGGTGGGGCTGTGGGGACAGAAAGGAGCAGGCAGCCGTTGGCATCTGAGTGCCAAGCTCCCCTGGGGCTGGAGGAGCTGGGGTAGGAAGCGAAGAGAGAGGGCCACAGCCGAGGGGCCTCTGCTGGGCAGACAGACTTTACAAGCCCAGCCCCACCCATTCCCCCCAGCCCAGCCCCACCCCATCTCTCATAATGGTCTCCAGCAACACTGGGCCTGTGGGACCAGGACTAAATCTTCTGTGCTCTAGGGGCTGTATGGAGGAGGGGTAGCCATGGAAGGGAGTAGACAGAAAAAAGCTCAAGTGGGATCATGGGAACAAAGCACAGAGTTTACTCCCTGCGCCTTGGGGTAGGGAGAAGAGAAGGGAAAGAAAGAAAGACCCAGGGTGGAGAGGGCTGTGAGGGCAGATGGGAGAATGGGCTTGGCTTAGGCACAGGGTGTCCTAGGAAAGACCCAAGGCCAAGGTCATCCTTGCGGGACTGTTATTTCTCTCATGGAAAATTTTCTACATGCCAGCAACACTGGAGCAAGACAATAGAGGCACAGAGCAGAGTTCCAGTCCCAGCGAGGCCATGAATGAGCTGTGAGATGTGAGGCAGGGAGCTGACTTCCTGGCTCTCTGGTGTTTGCTTGATTGTTTCACTCATTCCTTAAAATGCATTGAAGGCCTACTATGCACTGCCACCCCTTCCCTCCACAGGGTATAATAACAGAGAGTCTGAGAAGGCCTTTGTTCAGAGCAAGCTGCAGAATGACAAAGAAGGTGGGTTTTCACAACCCCCACTCCCTGCCTGTGTCCGCAGTGCACGCATGGCCTGGGGTTAGGAACTCTGAAGTCAGATTTGAAAAATCCCAGCACAGTAAACAGAGGAAGGCCAGCCTCTCATCCGCATCCCGCCAGCCCCTGCCTGGCCTGCAAGCAGCACTGCATCAGGAGATAACCATGGTCTGATGCAGGCCATGCAGCAAGAGGCAGGCCAGAGGAGGCGACAGCTTTCCAGGACACGAGATGGACGAGCTCCCGGGGAGATAGAGCAGGTGGAGGGAGAGAGAGTCCACTCACAGGATCTCCAGGCTGGTGGTGCCTTTGAGGTCTGGGAACTCCTGGATGTCTGTGGCACCGTTCAGGGATCTGGAAAGGGAGACAGTCTTGGAAAGGTGAGTCAAGGCATCTCAACATGGGTATTTTTAACCTAAAGGGACACACTCACCTTTTGGGGACATGTCAACTTTCCCCAGCCGCCCCCAAAGCAGCCATGCTAGCCTGGGTGGAGACTGATTGGTGCACAGAAGGCTTCAGATAGCCAGTTTCTTAGGTTGGCTCAGCCCGCCCTAGCCCAGATTGAGCTAGGCAGCTTCAATATTGCAACAATAAGAACAACAACAAAAACAAAAAGATAAGGGACATGGGAACCACGTGTTGAAAAGTCAACAGCATGGTGCTTCTAATAAAAAGTCCTTGGCTGCTGGGCTTGCCTCTTAGAGCCTGAGGTAGGGTCTCTCTTAATTAGCCACCTGCTGTGGCTTTATTTGGCTTCACTTTCTTTAAAACTGCTTTAGACTGATGGTTTTCCCTGCCTGCTGTTCCCTATCACGGAGAGGACATGGAGCCTGCGCACAACAGGACACAAACAAATAAGACCCTGAGAAGAAGGCAGTATCCAGCAATGAGGCCAAGATCAGAAGTTGGGGATTTGGGTGCATGTCTGGAGAGTACCCCAGCACCTCAGGTTCCATCAATAAAATGGGCCAGTAAGAGCTACTCCCATGGTTGGGATGGAGCTGGAATGCACTAAGGAACATGCGGCAGGTGCTTTGAAGGCATCAGCTATGTTACCGTGAGGCCACGGTGCTGAGAGCAAGCCATGCATGCTTTTGAAGAAGAGAGACCTGGCTGGGAACTGCAGGACTGGGAAGGAGGAAAGGAAGGCACACCTACAGGCCAAGTGTGCTGAAGACCACGGTAAGAGTCCCAGGGAGCTATGCTCCAGGGTCTCTGACAGCCAGCTTTGAAAATGCACAGCTTTTGGACCTGGGTCAGCTGTTCACTCAGCAGGGCCCTATGGGACAGCATCCATGAGCAGGCTAACCAGAGAAGTCAGATAAAATGCCTCAGAGAAGGACCTCTTTATCCATCTCCTACTGCTGGTTTCGGACGTGGAGTGAGGCCATTCACACAGCTGGGTAGAGATGTGAGGAAAGTGGGGCCGTCTCCCCAAAGGCCATGCTTCCCAGCAGGGCCATACATTGTAGGGGAGAAACCTCGAGCAGAAACAGGAGGGAGCAAGACATGAAGAAGGGGTGGTCCAGGCTGCGGCAGCCCACAGGCAACACTTACAGCGTGTGTAGTTTAGGCAGGTACTGGAAGGCTGACCTTCCCACAGACTGGATTGGGTTATCATAAAAGTGTCTGGAAGAAAAGACCCAAACACCTAATTCAGTTTCTTGTTGCTTTCAGTGGGAACCAAGGCTGACCACTGCTTCCTTCTCCTCCCAGGGGAAACCCAGCGAAGAGACAAGAGGGAGTGAGTGGTCCTCCCATCTTCCTGCCTTCCTGGTGCTTTCTAAGAGCCCTGTCCTCCTCTTCCCTGCAACACTCAGTGCCCAGAGCCGCATGAGCAGTACTCACATCGTCTGCAGCAGAGGGTTGCCCATGAAGGCCCTCTCGGGTATAGCCTTGATGTTGTTGTTGTGGAAGCCCCTGCAAGACAGCACCCAGGAGTGGTGGGGGTTTGGGGTGGGGAAAGACATAGACATCTGTGAGGCTGACTGGACAGCTTGTGGACAAACAGACACCAGCCTGGAGACTCTAGGTTCAAGTCTTGCCTGTGAGCTTCCTTCTTTGTTCAGTAACACACTTATCCTTTCTCAAACAAGAGCCAAGAGAGCAAGGCTGGAGCCTCAGGCTGCAGATCTCAGGAAGCCTGAGAGAGCAACTCAAGGGCAAGTTGTCAAGAGGGGACCTCTCCTTGGTCCCGTGTGGTAGGAACCCTGGTGGGTCCCCACAGAGGAAGCCAGGGGTATGTGCTAGAAAAAGGAGGGTGCAGAAAGAAGAGAGCTTCCAGGGGACCCTGGGGGGAGGATGTTCCTCAAATGGAGGCTGGCTTGGCCTCAAAGCCTGGAAATGAAGGGGACTGGCACTCTAGGTCTTAGGTGGTAGTTTAAGTTATGAAGACCTGGGCTGTATGAAAGTTTGGGACTCATTTCATAAACCTTCAGCCCCTCTTCATTTGACTCCACTCCAGTTTACAGTAAGCCTCTTAGATCCTTATGAGCTTCTGCAAGACAGGGGCAATGCCCAGCCCAGGCTACCAGAGGTGGCTCATGCCATGGGTCTTCCCCGGCTTGAAGACCCAGGGTCACTTCTGCTGATGACATACCATTAGGAAATGTTCAAAGCCAAGCTAATGAGGCCTGTGACTACTTAGAGCTGTCCTGGGGGCCAGGAAAGGCCCGTAGCTACAGCTTTTACAAGGACCATGGGAGGTGAGGAGGTGAGGGAGGCCAAGGCTGGCCCCTGCCCTCGGGAGGAAAAGATGCCCACAGACACCAACAGAGCAGCTTACAGTTCCTGCAGTCTGCCCAGGGTCCGGATGGCCATGGGGAACTCCTGCAGCTCGTTATAATTCAAGTCTCTGGAATGGAAAGCAGAGCTGTCATTAGCGTAGAGGCTTAACGGGGCATGTCAGGGTCCCTGAGAAATGGAAACTTGGCTCTGGGATTGGCCAGAGGGATGGGTTTTCCAATCTGTTGGATCCAGCTGCCAATGTCTGGAAACACATTTTTGGAATGCTTGTACTCCATTCCTACTCCACAAATCCTTAAGCTCCGCGTCTTTCTGGCACCAGAACTGTTTGAAATGGGGGATGTATGTTGAGGGTGTGGGTACCTGGAACCACACCCCTCAGAAGTCTCCACAAGCTGAGGAAAGTATCTCAGGCCTTAGGAGACATGAGGGGTGGTGGGGGAGAGGAAGAACGGGGTGATATTTAACATTTTGTTACTAGCATTAGGGCTCCCAGAAAGTTCCAAAGGTGACTTACCTTAGCTATGGCCTTGGCTGTCATCCTCTAAAATGTGTATAGCAATTTTTATCTTTGGATAGTGGTATGACTGCCAATCTTTGTTTTCTCTTATGCTTCTCTGCATTTTCCTTTTTTTTCTTTTTTACAAAGAACCCCATTTGGCAAGGTTCTAGGCAAACAGGCTTCTAACAAACTATTGTTGGAAATTTGAATGTGTACAACCTTTAGAAACAATCTGACCATCACTTCAAATTAAAACATTCATTCATACTCAGGCCCTCCAAGTCTAGGACTGCAACCTACTGAAGAGTCTGTGCTCGTGCATAAAGATCTATGTAAAAAGATGCTCATAAAAGCATGGTTTAGGTGCCCTTGGTCTTTGTGCCTTTGGTAGCCATGACAGGGTAAAGGGAGGGAGGAGAAATGGGAGAGACCATGGGCCAATTTGATTTTCCTCAGAAACAAAAGATTTAGAGCTATTCATGACAAACAAGAGCCCCAAAGGCAGAGGCAGGCTGTAGAAAGAGGGGGTGTCTGAGTTTTGTGGGAGACAATGAAGAGTGACTGGGAAGCACAGAGTAAGAGTTGCCGAGTACTTTTTAAAAGTTCCGCTCTATGTCAGTGATGGGGTTTCCTCTTGGCAGGGCTGAGAGACTTAAGAGAGACAGCAACTTGCAAAATGTCAAGTTGGCTTTGGTTTTACACAGTAGCCAATGAATTAGCCTCATGGGGAAATGTGCCTGACCTGGGTGGTCCTGATGCCGCGAAGATCCTGTTTCTGAGGGTGACAGTCACAGGCTTTGTTAATGGGGTTGTGTCAGTTCCAGTGTCCCTTTTGAGCCTCCCAGGAGGACCCCAGAACCACAGTCCATTTTTCAACCTTTTAAAGCCACGTGTATCCTGACAATTGTAAGGTTGTCCAGTGCCAGGGCAGGGGGACCACATGGAGGTCCTCTAAGTACAGAGAGAGTTGGCAAGATTTTGTGGGTAAATATGATGGTAACACAGAGATAATGACAGGCTCTTCGGCATGACAGGGTCATTACGCTTAATAGTCCACAGGTAGAGCCAGGAACCCAACCCAAGGGCCAGAGCAGCAGTGACAGGCATCTGGCAGCCAGTGGGCAGGATAATTGCCCCCTCCACACACACACTAATTACCCAATTACCTTCAGACTGCCCTGGTGATTCTGGTAATTGCAGCATAAAATCCCTTCTGCTGGCCTCGGCTCTGCTTGTCCTTTAAGGAGCCAAACACCTTGGCTTCCCACATGTCACACCTTGATTTGCTCAGAGACAGTCTCACAGCCAGGTGAGCATCAGTCTGTGGTCAAGCTGAGGCCAGGATGGGTGCAAAGCACATAGACTGAAGCCATAGGTACCGGAGTGGGCCACAGGAGGATCTTTAAACTCTGAGATTCCTGCAGTTCTACCAAAGGCTTCAGAAGCTGCCTGGAACATCGGATGGGTAGAGTTGTGAATGGAGGCATCAGAGATGAGAGAGATGGATGCTTTTTGGTCTTAAATTTTTTATATAATTCATTGTCCTATCTGTCTTTCAAAATCATGAGTTCCCTTTCTAATTTGGTTCAGTTCTCTTAGGAATTCTCCACTGTTGCCCAAGGAGATTGCATTTCCCATGAGTTAGATGGATGTAACTTCATTGAAAAGCCTTAATATTGAATCAATATCTAAAGGCAAAGCATTGCATTAGTCTGGCCTCAGAGCCTTTGCTTGCTATTGTTTCTGCCTAGAATGCTCTTCCCCCAAGTACTTATATGGCTTATTTCCTTGCTTCACGCAGGTGTCTGCCCAAATTACATCTCATCAGAGAGGCCTTCTCTGACCACTCTGTTTCAAATAACATACCCTGTCTGTCATTCACTATTCATTCACCACATGTGCTAGATTAAAAGTGATCACAGGGCTGGGGATGTAGCTTAGTGGAAGAATGTATACTTAGTATGCCTTAGTCACTGGGTTTGACCCCAACAACCCTGAACATACTAAATAAAATGCATCTTATTTTAAAAAAAAAGAATCTAAAAAAAGGGGGTCACAAATCCTTTGCAGTTTCTCCTATCAAAAGGTGGCACCAACCTGACGACTAGGCTGGCTATGTGAATGGCACTGATCAATAGAATAAGGTGGAAGTGGTATGGTCTGACCTAACCCTAAATCACAATCCTCCACCTTTGTCATACTAGAATACTTGCATTACCATGTAAGGAAGTCCAGGCTGGACTCTTGAATAGGAGAGCCATGTGGACAGAGAACAGCCAATAGCCAATAGCCAGCAGCAAGGCCCCAGGTCCTGAGTGAGGCCCTGCCCTAGCTGAGCCTCCAAATGACCGCAGCCTCCTGAGTGAGCTGGGGCGGGGGTCTCCAGCAGAAGAATCACCCAACAAGCCCAGCCAACCCATGTATTCAGGAGAAATAACAAGGTATTGTTTGAAGCCACTGTTTTGGAGTGAGATGTGACATAGCAATGGATAATGAGACACCCTGCTTTCTTTGCCCTCATAGAATTTATTGCCACCTGACACATTTATTTTCTTCCCATCCAACCAGAGTGAAAGCTTCTGGAACACAAGAACTTACTCTGTCTCATATTCTACATACCAGAATAATATCTGGCACTGATCAGGAACTTAACAAATACTTGTTAAATGAATAAATCCAAGGCTCTAAATAAACAGTTATAATAAAGCATTAATAAATTCTTAAGAAATCTAGGGTATTTGGGGGTATGTTCTTAAGATTTTGAGGTTGATGTCACAGTGGCACATGATAGTCCCAAGTGACACTGTTAGCCACAGAGGCCATGGGATGAGGCCATGGAATGACTTTGCTATCACTTAGCTTTTGTACAGTTCACTGGACTCATGTCCAGGCAGCTGAATTGAGTGGTTCCAGCCCTTGTTGGCCGTTTCTGGTCAGGAATTTCTGGTCAGGAATTTTGCCAAGAGTGGACTAACAGTAGGAAAAGACACATGGTAAAAGGCATGTGAACTAGAAGGTTATTTTTATAGAGAAATGTGGAAGAAGAAAAATTGCACAAATGTCAAAAAGAATTCTGCAAGCTCCACACCAATGAGGTGGCCTGGATTTTCCCATGTGGATGTCTACATAGATTCAATGACTTGGGCAATTGCCAAAGCCCTTCCTCATTTGGTGCTGTGTAGATATAATCTCTGGCTGTAATTGTCCAGGGAACATGTCTTTGCAACTCTCTCTACCACTAATGAATTCAACTCAGTGTAACAGACATTTGTTGCCAAATGTCCCAAAATACACAGTGAATTCTGCTGGGTAAAGTGGAAGGTAAGGAGATGGATAAAAAGCACTCCTGTCTAGACAAATGCACAAGACAACAAGGTGAGCAACTTTAGCATGATGTGGCAGGTCCTGGAGGACATACAAAGCATGAGGACCGTCAGAAACTACTGAGATCCTGCACACCTGTGAGGGCTTCATCATGCCATTGAAGGCGGGGCTAGATCTCAATGGGAAGGGATGAGCGTAGCAAGCAGGGAGAGTGTGATTTAGAGGAAATGAGTGTTCTGGAATTGTGTTTGGAAAGAACGAGTATAGTTGGTTGGAGGAAGGACAATCTTCGGAGGTAAACCTGGAAGGCTCTCTGCCCTGAACTGACCTATACACTCCTATCAGGTCCCCTGACTTCAGGCCATCCACAAACTAGCATTGTTTGAACCTTGACCCTGTGCCAGCCAATAAGTGATCTCTCTTAATCCTCACAAGTGCTTTAGGAGGCAGGCACTCTAATTATTCCCATTTTACAGTTCAGGAAAGTAAGACAGAGAGATTAAATGAGTCACTCAACAACTGATAAATGATCAGGACAGAAACCACTGTCTGCAAAATCCCTCCTCTCTCTCTCTCTTTTTTTTACTGGGAATCATGCTCAGGACCTTATGCTTGCCAGACAGGCACTGTGCCACTGAGCTATATCCCCAGCCCCTCTCTTTTCTTTATTATTGCACTGTCCCACACCATAGCTATTAGCTATATGTGGCTATTTAAGTTAATTACAAGTAAATACAATTAAAAATCCAGTTCTCAGTTTTCTAGCCACACTCCAAACGTTCCATGGTCAAATGCGGCTAGCAGCTATCAGATTAGAAGCACAGACCTAGAGCATTTCCACCACTGCAGAAAGTTCTGTTGCACAGCACTCTCCTATCGTATAAAAAGGAATAGCCAGGAATGTAGCTGAAGTGTATTTCCAAGTCTCTGCTGCTGTAGATGTGGCCACATGACTAGATTCATACTCAAGAAGATGGGCATTTCTAGTCTAGAGTTAATAAAATAGCCACCACTGTCTCTTTGATAGCCTTTCTACCCTTCTACCAGCTAAATACCCAAAACACTAAGGTTCTAAGAATCCAAGAAGGGTTCTTCCTGAGTCACCACATGGAGGAATGCCACCCTCCAGGAAGAAACACCCTCGTTGGACTGTTGCATGATTCAGAAATAAACTTCTATTGTGTCTGAGCCATTAAATATGTTTTGGTCTATTTATTACAATAATTCAGCCTATTTGAACTAAGTCAGTGTCACAGCCAGGATTTGAACTCTGGCAGTTGGAGTCTGGAGACAACGCTCTTAGCTACCACGCATCTGCAAAATAGACTTCCACTTTTTTTTCAGTGTAGAGGGACAGAATCAGCTGATTCTGTCCATCTACACTGAAAAAAAATTGGAAAAAGATTCCAGAACAAAGACCTACAGAACAAAGTTCAGATTCCTCAGTGGGCTCCAAAGCCCTTAACCATCTTTTGGTTGCATCTACATTTCAACCCTCCATGTATTTTCACACCCTTGTATATTTACTTGGACCACTCTTACCCTCAGCCTGGAATGCCCTTTCTCCACATCCTCAGCTGTTGAAATTCTAGTCATCCTTTGAAGTCGGGCTCAAATATACCTTTCTCCATGAGTCCAACCTCATCCCTGCAGTTAAACTGAATCACTGACTCTCTCAGCATTTTTCTGGTGTTTTCCTCCTCTGCATGCCCAGCATCAGACCGGTAATGATGATGGTGGTGGTAATAGTAGTAATTACTATGGAAAGGTCATGGTTCTCAGATATTTACATATATTACTTCATTTAATTCCTTTTGCCAACCCTTTGTGGTGGGTACTATTATAATCTCCACTTTGCATGTGAGAAACTGAGGCACACAATGAAGTAATCACTTGGCCATAGTTCTGCAGCTCATAATGGAAGAGCTTGATTTGAAATCCAGTTCAACTCCAGAGTGGGATACTGTCCTCTGAGATAGGAAGCTTGCTGAGGTCAGGGAACATATGGGTTCACTTTTGGATCTCATGCTACTCAGGAAGGGGGCATATATGTGAATGTTCATAGCTGGAGATGATTATTTGAGGCCACTGGACAAGGCCTCACAATGGGGGGCCCCTATAGCCTTTGTGGCTGGCTGCTCCAGGACAGTGTCTTGGCCCCTTGGGATTCAACCCTAACATGCAGAGTCTTGGTGACCACAGGAAAAACCTCTGGCACAAGGCTCCATCTGATTCTTCCGTTGCAGAATGGTTTATGATGCCTTAAACTTTGGCTGGAAAACTCATCCATGGCTTTATAGCCTATTATCTTTAATAGCCCCTAGAATCAGCCAGAAGCCCAGCGAGAGTTCATTGTTCTGTCTGCAGCTCCCGGGAGCTAGGGGAAGGGCTGAGGTTAAAGAGAAACCATTCCCAATTCCACCCGGAGTTCGATCTGGAAGCTGCAGCTGTCCGTGGCTAATCCTCCCCTTCATCTGCTTGGCTGTTTCCAGCCAAATCCAATCAAAACTGATGGCAAACTCATGCAATAAGTCAAAGTAGCTGAGAAGGCACTCAAGCCTTAAGCTGCTCGAGGACCTGCATCCCTGTCTTCTCCTTTCAGCTGGCTGTGCAGAAATGGCCAGCTCCTAAGATCTCTGGGGAGCCTCACTGTGAACCAGATACAGAACTGTCAGGATTTTACAGCCCCTTCTCTTGTGCAGCTCCTTCTTATTAGTTGATTAGAAAAAACTAGGGCTTGGAGAGAAAAAGGTATTTCGCTGTGAGTTCCAGAGTTAGAACTCGAACACAGGCCTCTTGGCTCCTGGCTTAAAACATTCAGTACTACCCACAGTTGGATCCTTCCAGGCTACAAACAGCAGGGCTAAGAAGAAAGTTTCCTAGAGACTGGGAAAGAATAAATGGAAGAGGGTTCCAGAGGGGCTTCTTTAGGTATTTTAAGCATGTCAAAGTCAAATGGTTAGGACTTAGAGGCTAGACATCTGTTTGTGTATTATCTGTATTGGAGCAGAAGATTGTTGGTGTTCTGTGTACCAACAAGATCACCTTGAAAAATCACTTGATTTTCTTAGCTTGTTTTTTCACCTGCAGATAGGAACACCCAGCGCAGAAGGCCACTCTGTTCATCTGGCCCAGAGACTGGCACAGAATAGATGTTCAAATAATGCCAATTCCTTTTACCTCTTCCTTTCACTAGACACTGTACCCTGGAACAAACACTTCATTCATCAGATGCTACAGTAGTAAGTGCCCAAGTTAGTCTATGTACTTCTCACAGCAATTAAGAAAGATAAATATCATTCATTGAGCTTCCACCTACATTTTTACTCTCAAGGCTAATATTTGTGTTTATTACCAGATGGCAGATAAGGCTCATGGGGGAATGTGGGCAAACCTCACTCCACTGTGCAAAACACAAAACAAAGAAATTTCTGATTGCTTGTAAACCCTGAACCACTTTTATCTCCCAAAGGCCTGGAACAAAGGCAGGCAAGCACAATTAATATATGTCTTAATTGCTCTTCTCAAACTGCAGATGGAGTCTCTGTCTTGAATCTGACTCCGCATGCTTGGCGTATATGAGTTAAAAAGCCAGGAACCAACCAACAAGCACTTTATGACTAATAGCATTGTTTTACCTTCGAAACAGTCTACATAAAAGGCCACCCATTAATAAATGCAGCAATTAGTAAAATTGTCATCAATTTCTATTGAGAGACACAGACACACCTTTCCTCCCTCCGGCTACACTCTCTTCCTTGCCAGAGAGAACCTTTAGCGTACAGCTGAAGCAATGGTGTGTTGTCTTTCATGACAGCTGCTGGCCCCTCGTATTAAGATTCCACGGTGCCCTGCTCTAATGAAGCACCTGGATCACAGCAGCCTAGATCTAGATGGAAGGGAGATCAAGGTGACAGTCCAAGCCACCCCCATAGCAGGCACCAACTCAGATTCTGCCGGGATGGAGATCCAGGTTCTGCTTGGACTGATGGAACGGCTGAGCTCACCGACTGTGCTGGCTGTCCAGAGTGGTTATTGTTGGGCTGCTCTGCAGACTCAGTAATGCTTCTTCAGCCTGAGTTAGAGGACCACCTTTGCTTCCTCCCTTGGCCCTCACCCTGCCAGCTGGAAGTCCATAAAAGATGCCTCTGTCTTCCCAAGGTGATCCTACTCCACACAAGGCATCTTCCCAGTTCATTGATTCATGTTCTGCAGATACTTTGCCTCCTCACCACCCTCCCCAGGAAAACCCTCATCATTCTTAAGGTATAACATCCAGAACAGGACCCAGTTCTCCGGGTGTGATCAGATCCCCGTGGACAATGCAGAATGCCAGGAACCATTAATGCGAGGGACCTGGAATCCCTGTGGTGCTCCTCACCACAGCAAAATGTGCCTTGAAGACCTATCTTAGAGACCTCAACTTGCAGATCTGAAGTTGGGACCCTTAGCCAGATGCGGTAGCACATGACTGTAATCCAGTCCCTCAGGAGGCTGAGGCAGGGGGATCACCTCAAGTTTGAGGCCAGCCTGGGCTACACCGTGAGTTCAAGGCCACGTTGAATTACATAGTGAGATCCTGTCTCAAAAGATTAAAAAGAGAAGAAAAAGAAAAGAAGTCCAGGCTCTGAGGTTCGGAACAACTGGGTTTGTGAGAAGGTAACCTGGCCCCAAGGCAAAGCCGGGGGGCCATCAGAGTGGCCTCCAAAGTTAGAGCAAGAAACACCATGCTTGTTCCTAGGCTGTGGGTGGACTGGTGGTGGACACGGAGGTCTGGATTCAGGGAGGGCTGGAGTCATCAGCAATATACTGGCTTGAAATATACATCAGCAATATCATATATCAATATTCATCAGCAATATCATGGCTTGAAAGCCATGAGACTAGATCAGATCACAGGGGAAAGAGCAAAAGGAGATGAGGCCGGGGCACACCAAGGTTACGGGATTGGGGCAATGATGTCACAAATGCTGGGAACAGCACATCTGTGATAAGTTTAAAGGAACTCGGGACTTCTGGTCTAGAACCTCCACCTGTCTCTAGGAATTCAGGAGCAATGTTTTTGTCATTTGTAAATGCTTATTCTTGAGTGCCTATAATGTTCTGGCACAAAGTAGATGCTCAGTAAGTATTTAGGGAATGAGTGAATCTAAAGCAACAGAAGAAGTATCAGTCACTGATTGTTTGTTACCAGTCCCTCCTTCCTACAGCTATGCAAGAGCTGGGCCTGCACTTCTACCGCATCTATGGATTTCGTGGCTCTCCGAACTCCCGCCCCCTTAACCTTGCTTCCTTCCCACTCCAGACCAGCTGCTGGGGTGCCTGGGGGAGCAAGGGCTGTGTGTGTGGGAGTTCAGAGTGCAAGCTTTGGTCCCATTGCCAGCAGGGGAGGAAGGGGTAACAGTGACAGAGTGCGACCTTGGCTACCCCGACACCAGGGCGGTGGGAAAGGGAATGTTATGCTGGGAAGAACTATTAATAACCCGTGTGGTCACAGAACATAAGACAAACTCATTGGGCAGCTCAATTTTCTGCCTGTTAAAAGTCATTAGTGGTTCTGCGGGGGAAGCCAGCAAAAAAAGGGTTTATATGGAACAATAAATTCCTCTATAAGCCACAAATGCCCACAAATTTGCAGCTAATAAACCCACAAATGTAAGATGATTAAGAACGGGAGGGGAAAGTGTTCTTCGATGCTTAACCTCAAGAGGCAGCTGGTCTGAGTGGCTGACACTGAGCGAGGAGCGGAGAAACCTGAGTTCTTACCTTGTGTCTTAATGAGCTCAATGACCTGAGGGAAGTCAACTGCTCTGTGCCTTGGTTTTCCCACCTGTGACACGAGAATATACAATACCTGCCTTGTCTTTCTCAACAAGTGACCGGAGGAAGAAATGAGAGGAGATGAGACAGGATTTGAAGCAAAAATAAAATTTTACTTCTTGTTGAGGGAATGGTTGGATAATCAGCACTCGCCTTGAGATAAAAAGAGAAACTGGCCAAGCATGGTAGCACATGCCTATAATCCCCCACTTGGGAGGCTGAGGCAGGAGGACTGCCCCAAGTTTGAGGCCAGCCTGAGCTACCTAGTGAGACCCTGTCTCAAAACAAGAATAAAAAAAGGATGGGGGGATTGGCACAATTCATCTGAACCTTTGCTGCAGAGCCAGCCCATGGGTAGCTGTAGTGGGTTGAACTGTGGCCCCCCAAAAGATAGACCCAGATTCTAATTCCTAGTGCCGGGACTGTGACCTTCCTCAGACAGAGAACCTTTGCAGAAGGAATTCCATGGGTTAACAAGGCTGGCCCTAAACCCAATGACAAGGATTCTCAAGGCACAGATAAAAAGGCACTATGAGGGTGGAGGCAAAGACTGGAGGGATGGGGCTCCATGCCAGAGAATGCCAAGGCAGTCAGTGCCACCAGAAGTTAGGAGAGAGGCTGAGCACAGATTCTGCCTCAAACCCTGCAGAAGGCACCCACCCTGCCAACATGTTGATTTTGCACTACTGACCTCTAGTATTGTTGAGTAATTTGGTGTTTTCTTAAATTCATGGTGTTTTGTTATAGCAGCCACAGGAAACAACCACAGCAGCCTGGGAATTCCTATTCACCCTACGGAGGAGATGAGTCACAGCCTGGACTGCTGTGAGATGACACTTCTGGGTAATACCCTCCTGGCCACCTTCAGATGCCTTCCATCCAATGTTAAATGAGAGGGTAGCCAATTTGAAGATAACAAATTGTAATACAACACCCGCTGTTAATTTCCTATCAAAAAAATGTGAAGTGAGAGGACAGAGAAAGCCACCATATATTAAGCACCTACAGCATCCCAGGCACTACGTAAATTATCTCAAGTAATGTGACCCTTGCTTGCAACAGTCCCCTGAATTGTAAATTAGCATCCTTGTTCTCTGTTTGTGGAAACTGAGGCTCTTGAGAGGTGACTTGTACATGTCACACACTAGTGGCAGAACCAGGACTTGAATCCAGGTCTGTCAATTCAAGATCAATGCTTGATTGTCCCAGGAAGCCCCATATCTGGAAGGACCTCAGTGGAAATAGCTTGGGGCCCCGTTCCAAGCCAAAGTCACTGACCATCAGGCCCAGGAGTGAGTGATGGCCAGATACTTTCAGGGCCAAGTCCAAGCCAGTCAAGAGTAAAACGTGTTGGTATTTGTGGTTTCAATGTCACAGAGACTGGGGACATTTTCTAGTTACAACAGCTGTTGAAGTAAAAACATCCCAAAGCAACAGATCGCTGAAGCATCTGTCACTAGAGGAGGTCTGACGTGTTATGTACAGTTTTGTACAGCCAGGAGGAATTCTATAAATTCCTGCCCTGCTCTTCTCCCCTTCTAGACTCCTGTTGAATGCTGGTCTTGATTTAGAGGCACTGGCACCAGAAGGTTTCTGTTCTTACTAAGGCCCCAGGCTGTCCTCCAAAGGGAACAGCCAGCCAGCACAGGGCTCCAGTTGGGCTTGATTTGTTTAATGAGGTTATAACAAGGCACAGAGATCATCACCCAGGCACGAGGAAGGGCGGAGCTCTTGTCTCCAGACATCCTGAACCACAGCCTGATCCTCTGGTTCTAGCTGAGGTGCAGATATCAAGCACCTCTTGGAGGAGTGAGAGCAGGCCCTTGGGTTACAATTGGAGTTGCTAGACCTTGATTGGTTCTTTTCTATTTCTTTGCAAAAATTGCTGCTGGTGGGTATGTTAGGAATTTGAGGATCACTAGCTATCAGGCTAGGACAGCTGCTGGTGGCCTCCACGCTTGTAATCCTAAGCACTGACCTAGGGGCCCTGGCACCTTGGCCTCAAGTTCTGCCACCTCTTTGTAGAACCTTCCCAGGACTGTTCTTCATCATGACCTCTCCTATTCCTCAACTGACAATCTTATGTAGTCCTGCAACTGCTCTGTCCTTGAGGGGTTAATGCTAAATGGAGCTATGTACTATGAGGCCAGAGGGATGCATTCTAGAGGTTTCCTGTCACTTACAAACTAGAGCAACTCAGACAAATTTTGAGTCTGCTCTGGAAGTGCAACTTTATAGGCTGAGGGCTAGCTCATTTCTGAGTGCAAATTTCCCAGCAAGTGTGGGTCATCCTCGCTGTGGGAGTGGAGGGGAGTTGTGGGTGCAGGACAGAGAACGTCCTGTTTGCTTCTGCCTGAGGTTTCTTTGCAAAGTCTGGAGTGGTGACGACTACATGGGAAGGTCCCAGGAGGCTTCTTCTGGTGAGGTCAGGCTCCTCAAGGCAAAGCAAGGCTTGTCACCCAAAGGTTGGAGTGGCATCTGAGTGATTTGTTCAGCCCCAGAAAGAGAGGGCATAGTAATACTCAGCCCTGGACCCTGCTCAAAGCACTGGCTCCTTGGGAGTGAAAGACAACATGAATAAGTCTCTCTCCTTTACCCCTCATCTTTGAGGTAGCCTACTATACAGCCGGAGAAAGTGAGGCTCCTAGAGCTGAGGCCACATGCTCCGGCTGACCCAGCCTGCAGACAGAGACTGGGGCTGGAACCCGGCAGCCCGGTCCCAGAGCGGAGGGCATAAGGGCATCTGTATAACCACAGATGCATTTGTGGAGGGTATCTCCGGACAGTGCTGAGAGTGGGGCAGGGGTATCTGTGCAGACAGAGGACCACAGAGAGCAGGACCCATGCAGCAGGTATGCTACCTGTGTGTAGTTTTGGATGCCTGTGTGGCCACGCGTGTGCGTGCCCGCACCCGGCCCCTCCTCCCCAGGTGGTACGGCTGGGAGCCGAGCTCCCCCCAGAGAGGAGTCTGCAGATGAGCCAAACCACAGCCTGGGCCGTGGGGGTTTGATCTTCCCTCTGCTGCCAGAGATGAGAGAGGTCTAAGTGGCAGAGATTTACGGGGCCCGAGGGAGAAATACCCTTCCAGTGAGAAGCTCACATGAAAGCTCTAGAGTAATAACTGAGGTTGCCGAGCGTGCCAATTATGCAACAATTAAAGGGGTTGACTATCATTTCTTTCTCCTTTCATTCTCCCAGCCACTCCTCCCCTCTCCACATCTGGCTTCCCCTGCAGGCTCCTCAGCAATGCTCTGGGGAATAGAGGATAAAGAACACACACTTTCCCCCACTTTTTAATTGGAGATCAAAAGTTGGAAGAAGGGTTTACCCCTCAAGGGTTGGGAAGAAAGGAGTGTTGTTAGATGGAGGTCCCAGAGGAGGGGGCGGGGAAGGAGATAGGGGCCTAGGGAAGGTTCCTATACAGCTGCCAGGCTCCATAATAACTTCGTGCACATCATCTCATTTAATGTACACGTCGGCCCTGTGAGGTCGGTGTTACTAGCGGTGTTATGCTGCAGATTAGAAAACTGAGATGGAGGTGAATGACTTGACTAAGATCACACAGCTGGTATTACTGGCACTGGACCTCAGGCTGTTTGGTGCCAACGGCTTTGTCACCAGGCTATTCTGCCTCTGCACTGCAGAGTAGGAGAACTTTTCCTTGTCTCTTGGTCTTGGCTTTGCCATCTGTAAAGTGGGCACAGCCCTAGGCTGTGTATGATAAAGCCAAGCCCTCCTGTAGATAGATGAAAGGTACAGCAGGCGCTTAGCGGCAGGATTGCTCTGTAATGCAGCCAGCACCAGCTGAGCCAAATGCCCTACACAGTAATCCAGTGGCTAATTGAGAAAGAATTAGGCAGAGCGCCCCAAAAGTGAAGAAACAGCTGCTTGTTGGCTATTTAGAGGTGCCAAGCCACGCCCAGTGTATGTCCCCCCCTCACCTGATTTCCCAGCAGAGCGAACAGCCCCCACATTCCAGGGATGATGGCGTTGGACTCCCTCCTGCCCTGCCGATGAATGGCAACCAAGCACTGTCCTGGGAGTGTCTGTGTCTCCTGCAGAAGGCCATGGCGGCCTGGGATTTTCTAGGAAATGATGCTCTTTCATATATAGGAACCTCCCCAAACTTAGCACAAAGTAAGCTCACACAATTCACAGTTGACCAGGTGACACTGGCAGCCACTGCCCTAGGGACTTCATGTATGTTTTCTCATTCACACACCCTGGATCAGCCCTGTCCATACCTGGGGAGTCACCCCAGGGGAACCGTGGCACCTCCCTGGATATTAGCTTCCTCCTGTAGTGGTCGGGTAAGCCAAACTGTTAGCTTTAACTACCCAGATGTCTGTGACAGCTAGGGAGCAAGATACACAGCTCATGGCATGCACAGCAGCAGAAAGAGGTCCCAGTGTCCAGGCTGGGCACATCACCCACACCCTACTTCTCAGCACTCAGTTGGCTGGAGGATGAGGATGCCAGAGAACCATGCCCAGCTATGCCAGAACCATGCCAGAGAACCTGCCATTTCTTCTGCTACAGGCTAAGTCCCTGAGAGCAGCCATGCTCCTGAGAACCCCCCACCCCACCGGAGGGAGGAGCAGAGCTTTGGTCTCAGCCCCCCACCCCCTTTCCCTGCACAGCCACAAATGCTGACAGGTGAGGCCTCTATTGATAAGCTTTGCCAAATAGTCATGTCCCAGTCTCTGGGCATTTTCTCCCCTGCTGCTCTGGATTCTTGAAAATCCCTCCACTTAGGAGCGATGCTCTAGACTGCATGTGGAAGGGGGCTTGGCCATGAGTGGAGGGGGAGATGTAGAGGAGGAACTACGACCATCCCCTGATGCTGCAAGCCCTTCCTCACATGCGATGACTCTCACTCAGTGGTCTGGGGGTCCTTCTTTCCCTAGTGCCCCCTTTCCAGGCCTGCACCAGCTGGCAGTGGCAGTCAGCTCCCCCATGGGAGCTGAGAGACCCCAGCTGGTATGGCCAGCCACCCTTCCACCGCCTGGCCAATTGTTTGCTCAGTTGGGGCCCACTCGGCCCATTCTGCAGGGGCTGGCAGGACTCCAGAGGAAGTGATGGGAGGGCTTGGGTGCATTCTGACCTTAACTGGATTCCAGGATGATGATGTGTGAATAATACGGCTTTTTAAGAGTCAACAGCTTGGGTGCTTTTTATAGTTAGGCTGGAGCACTGAGTGGTCCATCTCCCCATTAATCATTTAGCTAGTTAGATCAGTTGGCAAACAATACTGACATTACTCTGTGATATTACTCTCCCTTCTGTCAGCAGCCACCCTTAAACAGACGTCAAAGCTGCCATCAAGTCAGCCCCAGCCCCACCCCCGCGCCTTCTAGCCCTCAGGCTTAATATTCTAATTCCTCCAGCTTCTCCTTTCTATGCCTTTTTTGGTGGTCTTTGTTGGCAGGGATCCTAGATTTCCACAGTCTGGACCACTCTGAAGGCCCACAGGACACTTCTGCCCACCCACCCGAAGGAGGAAGGATCCATCCCAAGTGACATTCTAAGGAAGGTACCAGGGAGGAGCATACAAGGGAGCACACCTGGGGTCTGGTCCTAGCCTCCTAGTCCTGCTGGCCCTTCCCACACCCATATCCACTCCAGGATTTGGGGTCTCATTGCCAGGCAGGCCTACTTTGAGCAAGACTCCCCCCCGCCCCGCCGACACACACACACTCACAGTGTCTCCAGATTGCGCAGCCCCTCGAAGCTGTGGGTCCCCAGATGCTGGATGTGGTTGTTATGCAGATGCCTGAGTGGGAAGGAGAGACAGAATGAGTTCCACTGCATCAGGACCCAAGGCAGACGAGAGCACATAGTGGCATGCGAGTAGCAAAGCGAAGGCAGAAACATGGACAGAATGACACCGGCGGTCTAATCCTTTGTCCCTAGGGACAAACAGAGTGTCCAAGTCAGACCTGTGAAGCCAACACTACCAGGGCTACATTACCCACAGGCTGCAGATTTTGACTTCCTATTAAAAAAGGGAGAGGAGAGCCCAGGCCAAGGCAAAAGCAAGCACTAGGCAGCAGACTGATGTCACAGGCTCTTCCATGATGTCTGAGGCTTTTTTCATGGCTCTGAGCCCTAGGACCCAGCCGGCCTGACTCAGTGGCCAGACATACTTAGGAAGCCAACAGCAAACCACTGCAGACAACATGTAATTAAAGGCTAAGCTTTCTGTAACAAATGAAGAAATCTGTGGACAAGCTCAGAGAACAGGGAGAAGGGTGCAGCCAGAAGAACCAAAGAAAGCTTCACGGAGGTCGTGATCTAGAGCAGGGCCTTGAGGGGTCGGTGAGCTGCACAAGCAGAGAGAGGGGCCCCCTAGGCAGAGGGAAGAGTATGCACGGAGGTGGGGAGCTGGGAAGGAGCACAGCAGCTGGGGAAGGGCTTGGCCGGGGCAGGTGTGGGAGGGGAATGAGATCCATTTGGAAGAGATGTCTGAGATAAATACTAACTGAAAATAAGGGACAGGATTTTCTTCTTCCAATTCCTAATAGAAAAACAGCAGAACCAGACCCAAATATCACACATAGTCACAAAGTCCCCTGAAACGTACACAGCTTACTACAAGTACACTGCAAAAATTGGTGGCCAGGAAAACATTCTGGACCTCATCAGCCTTCTTCCCCCAGAAAATGAACTTGTGGGAAAACAAAATTGAGCGTTCTCCTTTAAGCCCCCCAAATCCAAAGTAGTAATACGTAGGAATACTTATTTTTCCTGTCTACTTCTGGTTCCCAATAGGAGCAGGTGAAATAGTGAAATAAAGGCTCCTCCGTGAACAGAGGAATGGCTTGAAGCCGAGGGCCTTCATGGGCAGAGGGAGCAAATGCACCCATTTAATACATCTGGGAGAGGGAGCAGAGTGCAGGTAGCCTAATGAAGACTGGGCATCGCCTCAGAGCACCCCTCCTGCCTCCATCCCAGCAGGGTACAGAAAGGCAGACGGAACCTGAGTCACCCTCGGTACTTAGCCCACACACTGCAGCGTGGAGGGGAGATCCAGAGAAGCCCGAAGGCGGTGCAGCAAGTACAAGGACACAGGGCTCCCCAAGCACAGCCAGAGAAAAGAGATCTCAGGGAAATTGTGAAAATATACAACAGGACAGCAGAGGGAAATGAAGGGAGGATGCGACAGATAGGCAAAGTTCCAAGCCTAGAGGAAAACAGAACTTATGAATGAGGAGCAGGCAGAAATTGACCAGAAGTGCCTTCTGCTACAAAGCAATCCAACATGATTTCAAAGACAAAGCTTTTTAAATGTAAGAAAAATGAATTTGTAGATTAAGAAAACAAACTGAGGCCGAAAAGGGCATTATTTAAAAACCAGTCAACACATTTAAAACAAGGAGGAAGGTAGACACTGGAGAAAGTTGACCTGATTTCAGCAAGAGAAGTTGAGATGATCGCAGTGAACGTAGCAGAATGAGACAAAAGAAAACAGTTAGTAGCTGATCAGCGTGAAAGACACAAAGGTGGTTGAACAGGGGAGTAATTGATGTCTCTGAGGGAGAGATTCAAAAAATAAGACTGAAGATATAGTCAGAGACAATACAAAAGAATTCTTTGGGAGAAAGAAAGAACAGAATCTGCAGCTCAAAAGCATACATTATTCCACATCATTATTCCAGGAAAATTGGATGCAGAATATTCTACACTGTGACATACTAGAGTTTTGCTATTAAAATTCAAGAATGTAAAAACATCTTCAGGAAGAAAAAAGAAATCACTTACAAGGGATACAACACAGACAGGCCTCCAAGAGGTTTCTCGGATATAGAGGCACTAGGTGAAGCTCCTCCAGCATATATAGGAGGGATGGGAGTCTTGTGAGTGTTGGGGTTTAAAGCTCTGGCTGTCTTTCCCATCCCTACCTGCTCTATCGGGGAAGACCCCTCCCTCTGAGGGGCTTCCGATAAACAGGAGGGAAAACACAGTCCCTTGTAAAACATTCTCCCTTTACCAAGGGGTTTTTACTTTCCCCATTTCCTTCACATCTTTGTCCCAACTCATCCCATTTTCTGTTGAACTCTTGTCTTCACTTTCCACCTCCTTGCTGTCCCCCATCACTTCTGGTCCAGACCATCTGAGCATTCAGACATCCAGTGCCAGGCCTCCAAGTCCCTCCTACAAACCCCTCAGTCAGCCCTGGTGTCCTGGGCACCTGCAGTAGCCCAGCATGGGGAGGTTATAGGGCTTTAGTCCAAAACAGAGACATAATTGCACATAGGACACCACAGCTGTCAGTGCAGTACCGCCTAGTGACCCCATCAGTGCCACAGCCGCGGTGGGAAAGAGTTCCACACACATCAGAGAGTTCTTCATGCAGGTCTCTGATGAGAACATGGAGTCCAAGAAGAAAGAAGCTCTTCCACCAGGCTTATCTGCTCATAGCTCAGGATAGGCCTCGGTCTACCCCTGGGCTCTCGCCAAGCTTCCTTCTTGCTTCCTGTTATGTCCTGTCTTCCCTCTCTGCCTCCAGGGCCTTCCTAACAAGCTCTCCCACATCCCAGACAGTGTCCCCAGGCTCCTCTCCCTTTCAAAGGCCCCTTCTCCATGCCATGAGTGAAGAACAAAGGGGTGATGTTTCTAGGATGATGTTTTAGGCTGTGCAAACAGCCTAGTTCTGCTTCAGCTTTGCTCTTGTACCAGTGTGTTTTGTTTTTTCCTTTTTCCTTAGTCCCTTGTCCATCCTTAGGGAAACCTATGCCTCCCAGATATCTGATGTGCCCGCTGTCAGGCCAGGCCCCTGCCTCTCAACCACACCTTTAAATCTCCCATGGTTCCCTTTCTCCTTGGTCTTCCACCCTCCGAAAACCTCTAACTCAGATTAATTCTTCCTTCCAAATACCCCTCACAGTCATGCCTTCCTGTCCATCCTTTCTGCTGCCTCCCTAAACTGAGCTTTGACACATAAGGAGACTTTGAACTGATCTTCCCGTCTCTGGTCTCTCCTTCTTCCCATCCACCCTTCACAGTAATCTTCTTGAAAGACCTCCTTTCCACTCTGCTTGAAAACTTTCAACCCTGAAGACAAAAGCAAAACTCTCCCCTGACGCTATGAACCCTGCCTTGCTGGTCTCTTCTCCCATCACTGCCCGGGGCCCTCGGCTCCGGTTGAATGGCCTATGCTGGCAAGCAAATTGCCCTGGCTTCCCCTCCAGGGCCTTTAATGCTTTCATTCTCCGTGCTTGTCTAACTGCACCATCTTTTCAGGCCCAGCCACAGCTCCACCTGCCCATAAAGGCTCTTCACTGGCCTGGCTTTTTGTTGCCTCAGCTTCCCTACCACTCCTGTGGTACCGTGAAGCTTTCCTTTCACTTGGCTATGTTCCTGTAAGTTATACAACATCCTGAGAGAACATCCACCATTTTTGCTCTGCTATTTCCGCTAGACTATAAACACATCAAGGGCAAGGGCAGTAGCTCTGCTCCATCCTGTGACCTCCAGTGCTCATGTAGGGCTCTCTAAGTGCTGTTCCTGCCCATATGTCTGGGACCCATCATGAAGTTCTCACTTATCCAGTCTTGTCCCTCATGGAGAACTGACCCCATTCCCTCATGACATCACAGGGACATCCCCAAGGCTAAAATGAACCACCTTGTTCCTTTGACCTTCTACAGGTAGCTTGCTGACTCCCACAACAATGTCCTGATAGACAAATGTGCTCTATGAGGATATTCGTCTTGGTTGCCCGCTCTCCCAGGACAGAGAATTAGACAAACAAATTGGTGCCTGCCTTTTCATCTCTCAAATGGAACTAAGCACTGTCTGTTCCCTGGCTTGGAAAACCGCGGCAGATTCCCACGAACAGGGGAAGCAATGTTCTCATTTAGCAGAGTCACTAACACACATGTTCCTCAGCCATGTTCCTGCAGCAATTAGTGTGAAACCCAAAGCAATTACACATGACCTCCAAGCCCTTAGTAATTACCCTATGAACTTACCAATCATTCATAGCAATTAGCTGGGAGCTAATTTGCACTGTAAAGTTCCCACTGGGTAGGCAGAGTTAACCCCAGTCCCCAATTCCTGCCAGGGATGCTCTCTCCCAAGTAATTATCCTGACGAGGCTTTGCTGTCTAATTACAGGTGATGGCTTTTCTCTGCTTCTCTAGGCCTGGGAGACAAGGCAAATTTATCCTATCCCTGTGCCAAGGCATATGAGTGTATCATTTGACTGTCAAATATGGTGGAAATTATTTAAGAAATTCTTGATTTATATTTTAATTAGCATGATATGGTTATTCTAGTTGCCTAGTGAGAAAATAATAGCTTACTTCCAGCTTTTTGCTTATAACATTCTGGCCCTTTGGTGACCCTCAGAATACTTCTACAGATCTGAGGTCATCTGGCTTCATGATAGTCCTACGGGAGTCAGCGGAGGACCTTCATCCTCATCCTTCTACAAAGGAGAAACTGAGACTAGAAGATTCAGCAGCATGCAGAGAGGAGCAAAGCCAGCCGGGCTTCTGATCCAACTGGAGAAGGTGCGCAGCTCCCAGCAGGACCAGCCAGGATGGGGCTAGGGAGGCACTCACAATACCACAAGGCTGGTGAGGTTCTGGAAGGCGAAGTCAGGGATGTGGCTGATGCGGTTGAGGGCCAGGGTCATGGCCTGCAGGGCAGGAAGGTTGTTGAGGGCCCTGACAGGGATCTCGGTGAGTGCATTGTCGTCCAGCCAGAGGTGGCGGAGGGAGGACAGCCCCTCAAAGCTCCTCTCCGGGACCAGGGAGATGAGGTTGGCATCTAGGCGCCTGGTGGAAGAGAGGATGGAGAGGGGTCAATCCAGGGCACGATGCAGATCAAGTTCTGGGGCTGGGCTGGGTCAGCCACTCCCCCAACATGACCGCTGCAGTACCCTGGGACTATGGTTGTGACTTGGCCACCATTTATCATCTATGCTACCTGTTGAAGTCCCCATATTTAGCTTCCATTCCAACCTACTTTTTTGTTTTTGTTGGCAGCGCTGGGGATGGAAGCTGAAACCTCATGCATGCTGAGCAAGTGCTATGCCACTTGAGCCTTCTGCCCATAATTGTTTTTGTCTTTTTTTTTTTTTGTACCTAGAATCAAACTCAGGACCTCATGCTTGCCATACAGGTACTGCGCCACTGAGCTATACCTGTGGCACCTTTTTTGTCTTTTTGAGACAGGGCTTCACTATGCAGTTCAGGCTGGCCTTGAACTCACTTTGTAGCCCAGGCTGACCTTGAACCTCAGCAACCCTCCTGCCTCAGCCTGCTGAGTGCTGGGATTATAGGCATGCATCACCACACCAGGCCTTGCCCACAATTCTTGGTACTTGATGCTGCACATTTCTATTTATGACGTTTATGTGATGTCATTTGGCTTCACTCTTCCTCTCAGATCCAAGGTTGAACCCACAGCCTATTTGTGGATAATGAGTATTTCCCCTAAACTCCTAGGCCTCTAAATCTGTGTCATAGCTCCTCTGCTCTGAGTATGACATTATTTTTCCCAACCCTGTCCATTCAAGGCCATATAATAGAGGTGTTCCCTGCATTGGGAGAGGGAAAGTGCCTCCCTCTGGACCTAACCAAAGAAAAATGACTCCCCAAGGATGTAAGCCATTCTCTGTCATTCACTCCTAGAACTACCTGTTTCTTGTTCCATCAAGAGCTCTGAAGTTCTGTGAGGCTTCTGCTAAAGTCCTGGGGCTCCTTCCTGAGTTAATGTTTTGTGGGAGGTCTCAGCATACCATGGTTGAAACCCTTGATTTGCTGTTTCTTAGAATAAGTAAACAGATGGTGGGTGTTCCCATCTGTGCACAAGAGATACTTGGGTAACACAAAGGCTTCTGACGTGAGCCTTAGAAGATCTTGGTAGACCAGAAAAACAAAGAGACTGCTCATCTTAGGCTTTTGCAGATTTGTGCCAGCAGTGATGTCTTTTATCAATATGCTACTGTCTTTGCCTCTTTGTCTGGGACTTAGGCTGAAAACCTATCACCCTACCAACCGGGCCCTGTAAGGTCCAGATAAGCCGATCTGTGACCAATTCATGGAACTATTCCTGGATTTCACCATCTTGGAGGAGTCTTAGCCCTGATCCGTGGTTCTCCCATACAGGCATTCAAACTTCAGCCCTCATCCACAAAGGCCCTAAGGTCCCATAACCCCTGGAATCTTAAGGAGGAGACATTCAGACAGAAAGCTCTCATAACAGCTCTGCCCCAGAGGCAGTGTTGGAGAAATGCCAGTTGCTAAGAAGACAGCATCCTTCCTCTTCCTCCTGGAGCTTAAGTCCAGTGCAAAAGCCAGACTGTAGTCACAGAACAGTACTATGGCACCTGGTTCAGGGGAAAGCCTCCAGGAGAAAGTGATACTTACATGGAGATCTGGTGGCCAAGAAGGATCAGTAAGGGGAAGAAGCAGGGAACCCCATGGGGGAAACAGTGAATGCAGCATTGTGGGGAACCTTAAACTGGCAGGTAGGGCTTCCAGAAGGCAGAATGAGAGAAAGAGTAAGAGACAAGTGTGAAGCAAAATTTGCAGGGTTTTGTAAGCGATGCCACGTTACAGGAAATCTGGAGCCACTGAGGGGTTTTAAGCGAAGGAAGGACATGACTAGGCTTCTGTTTTAGAAAGACCCTACCAACCAGAAGACCAACAGTTACTGGGATAAAGGTGACACTGGAGGCAGAAGATTAGCAAAGAGATAGCTGCTGAAAGGGACGGCAATAGCCGTACCATTTTCTCTAGAAACTTGAAAAGTGAATTTAACCAACATAGTGTCCAGTCCCCCAAATCCCCTAGGGGTGATACCTTTGGCTCTTGACGTAGGACGTACAGTACTGGCCCAGCAGGCTCCTTGGCATGGCAAAATTATCTGGAGATTCTGGGAGTCTTTTTGACATCCCATAAGTTGTGCCCTTTTCCTGCTATTTTCCTACACACCAAATCCCCCCTCACCTCAGCCCCATTTTCAGTGTGCCTGGGCTCCTGCCAGCCAGAAACTATGGACAGGATATCCTCTTGCTCCTGTCTCCTGCCTATCCAGAAAACTGAGCCTGGAAAATGACAACCATTCACACAGGAAGTCAAGACACTTCCTGGCCTGACATCACATAGCTCAGCCAGCCACAGGTGTGGTGTCTCCTCGAAAAAGCTCCATTCCCTTAGCATTTGAATCACCAGACCCTCAGAGTGCAGAGCTGCCCTGCCTGAGCCCTACCTTGGTGGAGCAGAGCTCATGGTGAGTGATTTCCTGAGCATTCACTTTCTATGTTCTAAGAGAGATCCACAGATCAAGTCATTTGTTTTTATAATCTGTGAGGTTGACATTTTGCAAATGAGAAAAATGAGGTACAGAGAAGTTAAGTAACTTGCCCAAGGACAAACATGTAGTGAGTAGTAGAGCTGGGATCAAACCCAGATATTCCAGCTCCAAACCATTATACCAGCATCCATAACCACTATACCACACCACTGGCACACTCTACAAAGGCACTGTTTATATGCCTCTCTGATTTCCACACCAAGCTGTAATGCTCCCAGAGTACCTCACCTCCACCCCAATCAACAGTCTCTGGCATTTACATACCTGCCTGACCACCCCTTTGAGGAGGCCTAGGGCATTCTGGCCCCATCATCCCACCCTGAACCATGACATTAGGAACAACAGTGGACCTGTCAGATCTTCCTCTTGGTCTTTCTTAGCTTCACAACAGGTACATGGGCCTAAGCTTCCCCTGGGAGCTTATTAGAAATACAGAATCTTAGGTCCTACTCCAGACTTACTAAATCAGAACATGGATTTTTAATCTGATTTGCAGCTGACTCATTGATTCATAAGCACATTTGTGTGTTAAAGCATGGAGCGTGGTCTTCCAGAACCTCTCACATTCTGTTCTAATAATCATAACTAGACAAGAGAGGAGGACTTAATGTCATTTCCTCCTGAAGTTAATGCTCAGCTGGCCAGAAGAGGCTTGTTCTTAGGTTTGATCATCAATTACTCCAGAAGACAAGGACTCTACTTCATTCTCCAGGCTATGCTAATGACAACAGCACACTCTATGTTCAGTTCTGAATTCCTAGCACCTAGCACAATGCAGAGTGGACAAGTGACACTTACTACATTTTGAACAAATGAGTATATGAATATTTTCTGAATCCCTTACCTTCAAGCTCTGAAATGATAGCCTGGCCAGGCATATCAGGAAGGTGGAAGAGCCCCTCCTATCACCTCAAGGGCTCGCCTCTCCATTCTCAGCAGATGCCCAAAGTGTTCTCCTGATCCTGATCGTTCTCAGTGTGGGTAGCATCTTGTTCCCAGGTTTCCCTGAGTCTTGTTTAGGACCCCATAAAAGTTGCTTTTATGATGGTCTTCTTAAGGGGAGGTGAAGCATAGACAAGGAGAAGCAGGAATAACAAGAAGTAGGAACTGGGGTAGTATGGACGAGAAAGGGGTGCAGATTCCAGACATCCTTACAAGGTCGAATTGATAAGGTCCAGCAACCCCCTGGATATGGGTGCCTTGTCCTCTACAACTGCCTACTCAGTGGGTAAATTCACAAAACCATGAAGCTGCAAGAAGGGCGATGCTGCCTTCCCTGAAGCCCTGGACCAGCAGAAACTCTATACCTGCATGACTCCAGGAATAGTGATTGTTTCCATTTATTGAGCATGTGTCATATGACAGATAGATATAGTGCCAGATACAAGTAGGTGACCTGTGTCCTCCAGGATGCCAGGCATTGTCTCTGAGTAGGCCCATTTTACATAGCAATTAAGGTGCCCAAGGTCATGCAATTAGTAAGCTAAAGAGCTGCACCAGGTTCTCCGACACCAAAGTACATGTACTTCCCCAAAGCACAGTTGGATCAAAGGGATGAGAAACTGCAGGAGGCCTGGGAAGCAGGGCAGAGACTGGGATGAACCAAGCAGATGGCTCTGTGGATGTACAGCGGGAGAGAGAGCTAGAAGGCAGGCAGGAAATGGGGCAGGGCAGGGCAAGGGGAAACAATCTTTTATTCTGTGAGCTCAGGAGGCATTTGGAAAGTTGATTCTTCCTTGTGAATGTGTGGGAATTCTTCCTTATGCATGCTGGCACATGCACTATACACTCACAAGTGGGTCCCACAAAAGACAGTGTTGGTCTGGGGGTCTACTGACCTCAGGGATGAACTAGGCACCCAGCAATTGCAGGTCCTGGTGGTTTTGGTGGTGAGGATAAAACACCTCCATCGAGGTGGATTCCCGAGGAACCCAGGGCAGAATGGTAGGGGCGGCAGGAGAAGGGAAGGAGCGATACTGACTTCTGCTTCCTTCCCTCTTCTTGGACATTGTCTGCCCCTCTCAGGATCCTTTGAGTCTTGGGAGACTCCAAAGGCTCAGCACCTTGACTACAGAAAACTCTCACCTGTTCTTTCCCCTCCTGGCTTCTGAGAGGATGGACACTCACTGAAGACACCCCAGCCCCCTTGAGCCAGGGGTCAGGCTCCCTGGGGTCCCCAGTCTTTTGAGGTTGGTGGGTCCTAGGCTCCCCTGCCATCTAGAGGTAGAGGGAACTAAAGGAGCCTCTGGACAGCCAATAGTATCCACCATGTGGGACTCCAGACCTTTCTGAGCAGCTCCTTTGGCAAGTGGGAGAGGCGATCCTAACTTAGGTTTGCAGGAGGAAGAGAGCAATTATACCAATTAAACTCTGGAATAAAATCAACAGCTCTTCTCTTTCTCCCACGTGGGCCTGGGCCCCTTGAGTGCTTTCTGATTATAATTCTTACCTGCGGTAATAAGGCAGATTAGCAGGGCCCTCACAGGCCAGTTTGGGCTTGCCAGGACTCTGGGGAAACAGCTTAACCTCTCTAGGGTTGAACTGTTCCTCATGCTCCCCCCAGCCCAGGACTGAGGCCGAGACAGGAAGGGTCAGAATGAGTGTGGGGGTTTTTCTCTCCACAACTCAAGGGGTGGGTGATGTGAAAGTCATCTGGCCTTAGGATGTCCAAAGGAGCTGGGGACATAGGGGTTCCACTTGACTAAAGTGGGATGAGGACCTAACAGGGAGTGAGATGTAACAGAATAGCTACAAATGAGGCAGCAGGAAATCACCCACTGGCAGTAACTCAGAAGGGCAATAGTGTGAACTCACAATCACATCAGAGAGCCTGAAGGAGCCTGCTGAGGTCAAGAGATTGCACAAAGCGAGTGGCTTGGCCAAGGCTCTAACTCAGGGCTTCTTTCCTCTCTCCAAGCCTGGCTCCCCTAAAGTGCTGGAGAACAAGGAGATACACCTCCAGGGAAAACATTTCCATTTGGAAACTAGGGGTTCTTGCAGCTCATAAAGGATTAGGTGGATCTAATATAAACTTTCTCTAATCCATCCAATGTCCTACCAGATTTTAACCAAATATAAAACATAAGGAACAGATCTGGGGTTCATAGTGGACCACTAGGTGACCCATGGCTATCGCCAGGTATTCATTTAAAAGGGATCATGCATGTAAAGCTCCAAATTTAGTGTCTGCCACATAGCACCTGCTTTCTGATCATACAGAGGCCAGCAGGAAAAGAGGGCAGGTGTCCTGTTGCACTCAGGTCAGCCATCTATTGGGTTCTCCTCCAGATCTGAGACATATGATGGGAGAGGTCACAGCAATTATAGGATGGAGTCCTCGGGAGCAGAGAGGTTGAAGACCAGAATTTATGATAAAGGAGGCCCCACAGGGCTGGGACACATCTAGGGGAGCTCATGCTTCAGGGCTCCTCCTATGATGCGGCCCCTTCATCCAGGGAAAGTTTCTCCAGCCAACCCTAGGACTTGATGTCTCTCCCGCTCAGCCCATCAGGTTTTTGCAGAGAGAGAAAAGAGGGCAGTGTTCCATTTTGGAGGCTGAAAGTTCAGAGGCAGGGACTCCCCTGGACAGCAGGCATCCAGCAGCCAAACTCAGCTCCTCTGTCCTGCTTCCTGCCCAGTGTGGATGGCCCCCTCTCCTCGAAGCTGCTCACCAGTCAGACCTCCCGAGTAAGATGGGCTGCATAATGCGCAGGGTACAATACAAAATGAAAACGCAAAGCTTCTGTTCAAAACTCCTGAAGAACTTCATGATGTCAAGGGCAGCACTAACCCAGGCTCAAGGCCCTTCGGAGGTCAGGACCCTGAGCAGAGGCACAGGCTTCCCACCCGCAAGTCACCCCTGCTCCCAAGGTCACAACTCCCCCAAAGTGGTGGGCCAGGCCTCTTCGTGTCAGTTCCGGACTGTGACTGTGAGGGGGAGGGAGAGAGGACTTGAGGACAGGGACTGTTCATCTGACACACGGTTTTGACTGTCTGCTCTGGGCCAAACCCGGGGCTGAGCTTTTATCTGGAAGCCCCACCCCAAGCACGGTGTAGGCACAGACTGACTTAGTGTAGCATATGAAGAAAGGAGAAAAGTGAGAAAATGGGGGACATCTCAGGTTCTGGTGTGGGCAGAGAGAGGAGGGTGAAAGGCAGAGGTATTAAAAGTTAAAAAATAAAAGCAGCCACTATGGAAATGGTTATTGTGTGGGGAAAATATTCCACGTGGGAGCCGTTGATTGCCTGGAGGGACAAACAGCCCAGTTAGGAACCTGCCAGGGAAGGCAAAGGTTCCAGCAGGGAGCAGGCTGGCACCTGCAGCGTGCTGAGGAGAGCCCCAGGCCTCCCTGGGCAGCAGGGCCCCGCTCCCATGAGCACTGGCCGCCTCTGCACGGAGAACACAGAGGTGGGGGTGCTCCCTGCCCATGGCCATGCCCTGGTCCTGTTGGCAAGAGGGCTTGTCCAACTGGACTCGGCCATTGAGGTACAGGAACCCACGTACCTTTGCACATCCTGACCACTCCCAAGACCCCTTGTAGAGACAGCTGCCTGCCTTCACTGAGGCCCCTCTGGGGTTTCATGAAGGCTTGCACCTCACTTCCAGTCCCCCAGGTACCTCCCATACTGCCTTTCGGTTCCCCAAAATGTCCCTCATTACAGACGGTACTGATGGATGGATTCAACACAGTAATCCTACTATTATCCCAGCAGCGTATTTAGTTCTGAGGCTCAAATTTGCATAACACACAGTTCCTCTCCACAGAAGCTCTTACATTATATACTTTCTTATTTAATGAAACCATATAACAGCTAACATTCAGTGAGAACTAGCTGACTGCCAGGGCCTCTGAGCATTTTATACACATTCACATATTCAATCTTTACTCCAGACCTGGGAACTAGGATCTGTAGTAGTCTCAGGATGTTCAGGGAGGCAAAGTACAGTCTGACTCCAAAGCCTCAGATTTAAAAGCATAGCTACACATACTCTGATAAAGCGTATAGAAACTTCTTGGAGCTGGGTAACCCTTCCCAGAGGGCTCTTCTGTATTTCCAAGGGGCCACCATGCAAGTTAGGCTTCCCATCATCAGGACTACAGCACCAGAGCTAAAGAGAGCAGGCCCAGCAGAGCTCACGCTCTAGAGCTGTGCCCCAAACAGGCTCTGGGAAGTACATCTGTTCTAGAAAGAGAAGCAAGTCTAGAACCCACAGGATGGCGCTTCACCCCGGTCCAGGCAGCTCCCTTCCCAGCACGTCCTCTATGCCAGGCACCAGTATCCTCAGAGCCTGGCAGCTGGGGACCCCTCCTCCACTCTCCCTGCTGAGACAGCACTGCCCAGTGGAGCTCTCCAGGATGGCTGGAAGGTGCTGTCCAACACAGGAGCCAGTAGGTACAGTGGCCAGTAAGTACTTCACATGTGGCTGATATTAGTAAGGAAGCAAATTTGGGCATTTCACTTCACACGCAGCTAGTGGCTGCCATACAGCTCTGAGAAATTACCTGGGTTCCACACAAGACATCAGGGATATAGAGATAAATGAGATTGGGTCCCTGCTGTTGAGGAACTCAGTTTATTCATGAAGATGAGCACATAAACAACAAAGAGAGAGAGGAAGAGAAAGAGAGAAAGAGGACAGGGAGAGGAAAAGGGAGGGGAGGGGAAAGCCGAGGAGAGGGAGGGTGGGGAGAGAGAGAAGGAATGGTGCAAACCGTTAGAAACCATCAGACCACAGAAAGGAGGACAAGCTTCCCAGCAGAGGTAAAGTTTTGCGCTGAGCCTTGAGGGATAACTGAATTTTCTCTGGCAGAGAGGCGCTGACCAAAGCCCAGCACGGAAGAGGAAAAGCCACCAGGCGCGTGTGTGTGTCAGGAGCAGAGGGTGCCGGGTGGGGTGGAGAATGAGGGCTGGGTGAGATGGACAAGGGGAGAGAACGTGCTGGTCCTTGGAGGTTTGATAAATCTGACCTTGTGCTTGCAGGGAAGGGGAAGTCTGAGACTGAGGAAGACAACTCTGAGGGGCAGGTGGTAGAGGCTGGCAAGGGCCTTGTATCTGCCCTGTGACCTCCAGCCCTCCTCTTTTGTCTCTCTGGGCTTAGTTTCTCCACCTGCAGAGGATGGGGCTAGCTAAGAGGCCCTTGTGGCTCTACCTTCCTAGCAGTTGATGCTTTTCTGGGACAAATTCTTCTGCACTATGCCCCTGTGTCCCTAAGACAGGGGCCTTGTTGAACAGGCCGTCTTATACGGATACAATGCCACCAGCAGTTTAGGTAGTCAATTCCACTCCGTGCCCCACAAGCATCTTATGATGATTAAGATCCTACCATGTGAACAATACTCTTTTTTAGAGTATGGAAGTTGCCTGTTATTGTTTTTTAAAAAATCTGGCAAATATCATTCAGTAGCTTTTTGTGAAGAGCAGCTTTTTTTTTCCTGAAAATGAGACAGCCTGGGAACGTAGGAGCTCTGCTCCAGAGAGACAAGGAGCTGGGAATGACGTTGGTGAAGGTGAAGGAAGGCAAAGGTCAACTTTGGACCTTGGACTGACTTTACCCTAGTGCCCATTTCAGTTGATTTTTCTCCTGCATTAGATTGGGGGGAAACCTGGTAACATGGGATTGTCACGTCTTTCTCTAAAACTTGCCCATGGTGGATATTCAGTTTGTGGTTTTTATTGACAAAAAAATAGAGTAGAATACTAAAAATAGTGGTAGAGTATTTGCATAGCATGCACAATCCCCTAGGTTCCATCCCAAGCACTGAAAAAAAAAAAGTTATGAGCACTTCCAGAACGATTTAGAGAAATACTTGCTGAAAAGAGACCACAGCTGTAGAAATGAGGGCTGAAAGGGACCTCACTCCACTAGGAATCCTGAAGGACCAAATGACTTGGCCACCATCATAAAGGAGAAGGCAGAGCCAAAGAAGGCTGTGGGCCTTGAGTCCACCGCTCTTTGAGCATACTGCTCCCTTCTTCTTTCCCTGTCCTCTAGGGAAGAGAAGGTGTCAGGCTTTGCCTGTAGACAGTGCCATAGTGATAGCCCTTAGAGATTCTCTTCAGGTCACTGGTTGAGTCCTGGGAAGAGCTTGGGCTCCAAGAGCCATTCCTCAGCAGGAACCAACACTTGGGGCCCATCCCATGGGCTTCAGCTGTGACTCGGCATCCAGAAGCTATCACCAGGCCATCACCGAGAACAAATCAAAGTCCTAAAGAGTCCAGAATCTAAAACTCCCGGGAGCCTGAGCCTCAGAACTCTTGAGGGATAGATCCCATGGTGGCAGGGAGCACAGGGACCAAAGGGGTCAACTGAGCCACCAGAAGCTTGAAGTGAGGATGCAGGCTTCCCTGCAGGGGTGCACTGGGGTGGGGTGGAGATGGAAGGAGCCTTGAAATAACCTTTGCATTCCACTCCTGATGGAGGGAGAAGGACAGCTTAGGGCTAGAGCATCCCTTTCCTCTCCTTCTCCTGACACAGGGGAAGGTCTCTGTTTGCTGGAGGAGAGCGATCTCATCAATTCTGATTTATGCCACCTAAAAAGATCCTTCCCCCGCTCACTGTCAGCCTTCCCATAGATCAAAAGTGGGATATTAAAATGAAGGCAATTCCAACTTGTTCTCTGGGCCACGCTAATGCCCAAGCCACTCTTCCCCTCATCTGTCAGGAGGATTGATGGGAGTGCAAGAGCCCCGGGGGGCAGAGGAGCTGCTTCCTTTGTGCACATCAAAGGACGATACCTGAGCATTCCTGCGAGCCATTCCTTGTGTTCTCTTCAGCAGCAATATATAAAAATAATTATGCACCCTCGGGGAGGGAGGCAGGCAGAGACTGTGTAGGCTTTATGAGCTTCTCATGAAGATACAGACCTACAGATCTGGGCAGAAGGCCAGCTTTGTGGGTGACAATCCCGGAATTCTGGAGGTGGGGACTAACAAAAGCCATCTCATCTGCCCCTCATCCTCCATCTGTTGCACTTCAGACATCTGGCTGGTCCCTGGGGGCCTTCCTTGCCGTCTGAGGTATGTTTGGGAGCTGGGTGCTGTGATTACCTGGGGCCTGGATGGTCGCCCTTGGCAAAGGCAGTTGTGGTCGGTAAAGGAAGAGGCAGACAGGGATTTTCCCAATGTATGTCTCCATGCAGGGGCAATGATATTACAATATAAATGACATTCTAGTGCTTTAAAGACACTATATCAGACCCTATAGTAATAGCCATCAAGGAAACCAAGCCACATATTAATGCTTCTAAAGGTGCCTTGGGAGAAGGGGGAGAAAAAGAAAGGAGAAAGTACATATTAACTCTGGCTTTCCTAACACAGGGTTCTGGTATCACCCACAATCTGTTTTCTCCTCCCTTATGCCCAAGAGCTCCTAGGCTCCCTGTGAGCCAGTGTGAGAAGTGGAAAAGTTTTTTAAGACAGGGTCTTGCTATGCAGTTCAGGATGGCTTTGAGCTCACTTTGTAGCCCAGGCTAGTCTCGAACTTGCAAGGATCCTCCTACCTCAGCCTCCCAAGTGCTGAACCCCAACCCTTTTTAAAAATTTTTATTTTGCAACAAGATCTCACTAAGTTGCTATGTTGCCCAGTCTGGGCTTGAACTGTCATGTTTTTGTTTTTGTTTTTTTTTTCTGGTATCAGGAATCGAACTCATGACCTCGTGCTTGCCAGGCAGGCGCCATGCCACTGAGCTAAATCCCCAGCCCCTGGGCTTGAACTTTCAATCCTCTTAGCTCAGTGTCCCACAATGCTGGGATTATAGACATCACACTAGGCTAAATGATGAGGAAGCCGGTGTACTGTCCACCACCACCACAACCCAGATTTCTATATTCACTCAGAGATTTCAGCTCCCTGAAAATAACGTGGTAGGAAAAGGAGGGGAGGGTCTGGAAGTGGCAACTTCATTCTGGAAGATGAGATCTCTCCAGGCCAGAGCTGTACAGCGGCAGAGAGATGACAGCCTTCGTGGCCTTATCGGGTAAAGCACTGGTTCTCTATGAGGGCTCCACAGTAGCATCACCCAAGGAGATTTCTCAAACTATGATACTTGGGACAAACCCCAGAAATTCAGAGTCCTTTAGTTCAGGGTGCAGTCTCCGCTGAGTATCATTTACAATTTCCTTTGGTGATTCTAATGTTTGGATAGGGTACCTAGCCGTTGGTGTAGACTTTCATACAGACTTTGGTGGGGAGATCAGATAACCCATTATTGGGTAAGGGATACTATTCCATTCCAGGACACCAAAGCTACACCAGATGAATATCTGCTCTGCTTTGAAGAGTAGGCCTGAGAATTGTACTTACCAACCTGTCTTCTGGCTGTATATCTGAGAAGGTGATTGAACTAGACCTGGGAGGAGAGAGAGCATAAAACCATGGGAAATTCACATCATCCCTATTGTGACAAATGCTGCATCTAGATAAGACTTTTTCTATTCAAAGATAAGGAGAAAAAGCAGGGACTCAAAGAGGTATTTGTACACTCGTATTCACAGCAGCATCATTCACAAGGGCCAACAGGTGGAAGCCACCCAGGGTCCATCAGGGGATGAATGGGTGGAAACAAATGTGTCTATATGTACAATGGACTATTATTCAGCCTTAACACAGACAGAAACTCTGGCCCATGCTACAACATGGATGAACCCTGAGAACATTATGCTAAAGGAAATAAGCCAGTCACCAAAGGGTAAATATGAGATGTGAGCAAAATATGGTGAGTGCCTTTTAAAAATACTTTACTATAGTAAAAGACACACTGCCATCAATCCCTCCCAATTACTCTCCCTCACTTCAAACACACTCTTTCCTGAGTGTCCTTAGCTGCACTGCTGTGACTGCCTCAATGTCCTGAATCAACTCAAAACTTTTACCTTTTACGATCATTTTGACTTTGGGGAAAAGCCAGAAGTTGCACAGTGCCAAATCCAGTGAATAAGATGGATAAGGGCACACCATGGAGTTGTTGTTTGACAGAAATTGCCATAGACATTTTGAACCACTGAGGCAGCCATGAAAAGACATTTATGAAGGAGGACTTGCAGAACTGCTGCAGAAAGTGGTGAGAACGATGGGTTAAGTGTGTTCCAAGCAAGGAGGAGTATTTTGAGAGAGATTAATGACAATGTGTCTTATTCTGAAATAAATTCTTATTTAAACTGTATTTTGTATTATACATTATACAGTAGACATCACTTTACATGAAGTATCCAGAGTAAAAATTATAGAAACAATAGAATGGAAGTTGTCAGGCAGACACGGAGAGTTACTGTCAAACAGGTACAGAATTTTAGTTTTGTATGGCTAAAAAAAGCTCTATGGGTGATTGATGGTGATGGGTTGCCCAATGATGCCACTCTACTTAATACCACTTGAACTATACACTTAAAATAATTAAGATGATAAATGTTATATATTTAACTACAATTAACAATAAAAATATTCTAAAGATAAGGAGAGAAATAAAAAGCAACAATATTTTCTTAAATTTTAAAAGTACAAAGAAGAGGTGATAGCATCCTGCAACCCAGAAGGTCAGAGCTCTGAAAATTATTCACTACTAGAATAAGGGGGAAGGGGGAGTAGAAGTTATCTGGCATCCTCAGTAAGGTATGAATAATCGTGGTCTCTATGAAGTAGGAACAAAACTTCATGAAAAAAAAGGCTTAGAAGAACAAAAGCATAAAATGAGAAAAAATAAAGGTACATTTTCAAAGACAAATGGAAACACAAATGGAGTGAGGCCGAATATGGGAAGCTTGCTAGGAAAGGAAAGTTGAAAGAGCAGCATTCAGATTCACATTGTAAGTGATAAAGAATAGAACACAAAAAATCAGCAATGGGTAAGACAAACATGAGAGTTTTCCTTGAAGTGAGAATAAAAGGACAAAGAGATGAAAGTTATGAAAATGAAGATGAGACTAATGGGAAGGAGAACTGAAGTTGAACTTAAGAACTGTAGGTATTCCTGCGGATTAAACCCACAATGAATGCAGCAGAAGCCCATGATCACAGTTAACGAAAAACACTGAAGCTGAAAAATATTATAGATTTAAAAAGTCTATTGTATTCTAAGCACACTGAATAAAAAGAGTCATTCTTAGACACAGTTTTCAACTATAAGGGTAGAGAAAAACAATCTCATCAGTCTTCATGAAAAAGAAATGCCATCCTTCAAGAAACAAAACAATAAGGCTGACTCAGAATGTTCTGGCACCCTTCATGCCAGAGGAAGAAGGGAACTTTACCTAGAGGATTCCGAGAAATATATTGTGATCCAAGAATTGTACATGTACTTAGTTGGACAATTATTTGTGAGTCCACAAAAAGATATTCTTAACCATGTAAGGGGTCAGAAAATATAGTAGCCTTATATTGTTCTTGGCTCAAGAAAAAAAAAAGTCCTCAAAGATGTAGAACAGATCATTAAGAGAGATCATTAAAACAAAGTACTCAAGAATGAGGACTTCTTGACTCCCACTTCCAGGCAGGATGGAGCAGCGGGAACAGGGCCTCCTCTCCTGTCTCAAACAACT
This sequence comes from Chinchilla lanigera, assembly GCF_000276665.1. NCBI lineage: Eukaryota > Metazoa > Chordata > Mammalia > Rodentia > Chinchillidae > Chinchilla > Chinchilla lanigera. Next base: position 38,330,113 of record NW_004955406.1, on the reverse strand, counting down.
GGAAAAGCTTTCAGACAGTGGACAACAGGATGCATTGGGCAGTGATCCTGGAAGAAGAGAAACAAGTAAAAGGAGCCCTATAATTGCCCTAGCTTGCTGCCTGGAGAGAGCTTTCAGGCATCTGTACAAAGTGAACTTGTGTTCACTCTGACTTGAGGAGACAGTTACCAGAGGTTGGAGACAACATGATGGCTCAAATTTGAGAGTCAGTACCAAGGAAAGAGAAGGAGAAGAAAGGGAGGGGGCGAGGGAGGCCAGTGGAAATATCAATAAAACATTAAAGAGGAAAGTGATGGTGAAAATGAGACAAAGACTATAATTTGTGTTTTTCCAGAATATTCCATTTCCTCAAAACATATTCAGTGTATTCACACGGACTGAAAAGATTTTGATAAAATAGATAATTTTCAGGAAAACACAATGCCCTAACTGACCAAGAAATAGAAAACCAGATGAGACTCAACACTAAAGAATAAATTAGAAACGTTATCAAAGAATTTTCTTCCCAAACAAAAGTTCTGGGACCAGGCATTTATCTGTACATTCTCCCAGACTTTCAAGTGAGAAATACTCTTCATGCTTTATAAATTGTTGCAGGGACAGAAAAGGCCAGAATAATACTTAGCTAACTCAGTTTAGCCTAACGACAAACACTATCCAAGAAAGCACCAAAAACAAGTTATGAGTATTTACCTAGGCATATATAAATATTGTGAGTATAATACTGGCACTGGAATTCAATAAGAATAATTTATCACCACCAGTATGGGCCCATTTCAAGAATACTATGATGGCTATAGTATAATGGGTTCAATATAGATATATAGATTAATATGTTAGATTAATATATGTAGAAAAGCTGCTCAGAAACATCCAATAATCCTAACTTTTCAAAAGACTTGGAATATCAAAATAGAGGCATACTTTCTCAAAAATATAGACTAGGTTAAGGGTTTCTAGCATTATCCATTACGAGAAAGTACTAGGAATATTCCTATTAAAATCTAGAACAAGATAAATATGTTCATTATCATAATTGCTAATAATCCTTCTTCTGAAAATTCTAATGTATAAAATAGAAAAATAAATGAGAGGTATAGTAATTATTTACCAGCAATATTAGATATCAATAAATCCTATGACCATACCTGTAAGACCCAATGATAAAACCCTTAAGATTACTAAAAAACTTTAATAAAGTGACCAATATGAAGTGAATGTGGATACTTGCTATAGTCTGGGAATGGGTGAGTGTGTCCTCCTTAGGTTCATGTGCTGGAAGCTGAGTGCCCAGTGTGGCAGTGTTGAAAGATGGCAGAAGTTTTAAGAGGTCAGTCCCAGCGGAAGATAACTAGGTCACCAATAGCACAACCACTGGGAAGGAGTAATGTAGTTCTTGTGGATCATGGTTAGTTCCTACGAGAGCCTGACCTCTGCATCTCTCTTCCTTCCTGTCTCCCCACGTGCTCTCTCTTGACGCACTCCTGCCATGATGCTAACTGCCATGCTGTGATGTGGCTACAGCAGATGCCAGCACTGTGCACCATTCCGGACCTCCAGAACTTTGAGTTAAATAAACTCCTTTCCTTTACAAATTACCCAGCTTCAAGTATTTCATGATAGCAACAGAAAACAAATGAGTACAACGGCTCAAAATATTTTCCTAAGTTGCAATAAAAAGCAGAAGAGACAATGATGAAAACACCCCTTCACCTCAGTGTCAGCTACCCAAAACACAAGCTCATAAACAACAAAACCTAGTGAACACCAAGAAATAATTGTAACAAGAAATATATGAATCTTTAGTGAAAAAGCTAAAAGTACAAAAGAATTACTTAGATATATAAAAGATGCTTTAAATTAAGAGAAATAATAAATCCCGTGGGAGAAGACTAAATTTTCTAAGTATGTAAGGCCTTTAAAATTCAATTTATAGGCAATGTAATTTCAACTAAGGGCACATTTTTGGCAGGGAGTTGGGGCACTTTCAAGAAATAAAACAAAAGTTCATGTCATAAAGTAAATAGGTGAGAAAAAGAAAGATGCACAAGGACTTTCCGTATGAAATACTAAAATACCTAAAGTCTATAAAGAAACTGTTAGAACTAGGTAGGTTCAACAAAGTTGAGAATGCAAGCTCAATATACCAAAAGTCAGTTGTATTTCTAGACACTTGCAATGAGCAACCCAAAAAGTAAAGTAAGAAAATAATTCCATTGTAATAGCATCAATGAGAAAAAAAAACTACCTGGGAATTAATGTAACACAAAAATGCAAAAACTATACTCTGAAAACTGTATTACATTATAGAAAGAAATGAAACAGTATTAAAAAGTGCGAACAACCCCAATGTCCATCAACTGATATATACTTAAATCAATATGGTTTATTCATATAATGGAATGTTATTCAGCTGTAAAAAAGAATGAAGTTCTGACACATGCTAACAAAACATCGATGAAACTTGAAACTATTATGCTGGGCCAAAGAAGCCATATGCAAGACTATCTATTGTATAGTGTCATCTATACAAAATGTCCAGAGCAGACAAATTCAGAGAGACAGGAGGTAGAATAGTGGCTTTCAGGAGGCAAGGGAAAGGGAGATGGGGAATGGTTGCTATCGGATAAAGATTTTCTTTTGAGGTTGATGAACATGCTCAAGAATTAGATAGTGGTAATGGTTATAGAACTTTGTAAATATACTAACAACCACTGAATGGCATACATTAAAATGAGGAAACTGCCTGTAATCCCAGCACTCAGGCGGCTGAGGCAGCAGGATTGCCGTGAGTTCAAGGCCAGCCTGCACTACATAACAAGACCCTGTCTCAAAAAAACACCAAATAAAATGAGGAAACTTTGTTATGCAAGTTATATCATAATTTTTAAAAATATTTCAATTTAGTTATATATTAGTGTGATTAAAGCTATATTAGTATAATTTTGAAGAAGCCGTAAAACCAGACTCAACATAATGCATTAGAATGTCCCACACAGGAAGCACATGTGTTTGCGAGCGTGTGTGTGTTCAGAGGACTACACAGAAATGTTAGCAAGCACTGTGCCTGGGTGGTAAGGTTGTGGATGACTTTTATTTTCTTCTTTTTATTTTTTGTATTTTCTAAATTTTCTACAATGAGTCAGAACAAAAATAAACATGTTTTTTAAAAACAAAGTGCGTCAGCATATAATTAAGTCCTGGACTTTTAGAGACGAGGGGGTCAGGGAGGAGCTCTGCGGAGCCTGCAGCCTGGCCAGGGATGGGCACTGGGAGGACAGGTTTGGGGTGTGCAGGGGAAAGGGACTCAATTGCGCCACATCTCACTCTCTCTGCGTGCCCCCTTTCCCTGGATCTCCTACTCAACCTGTCCCCAGGTCCTGGCACTGGAATCTCAAGGCCACGCCCCCTGCTCTGACTCAAGGGCCGTTGCTGTGGTCCAAGGCCTCTCCAGCCATGGGCTCCTGACCCGCCTCACCCATGGCCCCCAACAGAGGCTCTGAGGTCCACTGCAGACAGCTGGCCCACTGTGCCCTCTCGGACACATCTGTGTACATGGGAATCCTGCAGTGGCTCCAGTGCCTATGAGACTGCCCTCAGCTGGCCTTTGTAGGGCCAAACCTCTCTGCAGACAGCTATCTCAGAGGCACTGAAAGCTAGGCCTGCACCCGACCAATTCTCTAGATCCAGTTTCCCTCCCTCTCTGCCCCCAATATGCTGCCTTCACACTTTGCCCAGATTCTTCTGCTCCTAACAAAAGCTGTCTTTTCATCTCCATCAGTTCCACTCTTCTCCACTTTGACGACCTGGCACAGCACCTGGCACGTAGCTACTGCCCCGCAAACGCCCCCTCTGCCCTGTCCCACCACGCTCGAGACCTGTCCTGTGCACAGGCTCCCTTCTCACAGGACTGCTGTGAAGTGTCTTGAACTGCTCATTTGGTGATCAACTCACGGAAGGCAGGCATCTCAGTGCAGATTCTCAACACAGATCCACAGAACAAAAAAGCAATGGAAGTCGCGATCCTCACACACCCTGCAGAGGTGACTGACACCCAGAAGCACCGGCCCAGGGCTTGGAGGGTACAGCTTTGCTCACCTCTGGAAAATCTAATTTTGCAGTAAAGTCTGGCAAGGGAAGAAGGACCACAGTCCCAGCCCCTACCGTCTGTCTATCCTGATCTAGCTCCTCATGGTGAGTGTTTCTCTGAGCTGCCCACATTGCCCCACCTGTGGCCTGTGGGTAGTGGGAAGGATGGCACTGTGCAAAGCAGTCAGGGAGTGGTAGCATTAATGGTGGGAACACTTACTATGTAGTTAGAGCGTGCCTAGCATGGTGCTCTGTCTTTCTGTACATCATGTCACGAATCTCCAAAAGAACATATTACTCCATTTTACAGATTGCAAAACTGAGGCTTGGAATGTTTAGGCATTTGTCTATGATTCTTTATCTAGAAAAGGACAGAGCTGCCTTTTAAAGAAAGTCCTTGACATCACACAGCACCCTTTCACCTGACACAAGGCAGCATTCCCTGGGTTGTCCCATTCTAGAGCCGCAGACTAGGCCAGAGCTTGAGCATGCCCGTCTCTGGATATGCTGAGGCCTGGGGCGGTGTGCGATGCCCTTGCCCCAGCCTTGTGCAGTGCTCATACCTAGCAAATGCTCCAAGGCTCACTTTCCTTTCTCCTTCTTTCTTTCACACCTTGAAGCAACTCAGGCATAATCAGATCCAGAATGCTTGTCAGGTCTTACTAGGGGCAGGGGGAAGCCAGGAAGGGTGCCCATCCTGAGCTGGGATGGCCCCTTTCTCAGAGCTTTCCACATTAGTGTCCCAACCCCTGAGGTCTGAAACCAGATCTCTAGATGATACCTAAAGGGTACTATTGACTGTGCCACACTGTGGCTCTCCCGCTCAACCTGAATTCTGATCAAGTTCTCCCTTCCTTTGGCAGCAGGACGCTGGTGCTGGAAGGCTCCAGGTCCACTAGGGCATTTGGCTTAGGTGGTGCTGGCTGAGATACAGAGCAATCCTGTGCCCACTGGGCCTTTCGTCTCCAGGTGTGTTTGGCTTCATCCCATATAGCCTATTGCTGTGCCCACTTTACAGGTGGAAAAACCAAGGCTAAGACACAAAGAAAAGTTATGAAGATTGAAGATGACTAATGTTAGTATTCTGTGTTCACCGTGTGCCCAGAGTCAGATGCTCATTCTAAAGGGACTTCGTGGAGGAGGAGAGGGGTGCACGGATATAGACAGTGGAGAGGCGCCTTGGCAGAAAGGAAGAGAACAGCATCCTGGCCTCAGAAATGGCTTCAGCCAAGGCTTGGAGGTAAAGGGGATGAGTGTGGCGATCAAGGGGGAAGAAAGGGGACACGCGGCTTAGAGTGGAGAACAGGGACTACGGACCCCAGGTGTAACTCCAAAGATTTGCCCCAGCTGGTCAGGGGCTTGAGGGTGGTTTCCAATCAAAGGAGCAAGATGACTTGAATGGTGCCCTCTGATGACTTGGGGGGCCCTGGGGTGTCCCTTTACCACCCTCTGAAGATTCACCCCACCTCAGCAAACCACAGACTCAGGAAGCCACTTTGCTGCTTCCATTCTCTCAGCTTCCCTGTCGGGTGCACAGCCGACTGCCCCCTCTTCAGTCCTCTTTCTCCCTCTCTTCTTTCTCTTCCCCTCTCCCCCTTTCTATCTCCTCTTCCTTCCAGGTGGGGTCCTCCCCACACCCCTGCCCCCCGCACTCCAGATGTTCTGAAGGGGTTTTTACTGCACAGCGCTTCAGGCCCCAGGTTAGCAGATGTGCAGCTGAGAGGCAGGTTAATGGGGGCCTGGGGAACGCGCTGGAGCTGGGGCTGGGGGCCGAGACAGCTGCGCTGGCCCAGAAGGCCTGGTGGCTCCCTGAGGAGGCCTCGCAGCCTCATTCCTTCAGCTGCAGCTGACAGGGCAGGAAGGAAAGGGGAATGGGCTGGGGGGAGCGACCTGCCTGGGGAATAGGGCCTCCTGGCTCCCTGGCTACAGCGGATCCGGAGGCTTCCTCTTCCTCTCTCCCAGCCCCCACCGACTGCACCTCCGGAAATTATGAACACCCCCAAGCAGTCAGCCTGCTTCCCCCAGCCCCTGCCTCTTCATTTGAGGAAGATGTGCCTTCTCCACAAGGCTGAGTGGCTGCCGGGACACAGGTCGTCCTCAAGTAGCAGGTAACTCTAAATAATGTGAGTCTTGGCTTGGGAAGAAATTGCATGGCTTTAAAAAAATAAGTTTATTCTGTTTTACCTAAGGTGAGACATATTCTGACATACAGACCCTGACACTTTAACTCTCAGATGGCAGAGGCCCTACCCCATCACGCCTCCCTGAGATGGCGGCCAGCGTGAAGCCGCCCCAGGCACACACCCAGCGGTGCGGCCTCTGTTAGGTGGTGAGCTGGGTTCTCACTTCAAGCACCCCCAGTGACTGCCTGCTACCCCACCTGCCCTGAAAGTGACAGCTCGGGTAGGAAGGGCCTTATGCTTCGAGTCGAGTCTCCCTCCTCAGAGGAAGAATCTTGAGGGCAGAAGGAAGCTGCAGTGGAACGTTTGGACTCAGGAAGCAGACACACCTGAGCTAAGAAATCCAAGCCCTGGTTCTTACGAGTTTCATGTTACTGGGCAAATACCTCCACCTCTCTGATCTTCTTTCCTCTTTCATGAACTTGCACATTTACACTGCAGTCTTCCCTGGGTAATAAGGGAACACCCTCCAACCCCGCTGCCTGGCCTCTAACTGTCTCCAGCTCTCCACTTTCTTGGATGGAGACATGAACCCTTCCTCTGGAGGTCTTTCCAGGGGTCCTGTCTTCGGTGCCTGGTAAGTGGGGTAAACAGGGTCTTTAGCAGATTACCCATTGCTTCTACCTCCCACGCATGGAAGGGGGTCTGGGAAATCCCAGACTTATAAAGACACCCGCCCTCAGAGGACCATGCAGAGGGGACAGTGAACTAGGAGGGCAATGCTGGGACTGCAGGCTACCGTGTGTGTGCATTGAGAGGGCATAGGAATGAATCTGGAGGTCAGCAAAGGCTCCTGCAGGATGAGACATCTGAGTTGAGCCCTAAAGGATGAGTAGGAGGCAACAGTGATGAGTTAGAAGGTGAGGAAGAGAAATAGGAGTGAATATCCCGGGAGAGTGAAGAGCAAAGAGCAGGAGCAGAAGCCGCAGGCCCAAGGGAAGTACAAGTTACCAATGGGCTCCAGCACAGAGCAGGAAGGAATCCATGTGGGGCAAGCAGGAGCCAGATCCTGGGGTGTCCAGCAACTTAGCCAGGGAGTTTGGGCTTGTTGTCAGCAAGACTGAGAGCCACAGAAGAATTCTAATCATCTGGCTGCAGTGTTAGGCGAGATTGAGATACGTTTTTGAGGGAAGCAGGGGGGCCATTGAGGAAGTTGTCATAGCCACTTAGGCGAGGGACCATGAAAGTGGGCAGAGACGGGCAGGCACAGGAAGTAGGGAGGAGGACTTACTGTGGAGCAATCGAGTGGCCAGTCACTGGGTTGACCGATTGGGTGAAGAAGTGGTGAAAGAGTCAAGGGTGACACCCCAGTTTTGGCATCTGGGGACTGAATGAATGGTGTGATCTCCTGGAGAGGGATTTGTATGGGAGAGGAGATTGTGGGTTTGCTTGGGGAAATGTTCAGTTTGAAGCACTGCTGGCTCATGCAGTAGTTGATCCCTTGGGCCAGTTTAGGTTGGAGATGTAGACAGGGAACCCATTGGCTTCCAGGTGGTTCCAGAGTCTTTTGGCAGGTAGGAGACTGCCCAGAGAACAGGAGCTGGAGCAGCGAGGCAAAGCCAGAGCCCCTGAGAATTCTGTCCTTTCCAAGATGGGCTGGGGGAGAAAAACCATAGGTGCAGAGAACTGGGAGAATGAGTTCTCACAGCAGCCACAGGGAGAGGTGGTCAACACCACCACACGCTTCTGTGATGGCAGAGGAGACAGGGCTAGGGAGTGCCTGGGCACAGCGTTCTCTCCCTTCTGCTGGACCGGCAGGGTAACAGGCACCACACTGGAGAGGAAGAGATGGAGGCCACCAGGGTGGACTCTGTGAAGGGGAGGGGAGAAGGGTGTGGAGGGGCTGTGGGGCAGAGAGTCTCAGTAAGGCCTTGCCACCGAATGAAGACCTAATGCCATACCTGTCAGGTGGAAATACGCAAAGAAATTTCCTCTCTCTCTCCCTCCCTCCTATCTCCTTCCCTTCCCCCAGTCTTGTCCCAAACAGCAATGGCTTCGCTCTGAGGAGAGGAGTGGGGCTGAGTTCCCTTGTGGCCTCCAGCCCCAGAAAGGTACTGCGGTCCCCACTCACAGGTAACAAAGGCAGGACATTCTGGGAACCCCCCTCTGGAGAAAGAGTTCATTTCTTCTGGGAGACACAGAGAGAGTGGACAGAGCTTGAGGGGCCACACATGCCCCTTTCCTCGGGGAAGATACTGCTTTGTGAAGAACAGAGATTTCCTCTTGCTGGGCTGCCAGGGCCCCTCGAGGCACAGCATCCTTTTGATGGCCACCACCCGCAGCAGCTCACAGACGCCGCTCCCTCCCCACTGCCCAGACGCCTTCCAAGAGTCCACAGCATCCTCCAGAGTGGGTCTTGCTGGAGTTGTTCTAGCCAAGGGGAGAGGAGCCAACTCTAAGTCCCAAGGTGTTAAGGTTGGTGAGAGGAGGGAAACCATCTTGGTGAGAGTCCCCACATAGGGTCACATTCCAGAACAACTGATCCTAGACGCATCTGGTCCAAATGGTCATACAGACTCATAAATAGATCGTCCCTTTTCCCAGGGATAAAGCATCTGCATGCTGGTCTGGGCACGGTCTGGCTGCAGCTCTTCTGCCAGTCACTGGATAACACTGGGAATGTCACACCCTCTCTCTGCTGCCTGCTTTCCTCACCTGTAAAAGAGGCTATTGGACTGGGTGACCCCTGCACCTTCCAGCTCTGGTATTCGAAGATCCTGTGGTCTCAGGCAGGCAGCCTCCACCCACACAGCCTCTGCTGCGGCCAGGGCATGAGCCTGGTGCACTCATTGCCTTTTCTGGTTGGTGTGTGGATTCCACCCTCCAGCAAGGGGCCAGCAGCCACCTGGGCTTTCAAGGCTCACAAATGGATAGAAATTATTCATGGACCGCCTCTACTCAAAAAAGACCACCCTTACTGGTGTGGTGGTGTATGCCTATAACCCAGCACTTGAGAGACTGAGGCAGGAGGATCACTGTGAGTTCAAGGCTGGTCTGGGCTACATAGTGAGCTGAAGGCAGCCTGAACTGCATAGTGAGACTCTGTCTCAAAAAAAAAAAAAAAAAAAAAAAGAAGGCTGCTGCAGGTGTGCACTTGCTGTACCTTCTGCCTGGATGGCATCTGAGCCTTCACTCACTGCCTCTCAGAGCTACTCTAACACTTCAGTGAGACTAGATTCTTCTGGAAAGATATCACGAGTTCCCAGAAAATGTCAGGAGACAGTGACACTTTCTTCTGCCCCCAGGCCAAGTGAGGAAACCTTAAAGAACCTTCAGGAGAAGGCACTATAGCTTTGGAGAAGGCACATAGCTTCAGGAGAAGGCACTATAGCTTTGGAGAAGGCACACAGCTTCAGGAGAAGGCACTATAGCTTCCACATAGGAAGGACATTCCTATGTGGTTATTGACAACCACAAACTTCCTCCCAAGGTCTAACCTTTATCTCTCCAAGTGCACCCCTCCAGAAGTCATCTGGTCCCCCTTCTAGCCACCAGGCAGTTCCACAGCCAAAGCCTCGTATTTCCATCTCACATGCACAAGTGACTGTAGGGAAACCAAGGGGGCTTCTGCAAGTCTAAGGAGCAGGGGAGGTGAAGAGCTGATGAGTGCTGTCCATCTTAACTGAGATAGTCAGGGAGGACAAGGTGTCCCAGAAGCTCCTGGGCAAAAGAGTGATTCTGACATTTATATCACATATGAACCACCTGGAGGGTAGAGAGATGGGCTGTGTTAAAAGTCAGATTCTGCACCAGTAAGGCTGTGGTGGAGCTTGAGATTCTGCACATCCAACATGTTCCCAAGGGACGCTTAGGCTGAGGGCCTGTGAGATGCGCTTTGAGTGGAGAGGATGTGAACAGTGGTGAACCATGTGTCAGTTCTCTGATCAGCTCCCTAAACCTTCACTTGCTCATCTGTGAAATGGGGATCAAAACACCTCCCTCAGACCCTTGCTGCAAAGAATCAATGAGGCCATGCATGCCTGGTATTAGCCTACAGCCTGGGAACATATTAAGCACTCACCAAGCATTAACTACGACATGATTCTTACTACACACACTAGACTTCACCTGGTTTTCATTAACCCCCTTTGTACACTAATTTTATACCATCTTTGCTTGCAGTGGCTTTTGTGTCTCCTACAATTACATCGACAGTACATAGGGAAGGCTGGGGGAGGTGGAGGCCTAGGTGTGACTGACATTCCCATGTCAAACCACAGACTGCTAAGGGGCAGGGTCCTTGTTTTATTATCTCAGTGTCTTCCATTTCAGGCATTTCAAGCACTCTGCAATGCTGGAAATAATAAATGGGTGGATGGATGGATGGATGGATGGATGGATGGATGACAGATATGTGGGTGAGTGGGTGGATGGATGGATGGATGGATGGTTGGATGATTGGATGGATGATAGATAGATGGATGGATAGATATTTGGGTGAGTGAATGAAAGGATGGATGGATGGGTGGATAGAGAAATGCCTATAGTGGGTATTTCCCTCAGACATTCCCAGAATCCAGGCCAGCAGCTTGGGCATCAGCTGCTTGGGTAAGCCCATTAACCTGAGTGGAGGGGAGCTGAGGAGAAACCTTGCCCTTGTCCTTCCCTTTGCCCTTGCCCTCTTGGGTCTGCCCTCACCTTGAGTGTTCTCACCTCTCTCCAGTCTCTCAGGCTTAGGCCTGCTGGAACTCTGAGGGGCTCAGGAGTGGCCGAGTCAGAGAAAATGTTTAGCCTGGAGGAGGGCTGAGGAGACCCACAAGTCTGTCCTGTGGCGTTTCCTGTGGGCCCGAGGCACCATGATGCTCCTGGGTGGCCCAGCTGGGGCCAAGTCTGTCCCAGACCAGCATTTATGGCTGAAAGAATCATCACCAGATCCCAGGGTCCAGCCCACCAAGGATGCTCTTCTAGTACCTCTCAGGAGCCAAATTACCCATGTTCAGACCCTCATGGGCTGCGGGGGGCTGCTGGCCTGCCCACTCACCCACCTCAGAGCAGCCTCTGCCCGAGACACATGTAGTAATCAACTCCCGGAACCTTGGGAAGATCCAAATACAGTAGCATATAATCATGGAGCTTGAAATAGCTGTGCCAGGGAGGCCATCTGCCACCTCGTGCGTCCCTGGGGACCCCCTTGGCTGGACCCAGGGCCCTCCCTGGCTGGCAGGCAAGGTGAGAGTACTGACAGAACTCACCAGGTCACCTGGAGAGCTTAGGGGCAGCTTCAGGGTGGGATCTTGGGTCGGAGTTCCCAGACCTCAGGGCTAGGTTGTTCCTGTCCTGCTAGCTCACAGCCTCCTCCGCCACAATCCCTCCCTGCAGGAACAGCTGAATCAGGGGCTCCTCCAGACGTAACCTCAGCTTTTCTTCCCCAAGCACTCTTCCTCTGGCTCCAGGCTCATTTTCTCTCCTCTCCTATTTGTCTTATTCCTTGCAGTGGGTGGAATAGTAACTCCCAAAACAATATGTCTATGTCCCAATTCCCAGGTCCTGTTAATGGGATCTTATTTGGGAAAAATATATTTTCAGCTATAATCAAATTAAGGAACTTACTAGGATATCATCAGGATTATCTGGGAGGACCCTAAATCCCATAGCAAGGATCCCTACAAGAGACTAGAGAGAGACAGACAGAGAAGAGGGAAAGGCCACGTGAAGGCAGAAGGTAGGGGTGGGAGGATGGAGCCATAAGGAATGTTGGCAGCCACCGGAAGCGGTAGGCAAGGATAGATCCTCTCGTAGAACCTCCAGTCACAGTGCAGTCCCACTAACACCTCGATTTTGGACTTTCTCTTATTTTAAACACCCAATTAGTGGTAATGTGTTGAGGCAGCCCTCATGCATTCTAGGCAGGGTCTCCACCACTGAGCTACAACTCCAGTCCAGCATCAGTGGTTCATAATCTTCAGCATGCCTCCGGGTAGCATGGGTGCGGAGAGTTGCTAAAACACAGACAATTGTGCCACCCCCAAACTTTGATCCAGTATGTCTGGTTGAGGCCTGAGAGTTTGTATTTGTAATGAATTCTCAACTGATACTGATGCTACTGGTCTGGGGATCACACTTCGAGAACATGCACTGTTCTGCACATGCTATCCGTGACTGTTCACCCAATCTCCATTGCCAGTCCCTTCCCCAGAGGCCCTTCTTCTGCCCCCCAATGATGTCTTCCTCTTTCCCTCAGTGCTTGGGAGACCCAAGTGAAGTCCCCCACCCCTTGCATAACTGTTACTCCTCCCACTGGGGCCCCCTGAAATTTTGCCTCCAGGAGGCTGCAGCTGAGGAGGGAGCTCATGACTGGATTCTTCCACCCTCACACAAGAAGACCTACCTAGCTCCACCCCAGGCCCTCTGGACAGTCTTGGGCACTCCTATCCGTTCTGCACCGCTCAGGCCTGCCTGTGAGCTGGGGCTGTGCATGCACGGGCTGTTGCTCACAGTGGAATCCTCAGCGTCTAGCAATGCCCTCAAGCTCTTCCTGGGCAGACAGTCCTTAGTAACAACCACTTCCCACCCTCTCTCATGGATTCTTTGGGGATTCCAACCAAGGCTGAGGGTTTCCAGGGGTCAGTGCTGATGCCACCTACCAGTAGCCCCTAGCTCTCCAGCAACTAGCAGGGTCCGCCCAACCCAGGCTCCCCTTAACTCCAGAACTTATGGATAAGGACAAAAATGGGTCAACCCAGGATCCTCAGACACTGCTGGCAGAGCACAACCCAAGTACAGCTCTGAGAACAGGTGCCCTGGAAATACCCTGGTCACCAGAGACCATGATGACCCATTTGCCAGGGCTTGTTATCTTCTCCTTCCACCTCCTTAGACCCTCTCTCTAGAGGCAGACCAGCACCCAGGTATGTGTGCGCACTCTGGGCCAGGCCCCCTGAGTTCTGACTTTGGCTCTGCTGCAAGTGAAATCACCAGTCTGTGCCTCAGTTTTCAGATCTATAAAGCAGAGATGAGGAGACCACCAACAGTGACCATCCCACAGGAGGTTGCTGAACGAGATAAGCACAAGTGATTCATACGTGCAAAGTGCCATCTCTATACTGTTCTTATTAGTCTGCCCCTGAGCATTATTCTGGGGTGTAACTATTCCTGGGATGAAGCGGGGTCAGAGGTATGGATGAAGGGCACCTCGCAGAAGTCCTTGCCTTTTGGCTTTCCCTGGGAACATCTCCTAGGCCTGCCCTTGAAGGACCTCTGGCATTGAACAGGATGCCTCAGCCATTTTCTCCAGGAGACAAGCAAGCCTTTCCTCCTCATCCAGCCGTGCAGCATTCCCAGCAGAGTGGAATACTCTCATTGCACAGAGAGAGAAACTGAGGCCCAAAGACAGCAAGCACACATGCGTCATAAGTGATTCCGGCACAGGGCCAATAGTCCCATCAGGAAGATCTTGTATCTCTAAATCTACATCCTCTCGGGAAACATGCCTCCCAATCATCCCATTATATCGTCCCATTGTAGAGATAGGAAACCATAGGCTTAAAGAGGGGAGATAACTTGCTTCACAGCTAGTTATTTACACAACCAGGACTTAAACTCAAGTCCCTGTAACCTGAAGCACTACAGCTTTGGAGAGGAACCAAAGGATTGAAGTTAAGACTTAGCACTTCAGAATCAGAGCTAAATTAAATCCCAGTTCCTCTCCTTCCCAGATGTGTGACCTCAGGTAAGTTACTTGACTTCCCTGGCCTTTAGCTGCCTTCTCTGTAAAATGGACTTAATAGAAGTGGCCTTATAGGGCTTTCTGGATTAAATGAGCTACAGAACATGTTTAGCATATTGAAGTGTGCCAAGTGTGCGCCACCCCTCCCACCCCAGCTCCGCGCCTCCAGTGCCCACAAGCACATCTGCACGCACACAGCCACCAGCCCCAGGCTCCCACCTCCTCCTCCCCTGCAGCAGGCAGGCAGCGCGCGCGCGCGCGTTTAGGTCAGCTGGCTGGAGCCGAGGGGGTGTGGTGGTTCTAACTGGGGTTTCGGTTGGGAGGCTGGCACTGCTCTTGATTAATTTCCCCTGCTCCGCGCAACGTCGGCCAGCTTCTTGCGGCTGTCCTTTGTAATTATGCATTTCCCCCCTAGGGTGTCCAGCATTGGGCTGTTTTTCTGTTTTCTCCCCTTTATTCCTGCCACTGTGTCTTTCCGGTTCCTCTGGGGACTAGCCAGCCCAGCACCCAGCTCCCCCTGAGCTGTTTTGCTTCTCCATGCACTCGCCCCCAGGCCTGCCTTGCCCCCACCCAGTTTCTATTTTCCCCCAGGCTCCACTGGCTTTCCGTGGTTTCTCTTGGCCCAGGCTCAAGCCTGGCGTGACACGTCTGGTGTGGCCGCCCTCCCCCTCCCGCGTCGGCCGGGCAGCGCTGGCCGGGCAGGCAGCAAGTGTATCCAGGGAGGGGGCAGCAGAGCTGGGCGCTGCCAGCCCAGGTGCCAAGCCAAACAGCTCATGCGCCACGTCTGACTCGGTACCTGGAGCCTGGAACGCCAGGCTGGCTGGTCCCATCCTCTACCCCGGCCCTACTCCAGATTCCCCCAGACCTACTTCCTACAGCCCTGTGTCTGGTTCTAGCTGTAGAAAGCAGACTGCAGGACAGAGCCTTCCCTGAGGCTCCCAGAGTATCCCAGAGTATCCTCTCCTGCCTTGGGGTAAAGAACAGCCTTCTCCAGGGATACCTGGCCCACGGTGCACCTGGCCTGCTCCCGGGAAGCACAGCACACCCTGGAGAGCACAGCCACAGGCGTGTACCCTACATGCTCCCAACAGGAAGCAGGCCATTTCCACTTGCTAATACTCTGGGAAGCAGAGGAGTCCCCCGATGATGGCTGCCATGAAGTGACCTCCTTTTTGGCACATGAAGCCCCACAACTGGGGCGCCCTCTCCCTCCTCCAGTCCTGACCTTAGGCAGCCCCTGACCTTGTCTGCCTGTGTCCTCATCTGACAACAGACAGAGCGGCTACCGAAGAGGAGTTTCGGGAGGGGGAATGGGGTAGCGTATGTGAAACAGTCTTTGTGGGGCTACACTCAGGGTGCTCTGTACAGCATCATTTGCTCCCACATCTGTCCTCAGCCTCTCAGCCTGTGCCTGGCTTTTCTGTCACTAAAGTGGAGGGACCTGGATTAGGTGGGGTGACACCTCACTGTGAGGTCTAAGGTAAACCACTGTGAATGCCACCACCAGCACCAACTTCCAAAAGCTCAGGACAGAACACCTACATAGAATCTTTGAGTTGAGTTATGCATACCACTCTTCATTACACACACACACACACACACACACACACACACACACACACTGATGTCCTGTGGGCAGAGAGACCGAGCTACCAGTGTGCCTGAGATGCTTGGTTACCCTCTAGGGCTCACTTTTTATTTACAGTTCATCCAACATGTTCTTCATGAGATCTTGTCATGTGCCAAGCTCTTGATGACCCAACCCTCCATCCACCCAGATGCCAAAGCCAGAGGACTGGGTGTCACTTTGACCTCCCTCAACCTCCACATCCGTCAATGCTCTTACTACTAATAATCACAGTAGTAGCAGTAAAAGTTCCCATTCTGTGTCTTTTTTGTACATCAACTCATTTCATGCAATTCTGTTGAGGTGCAGTCACACCGCAGTACTGGAATGTTTTAAAATGTGTTGAATTTAGTACTCAGCACATGTTGACAGAGACATTTTGTCCTGGTATGGGTCGTTTGTTTGGTACTTAACCCACAAGCTAGAATTTGTTGGTATCAGTTGCTTCATGCCATGTTACCCTTTCCAGCCAAAATAATATTTTAGTACTCATCATGCTCAATGAATACCAAGGTAGCACCATAGATAACAGCGTCACCTCTACTTGGCTGAAAAGGAAACAGAAGCACTTCGGTTGGGTAACCTGCCCCAGGTCTTCCAGCTCGTGAGAGAAAGAGCTGAGATTTGATCCCAGGGAATCTGGCTTTAGAGACATGATGACATGGCATCTTGATCCCCTGAGTCTATCAACATTTCCTTTTGCCACTGTCCCTGCCTTTCCTTCAGCCACTGTCCTCTGAGACTCCTGCCAAACTGACCTTAGAAGACACAAACACTGTCACCTGGCTATCCTGCCAGAAGTTCTTCTATGGCTCAAAATTGTGTTGAGCATAAAGCCCAAATCCTTAGGGAGCTCCCTGCCTACTTACATGGCATTATCATATGCTAATTCCAGCTATTTTCTCATCACTGCCTTTCTCACCAGTCCCCCAAAGCACACAGTTCAGCCTAACTCCCTGTTCACAAATCCTCCAGCGTTCTCTTGACTCTGTACCATCTCTATGTTTTGCACACTCTGCCTGTAATATCTTCTTTGCCTGAAAAACACTTCCTGATTCTTCAAGACTCAATGCAGGCACTGCCATCCAGTAAACCCTCAAACACACTGGTAAATTCTATGAATTTATGACTGGTTAGATGAGCAATATCACAACAACATCGCCTCACACCACTGCCTGGTGCAGCCTCTGGTCACAAATCTCTCCCACTTCATGTGTATGTCATCACCATGGCACCCTTGTGAGGTAGGCAGGAAAGATCGTGAGTCCCACCTGAAAGATGGGCACCGTGAAGCCCAGAGTGGGAAGGTGACACAGACTGTGAAGTTCAGAGCCAGGGCTTGAAGCCAAGTTTTCTGTCTGGCAGGCTGCTACTTTCTTCACAGGATCGCAAGAGGCAAAATCCTCTCCACTGCCTTATACCGATGGGAGTGGGGGACATGGCATCGGTCCCCTGCCCTTGTCAACCAAGTAACAGAGAGTAAAAGGGCTGGAGTGGCCGCTAGTTGTTCAGCTCTCCAAGCCGCAGGACTACACACTTCCCAGAGTGTGCAGGGGAAGCTGCCTGTCTAGCCCAGGAACTCCCTGCCTCGTCTGAAAATGGGATCTTAAGATGTTTTAAGCAAAGGGTGTGATTCATAAATTTTAAAAAAAATCAACTTAATAAGTGCAAAAGAAATCCAATGGAAGTCCCATTTTTTCCTATGAAGTCCTCTCTGAAGCTTTGGATGAAGTGTCAACCTTTCCCTCTCCCCTATGCACACACACACACACACACACACACACACACCCCTTATCTTGGGCTGCTCCTGCTTTTGCTGGTGCTCTAAGCAAATGTTCAGTCTGCTCTGCCAGTAGGGAACAAGCACGAGCTTTCCTGGCCTTTGGTCTCCTGACCCTGTCCCCTAGGGGCCCACAGTGCTGCTTGGTCCCGGTAGTGAGGCCGGCTAGAGGGAGTGAGGCTCCCTCTAGACTCATGTAGACAGAGGGCGCAAAGATGGGAGAATAAGAGAAGCTAGTTTCTGCCCCTATAGGCAATCAGGCAGGTGGGGGTGTGGGATATTAGGGTGCAGATCCCAGAGCAGGAGGCCAGAGGATGTGCAGGCTGGCTGCAGGGGACGAAAGCCCTAGACATGGGAGGTGTGGCACAGCTAGTTAGCTGGGCCCCCGTGGCGATACCCATGGCTGAGGAGACCATAGGCCTTTGTCCCATATTCTGCTTGTGCCTCCATTTCCCTCACTGGCCAGATGCCCTAGCCTAGTCCTGTCTTCCAAATTTGATTTCTCCCCAAATCCATATTCATCCTCCCATCTGATGTAGATGCACCCGTAAGTTCAGCTGGGCTCCACAGGCACATGTGAGGCACCTATCACATTCTAAGCCCATGCTGTGCACTGTGCAAAAAAAAGCCAATACCTGTCCCCAGGATGGCAGCCTCAGCTCGGGTGCCATCAGCTTAGAGCACCTGCTCCTGCCTCTGCCTACAGGCACAGATTTGCTGCCATGGTGCCCCTGCTGGGCAAGAGAGGAACTGCAGGGTTCATGAAGGGATGGTTCTGCTACGGGTGGCCTGAGCCCCAACTGCAGTCCCACCCTCATGGAGGGGAAGTGGGTGTGTGAGCCCTGCCTCCCCTCCACCCACAGAGCCCTGGGGGCCAGAGAAGCTAGGTGGAAAAGACAGCCCCTTCCTGACACCCCACACTCCAGGCTGCAATGGCAGAGCGCCAGTTGCCTGGGGACTGCTGCCCTGGTGGCCCTACCTAGGGAGGTCCTATTCCCATAGTCCTCTGGGAAGGCCTTCCTGCCCCAAGATACACAGACAAGTGTACACACACACTGAGGACGGCAACAAAACCCCTGAAGCAACCAAAGGCAGGAGCAGCTCCCTGTCTAGAGCATGGAGCAGGAGAGGGGGCCTTGAGGAGAAGGGGGAGCCAAGGCAGGGGGCCCCAGCTGTGACTCAGGCCCTAGGAAGCTGGTGACTCCGAGCACATCCCTTGGTGACTCACAGAGACTGCAGGCTCGGCAGCTCCCACAGCGCCTCGGCAGGGATTCCTCCCAGCTGGTTGTTCTGCAGCATCCTAGGAAGAAAGAGAAAGGGCTTTGAGGACCCGATGGTGGGTGGATCTCGGGGCTGGGGGTGGGACTGGAGAGCTAATCCCTTGAACATCCCACCCCATGTTAGACCCTCTCTTGCTGCGGCTTCAGAGCCCTGGGAAGAATCTGGTCCAGGCCCCCATCCTGTTAGTAGGGAGCCCAAGTGTGCTCAGAGGCTGGGAGGTGCGGCTTGGGCCATGTGTCTCAGAAGGGTTCCTAGGACGGGAAAGAGCCAGGAAAATGGTGAAGATAAAGGATGAGGCCACGCTGGGAAGCAGTGAGGGTCAAAAGTCAGAATGCACAAGATTTTCTCTGAAGCCCCAGTTTCCCTTCCATTTAGCTGAGGTGCTAATAGTTTCTTTGTGGAAGAGGAGGGTGTAGATGAGGGCCAGGCTGTGCCTATGGTGCCAGGGCTCTGGACAAGTGTTTTCTGGCACCGCTGTCTATAGAAACTTGGTGAAGTGGCCCAGACCCTGCATCAGCCTGTCCTGGTGATCCAGTCTCACACGATCACACACAGGCAAGTGCATGCTGACCACAGGGAACAGTCCCCTGACTCGGCTGGCCTCCCGGAACCAGAACCTGGCCAGAGGACACCAGAATCTAATTTGCAGCCATGCATTTGATAGAAACCTAGTCCTCAGCACCTCTCCTTCCCCATGCACGGAGGAACCTGGCCAGGGAGGCATTGGGGCAGGAGCCGTGAGTGCCACACTAGAAGAGCCAGAGACACCAGGGAGGTGATTAGTGGTTTTCAAAGCTCTTCCTTTGGTTCCATGGAGGTGCCTGGGGATCACCCGGATGGGTAGGTGAGACACAGCCTAGAGCCCGCCTACACTCCATACCCGCAAGTCTTTCATCTGCCTCATGTATCAGGACTTCCACATGAGGTGTTGCGGGTTTTATGTTTTCCTTTTCCCCTTTTTTTCTCTTTCCTGATTTCTTTCTTCCTTTCTTACTTCCTCTTTCTCTCCTTCCTTCCTTTCTCCCTCTCTTCCTCCTTCATCTCTGCCTGTCTCTAGGACTCTCTGTCTCTCTTCTCCCCTCCCCTCCCTTCTTCTTCTCCCCTCCTTCTCTCTTCTTTCTTTCTACCAGGTAGGGATGCTAAGCAAGCACTCTACCATTGAGCTACACCCCCAGCCCTTGCTTTCAATTTCTATAGTGTACAATGGAAAATTTGTTTCAACTCCTCCATTTTAAAGGTAGAAAGACAGAGACTCAGAGAAAGAGAATCTGCCAAGACTCAGAGAAAGAGAATCTGCCAGCTGCTCTGGTGAGGTGCTGGTCTGGTCTCAAGTCTTCTAGCTGCAGAGAAGACCCCCTTCCTGTCTTCCAGTCCCTTGAAAGGATGGGGCAGCAGGCTCTGCCTCAGTGGAGGAGCATCTCAGAGGGTCTCGCCAGGATCTGGCCAGCCTTCTCCCACGAGCCCGGCTGGTGAGGCTCAGCGTCCAGCATCCCAGTGACTCAAACACCCTAGTTCTTCAGTGCTGATGGAGCCTCTACTTCAGGCCAGGTGTGGCTGCTGTCCAGCCAGGTGGAGGATAACACAGTCAATGTCACCCTTCGAGACTCCATGCAGCAAGAAGAGGGCTACGCTAGAGGTGGGCATGCAGAGGTTTCCTCTGGGGGTGGCCCAGGGCACCAGCTCCCTCTCACTCCTCTGTGGCCCCCAGCAGGGCTGCAGCTGGGACAGGCCCCAGCTTGGAAGCCGCAAGCCACCTTTCTGGACCTCTAGTCTTTGCCAAGACAGCACAGGCCAGGAATCCTCAGCCATAGACTGCAGAGGTGCTGGGCTCTGCTCCGGAACAGGGCGACTGCAGAAAGCTCCCGCCCAGTCTCCATGATGCAGGCAAGGAGGAAGCCCTTGACAGTCAGCCCCTTCCTCCCAGGTCTAGCTCTAGTGTGAAGCAACGGAGGCCCAGGAGCACTCTTCTTAGCTGAGGGCCACAGCAGCCTGACACAGAGAGGGCACAAGTGGTCGCCGAGAAGGGAGGAAGACCAAGGTCTGGCCCCTCTCTGCCCTGGTGTGGGTGGGTGGGGAGTCTGGGGAAAGAGACCTGTGAGGAGCATGGGCTGGGACCTTCGGAGATAAAGACCTGGAGGCCTGACAGACACACCCCACACCCTCAAGCTGGGCATTGCGGCACGTGAGCTCTGGCCATGGCTGCCCCCGTCCCTGCAAAGGTACTCAGGGTAGGAGCCCCAGAGGTCCAGGCATTGTCTCACATGTCTGGGGCAGCAGAAACAGTGGCTTCCCTTAGCTGCAGTGTGAGTGGGTGGTAGCTCTTGTGTCTGTCTGGGCCTTCCTGGGTCTGAGGGACAGATAGGAATAAGGCTGGCCATCCCTGTGGGGTGCTATGCCCACCCCTCAAGGATCTGCAGATGGAACCCAGGGCCTCACGCATGCTAGGCGAGCATTCTACCAGTAACCTATACCCCCAGGCCTTTTTAATTGTATTTTGAGACAGAGTCTCACCAAATTGCCCAGGTTGGTCCTAAACTTGTGATCCTCCAGTCCAGTTGCCTGCACAGCTGGGATTCCAGGTGCACACCACCACGTGCAGCTGGGGCTGATGCTCTTGATGCAGGCCCAGTCAGGGCCCATGGGCTGGAGGGCTTGGGGAACCCACCGAGGAGGAAAGGACCAGAGCAACACCTCCAGGGTAGGCACGGAGTGGGTGAGAACGACATGAAGGAGGGCTTCTGTCGCGGTCGCTTAGGAAAGGATGAGGGAAGGGATCCCTTTTCTTTCCTCCTTTGCCCTGGGGAGAGCAAGAAGGGGCATGGTGACCCCAGGAACAGCCTGGCTTCCAGAAAGGAAGGCACAGTTCTGAGAAGGGTCCCGCACACAGGGGTAGCGGAGAACAGCTAAGGTCTCCAAAAAGAGGTCCCTGCCTGAGGGCCGCAGGGCTGAGGATGGGCTCTACCACTCTGCTTTTCTTGTGGGTCTAAAAAGGAAGCAACGGGCGGCCCTGGCACAAGGAGAAGCAACGTCACACGGTGCCTGGGGTGCACGTGCCATCTTTCACTTTGGGGTATTTGAGTGAGAGGATGTCCCCGGGCAGCCAACTGCGCCTACAGGAGAGATAGGACTGACCCAGAGGAGAGAGGCTTCTCTGCCAGGTGGTCTCCAAGGTGGGGCAAAATGGGGTCACTGGTGCGGGGAGGGGCAGCTGGTCTTGGCGCCCACCTGCTGCAGCCTCTCCCCGCTGCCCTCCTCACCACGCCAAGGCGCCGCTGGTGGAAAGCAGGCGGGCGGGCAGCCTGCGGTTCCTCCCAAGCTTTGATTTATTGCCTAACGCAGGCAAAGAAGAAAGAGCAGGCTCATCTCTAAGCCGGAGTCTTAGGAACGGGACGTGAGCCTCACGTCTTCTGAGGGCCCAGCGCACACAGCCCTGCTCTCTAATCCCGGCGCAGGTCTGAGCCTGCCACGGGGCACAGGCACGCCACCGAGCAGGCCGCCTGCACCCACCGCGCCATGGGCCCAGCATCTCCCCCCTCCCCGGGCAGCAGTGTTTATGGAGAGGGACACAGAGATCGGGCGGAAGAAGGAGGGCTGAGGGGCAGGGAGAGGGAGGGCAGGGTCTGAGCAGCGCAGAGAAAGAGGGCAGACAAGAGACTGATGCCGAGGACGTAGACAGGAAGGATCTCCAGGCGGAAGAGAGAGGAAGGGAAGGGCAGAGGCCAGAGAGGCCTAGGAGTCAGACACAGGGGAAATTGGAGAGAGGTGTCGGGGCCCAGAGGTGCCCGGGACCAGCAAGATGAAGAACAGAGCAAGTGCTTAGTCAAGGACAGTTGACTGGCTGGGAGCCTGCAGCTCCCGGACCCGGAAGAAGGGCCGCCAGCAGCCCCAAAGGTGATACAGTCCCAAGCCAGAGCACAAACTGCATTTCAGTCTCCTCCCATCCTCTCAGCTAATGCACTTGTGCAGTCAACAGCCTACTCAACTGTACAAAGAAGACCTACAAATATAGTGAGGGCTGCAAGAATTGCAGAGCCGGAGAATGTCTCACCACTTAAAGGAAGCCCCCAAATGCTTATTCTATTCCTTCAGAATAAACCCTCAGAATCCTTATTTTCTTCCCAAACTCATCCCTGGGGTGGTGTGTTCTCTCTAGGAACCTCTCACACCTACCTTGAGACTCAGTGTGTCCTCTTTCTTCTACCAATTTCCTCCCTCCCTCATCACTGGGACAAAGTAGAACACAGATTGGGGTGACAGAAGACAATGCCTCTACCTTCCCTCCTCTAAAATGGGTCAACAGTTCAATAGTAAAAGGAAGCCAGACGCAATACTACGAGGTCATACACCACTCTCACTTCTCTTTTCTTCAAAGGAAAGGTAAGAGGGCTAGGAGGAGGCAGCCTGGAGTCTGAAGGAGGAGCTGTGTGCTGTGTTTGCCCCGAGAACAGACATTCAGGGCTGGTGACACTGAGACTAAGTTGAGCCTAAAGAAACCCATCTGGAGCCCTCTTCAGGAGCAGTCGTACCCTTCTGTAGACGCAAGGGTCTCGGGGACAGCGACCTCTGCTGATGGTCATTCCTCACAGCAGAAAATAAAGACACCACTTTCCTGCACAGTTGCCACACAGCCGGGTACCATGAGCCCGTTACAGACAGGATGAAAGCAAAGAAACAAAAACAGCAAGGGAAACGAAAAGTGAAGCTAAGGAGATGAGAGGCAAATTGATGGGAAACTCGGTCTTGGATTATAAAACTGCGATTTTCTCTTGATTCTCAGTGTGGCCCCGGTGGGTAAGAAGGGGTCGACTCTACTTACAGGATTTTCAGGCTGTAGAGGCCAGAGAATGCTTGTCCCGGGATGTGGGAGAGATGGTTCCCCGAGAGACGCCTAAAAATCGGAGACAAAGGTCAGCAGTGTTGGCCGGTTATCCAGAGAGAGGGCGACCTCCCTTGGTTTGTGAACTAATGGGATAGGAGAGGGGAAGAAGGGGCGGTAAGTACCATTTACTGACTCTACAGCTCATTTAGCTCTCTACATGCCTCATCGAAACTCTCATAATAACCCTGCAAGGTACTTATTACAGTTTGAGTACCTCTTATTTGAAATGCTTTAGACCAGAAGTATTTGGAATTTCAGGCTTTTTTCAGATTTTGGAAAATTTGCAAATGTATAATTATCTATCTTAAGGATGGGTCCCAAGTCTAAACACAAAATCCACCGTCTCGCATATACATAGCCTGAAGGTAATTTTATACATTTTTTTGTTTTCCCTGCTGGGCATTGAAGCCAGGACCTCACACAAGCTAGATATGTGCTCTACCACGGAGCTGCACCCCAGGCCACTACAATAATTCAGTTCCCTGCTGTTCTAACTCCCACCTGTTACATGCAGTCAGGTGGCAGGACTGTCCCCTTATAGTGTCATGTGAATGTTCAAAAAGTTTCAGACTACAGCTTGGGGTTAGGACCACTCAACTTGTATTAACCCAAACTTCAGATGAGGAAACTGAGGCTGAGAGAGGTCAGGCGCTGGCCCTCCAGGTCACAGAGCCAGTCGGGGGCAGGGCAGGTGTCCTCCCCCAGATCTGAGCTCCAGGCCCAGGGCTCCTCTGCACTGCTACGCTGTCCTCTGGGCAGACCTGAGTTGCCCACAGCCTGCCCTGGACTACGGTACTGTGTCACAGTGGACACGGCTCACTCCCACCAATCCAGGAGCATTGGGAATGAGGTGCTGGATCACCCCAGCATTCTAGGCTAATTGTTACCATGTCTGTCATAGAGTGATCAATTCTAAAAGGAACAAATGAAATGAAATATATTCAGTGCCAGCACTTAGGGCTCACATCTGACCATACAGAGTTTAATGTGGATGCCTTAGAGACACTCTGGACCTCCAGAGTCCCCATGAACATCAGTTGCTATTGGGAGGCCTGTGCTGGCATCAAAGAAGCCAGTTTTTAAAAAATATTATCTTGGAACCAGGCTTGTAATCCTAGTGCTCTGGGAGGCTGAGGCATGAGCATCCCAAGTTTGAGCCCAGCATGCGCAATTTGGCAAATTGGTGAAACCCTCTCTCAAAACAAAAAAATGAAAAAGGCTGGGGATGTGGTTCAGTGTTGAAGGCCTTGAGTTCAGTCTTTCAGTAGTAAAGCACTTGCTTAGTATGAACAGGGCCCTGGGTCCCATTCCCACTGTGGGGGATATATATATTCTCCAAAAAAGTCTCTTTATTTGACATTTGCTGTTTATAAAACAACTGTGTGGAAAGGCATTGTGTTAACTGAGGTCCCCAAGCCTGTGTTCTGCTGATGTTCTGTGGATGTGTCCAGCTCTCTCTTCAGGAGCAGGAGGTGTAGAATCAGCCTTGAGCTCTCAGATTGTGCTCCTGTCACCTGCTCTGAGTACCCTGTGCTTTGCTCTCATTTGTCATTCCCAACCAAGATGAGTCAGCTCCCCTAAAAGGTAAGCTGTCCACTTCCTTTAGGATCTGGCTCCTCCTCCTCCTCCTCCTCCTCCAGGAAGGCTTCCCTGCCCACTGGCAGCCCTACTGTCCTAGTGCCCAGATGCCCCAACCCACGGGGCCACATCCCCCTTCTGACTATTGAGGGTCCTCCGTCTCATATACGAGCTCACTGAGGGCAGCAGGTGGGCCCAAGCTGATTTTCCACACAGAGGGGTCCTGCAGGACCTGGCCTCCACACCCAGCCACAGCCCTGGGGCTGATGGACTCCTAACTCCTGCAGGACAGGCTGGACCCTTGGGGCTGGGGTAAGCTGGGGACAATTGCTAAGGGAGATGGGATTGAAGGTGTTTTCAGGCTCAGAAGCCCACAGTTTGTAGAGTTTAAGCAACCTCTCCCCCAGGAGCTATGGTGTGTGAACAGAAGGGTACATGGGGCTGGGAGGTGTTGGAAACACAGCTAGGATGACAGTGAGAACAGGGACAGAGTGACGTGACCTCCCAGGGCAGACAGGTGGGGCAGTGATTTACTCATGAGCACCCTAGGGACAAGGCCAGATTCTGGAGTCCAGGCTGATAGAGACGCTGGGTGAGAAATTAGCCAGAAAGCGCTGTGGGGAGGAAGTTGATCTGGTAAGGGAAAGTCTGAGAAGAAGACCCTTCAGGCTATGGAGAATCACAGAAAGTTTTGAGCTGGTGAGGTGCACTCTGAGGGTTTTGGGGTGTATTAGAATGGAGGGAGGAGATCTGCCACCGAGGGGGCTTGTGCACTCTAGAAATGGGGGAGGCTAGGTCAGGAGCAGTGGGAATACAGAACAAGGGGAGGAGGTGAGGGACACCTCAGAAGAACCACCCGGTCCTGGGGAGGGGCTGGAGGCAGGGCACAGGGGACCACAGCAGCTAATAGGTGACTTTGGGGAGAGGTGCAGCCATGGACAGTAAGAGGGAAAGCTGCAAAGAGCTATTGGTTTTGGAAGGAACAAAAACTAGATTTCAGACCCTGTGGCCCGGCACTGCCACCCAGGGGTCACTTGTGGGTCGGAGACCAGCCCGACACCTGACTGTCGAGAAGAGCCACCTCCCAAGCCACTTTCTTTCCCCTCCAGTTCCACCCTCCTCCTGGGGTACCCTGGAGCCTCCAGCTGGTAAAGGTGACCAGAGCTTTGCCTCCCACCCTCGTCCTTTGGGGCAACCACTCACAGCTCCTCCAGGAAACGCAGGTGGCGGAAGAGGCCAGGCTGAAGCTCCGTGAGGTTGTTCATGCTGAGATCTCTGCATGGAAAGAAAACGCCAGGGGCTGTGAGTTGCCCATCGGTGCCCGTCTGTTCTACGTAGCACCAGCCATTGAAGGGGAACCCAGGGTCCCACCACCCTCCCACTGTGCTGCACCCTGAGAATGAGAACAGAGCCACTCGGTCCAGCTTCCCCTTCTCCCCTCTGCCCTCCACTGTCCCTTCTGGGGCTTCCCTGGGACTGTGCCGGAAACTGACCTCCATGAGGGGAA
Organism: Chinchilla lanigera; assembly: GCF_000276665.1. Classification (NCBI taxonomy): domain Eukaryota; kingdom Metazoa; phylum Chordata; class Mammalia; order Rodentia; family Chinchillidae; genus Chinchilla; species Chinchilla lanigera. Next base: position 38,303,526 of record NW_004955406.1, on the reverse strand, counting down.
GAGCTGGAGGAAAACGCATGGAAGTTCAGAGCAGGGGCAGGGAGTCCCTTCATGCAAAAAATACTTCATCTCCTTTTTTACCAGTGGGGAAACTGAGGCCCAGGATCACGGCCATTCTGACCTACAGGGCAGGCTCACAGCGCTTAAGCGCTGGGGCACTCACCCTGGGCCGGCCACAGGGAACAGTCTTTCAATCGGCCCCAGGTGAAGTGGGTTCTGATGCCCTCTGAGGTCTCCCTCTGCCAGCCTCTTTCTTGTTTGCCCCCCACCCAGCTCCGTCTCTTGCCTTTCTCGGGTGGGAGGTCATGACCTCTCGGTGCACCCCAGAAGATGCCTTGATTCCTAAGCAGAGAGATGTGAAGTTCTGATCCCTCCCATGGACTCACAACCTAGACCATTCTAAGCTTCCTGTAACCTAAGAGGTCCCATGGGTGGCTTTCATGTCACTGTCCTCTGAGATGCCCTGCACATCAAATAACCACAGTCCTTGCATTGACATTACTGGAGGCCCACTCTCTGCCAGGTACTGGCAGACCTTTATCCAAATAATCCTGCTTAATCCTCACAACAGCCCCGGGTTAGCTTCCATCTTACGTTTAAGAAAACAAAAAGAAAAGAGCACAGAACCTCCTGAGTCAGAAGCCTTGGGCTCCTGACCAATATGACCCTTTGTTTCCTCCTCCATGAGAATGGGATGAATAACAAGCTAGTAAAGGCCTTGTAAGGATTAAGTGAGCTAATGTTTACAGACTGTCTAGTAAACAGTACATACACAACAAATATTTGCTGTCCTCCTTTTACCTTTCCCTCAGCTCCCTGTAGGCCAGAGCCCCACGCCAGGGGGTAGGTGGGGAGGAGCTGGGGCCTTGGTTTGTGGGTCCCACCCCACGCTCTATGGTAGCGTTTTCTTCTCAGTTTGTGCCTGGGTGCGCAGCAGTGTCTGCGATTGCATTTGTGTGTGCCTGACACACTTGGTCTCCATCTTATTGCGATCTCTTAGTGGCTCCTTCTCACCTCTGTAGAGAGACAGGGGTGGGCCCAGAACAGCCCGCCGCACAGCAGGGCAGTGCCCACAGGTACTGCTGCAGGCTTCTCCCTTCCTCGGGAGGCGTGTTCATCCACAGGCCTCAGTGGCTCTGTGTCTCCCAGAGAGCAGCGTATGCAGTGCGTGTGTCTTTAGAAAGGCAGGCTGGAGGGGCTGGGGATTTAGCTCAGCGGCAAAAGCGCCTGCCTGGCAAGTGCAAGGTCGTGAGTTCGGTTCCCGGTACCGGAGAAAAACCAAAACCAAAAAAAAAGAAAGGCAGGCTGGAAACTGGCCTGGTGGCGCACGCCTGTAATCCCTGCACTCGGGAGGCTGAGGTTTCGAGGTGAGTTCAAGGCCAGCCTGGGCTTCACAATGAGTCTAGGCCAGCCTGAATTACATACTGAGACCCTGTCTCAAAAAAAAGGAAAAAAAAAAAGAAAAGAAAGGCAGGCTGGGAATAGCAGGGAACACGTACTTGAGAGCCCAGTTCCAATCTATAAAAAGACTGTTTAGTCTCAAATGTTTTATCTTTGATAAAGCTCGGACTCTGGAGTCCATGTCCTCTAAGGAAGGAAGGCATTCCATGCAAGGTAGAGCCAAGGCCCTGGCATGCTGAACTTGGGCTCGTTCTCATCTACATTTCCCTTCTGCTGCCCTGGAGGCACAGCAGGGCCATCTCCAGCCACCCCAGCCTAGAGCAGGGCTCAGCAGCTGTGTCTGGCATGCTGGTGGTCCCCGTGGAAGGAGGAGAGGAGTAGGAGGACAGGGTTCCTCCTGGATTTATAAAGCAGGGGTCTGGTCTCAGGATGTTCCCAGGCTTCATCCACTGGCCTCGGGTTATGACTGGCCGTGCAGATGCAGGGGCACACTGGACAGTGGTGGGGAAAGTGGGGTGATGTTCACAGAAGCCCACGCTGCAGATCAGAGTCAGATCGGACTCCTCCCGCTCAAGTCCTAGGCCCAGCTCACCCTCAGCAAGGAGGGAGGTTCGAGGTGCCACAGAAACGATTACCTCTGAATATCTACCCTGTGCATTGCTGGATGTGTCTGGACAGGCACAGAGCGGGAGTTCAAGGAGCTCTTGGGGCATGTGACTCAGGCCTCATCACTCAGCTGTCCCTCCAGGGGCCGCACTGGAGGCTCTGATGAGGCTCCAAGGCCCCCACCCCGCCCACCCTCTCCGCCCCACCACCCTGACGAGCGGCCTCATTGTTCTTCTCTGGAGAGGAGGGTGCTGCACCCCCATGGCTGCCCCCACATCCTGCGCAGCCCAGCTGCAGAGCTCCATGGAGAGCCAGGGAGGGGCAAGGACAGGGATTTCAAATGGTCCGTAGGGGGAGCCCCATTCAGGCCTGGCTCTCTCATAAAAGGAAAGGGGATGAGGCCAGTGCCAGGAAAAGGGGAAGGAAGAGGAGCGCCAGGGTTAGAAGAGGGTGGAAAGGCAGATTCGAAAGCTCAGAGCCTCTAACCACACACCCTCGGGATGGCCAAAGGCCCAGGTAAAAGGCACTGGGCCCTGCACAGTGACAGGCGGGGACGCCCCCCTGCAGAGTCCCCCCAGCAGATGCTCCCCACACTGACATGTACTATCAAGTTGGTGGGTCTGACCTATGACTGTCCTGGAAGGTCAGCTGGGCAACCCAGAGGACACAGCTGAGACATTTCAGCCATACTTGGACGCAGGGGTAGCTGAGGGTGCTCTGATCCTTGGGTGCCTGGGCTTTGGTTGTAGCAATGCTGGCTTGGCTGAATGAACCTGCATTTATAGGGTGGAGGTCATATGTTGGAATACGTGAACTCTTGGATGTGGTTGTCTGTGGACATACATGTTCCATATTGGGGGGTACATGTGTGTATCTGCACATGTGCACATTGCAGTGCTGGCCCATTAAGAAGTCACAGACTTGCTCAAAGCATCCACCTATTATACAGACAGAAGCTCTTTGGGAAAAATGAATAGCTTCACCCAAATCTCACCCTTTAGCTTGGGAGACCTCTTTTTGTTGGGTGAGTTTCAATTAGCCTGGTTCATTCTGTGGCCTCTGGTCTCTCCTCTGATCTATCTCTGGCTCCCAGGGAGGAGAACAGTTTGCCTGATGACACTGTATTAGGGTCTAATCTGTGGCTGAATTGGAAAGATGCCTGAACACAAAACCTGCTCCACCCCATCGCCCTGTGACCCCCGCAGGCTCCCACACTCAAGGGTCCAGACTTAATCTCTGCCATTGCCATTTTGCAATTCTTCATACTCTTTAGACAAGAGGGTCTACATTTTCAGTTTCCATTGCTGCTCTCCACTGAGAAGCAAGAGGACCCACAGGCTTGCAGTGTCATCCTGGACACTTCCCCTGGCAGCCCTAGGATACCCAGAGGGGCTATATGTCCTCTCTGGGCTGGACACATCATGATGGGATCCAGGGCAGAGGGAGGTGAGGGGGCGAGGCTGGCAGGAGAGTATGGAGTGGGAGGCAGCCTTGGGCATACTAAGAAAGTGTTCTCAGAGCTTCACGATGTGATGCAACCAGACCACCCCAGGAAGCTGCTGCGGTGTCATCTCCAAGCTGGACAGGTCTGATAAGGGAAGGTGCTGCAGACTCCAGGGGCAGAAAGCAGCAAAAACCGGGGTGGAGGGCTGTGGAGTGGGAGTGGCTCCCCAGGCCTTCCGGCTGATACCTGAGTTGGGGGCCAGGACTGTTCTGAAGGAACACTGAAGGCAAGCCCCGAGTTCTGCTGGGGTGTACTTGCGGAGGGACCCGCCCCCATAGGAGAAGAGTCCCAAGATGCTTCTTTGCTCTGGACTCGGGCTGTTCAGCTCTCAGCTAGGCAGAGCCGGCTTAGGTCACATTATTTTTATTGTATATATTTAAGGTACACAACTTGCCCTGACACATGTATACACTGGGAAGTCGTCAGCATATCAAGGTAGTGGACGCACCCATCACCACACAGTGCCTTGGGGCAGGGTACCTAGGATCTACCCTCCGCAAAGGCCAGTTAGGGTGTTGGGGAGATGAACCCTGTCCGCAGCCATAGCTGTGTCCCATAGTCACCTCTCCTACAAACAGGCGTCCTCTGAACCCCTTGGCATTTCGTACACACTCACTTGGCAATGGTCCTGAGCACTCCCCATGGGTCTGGCACGATGCCTGCCTTTATTATTACCCAGCACAGCTAAGTAGCTGTGCAACCCCTGATCATGTCTCTTCATACTCTAAGCCCCTGTTTTCCCATCTGTAAAGTGGGAAGAATAATAGTACTTGCCTGACAAGAGTGTGACATATATGAGTTAACAAATTTAAAAATACCCTGCTCCGTAAATATCATAGTTGTCTAACTAAATTTAATTATTAGTATCAAATGATGCATTTGACTGAGCTTCTTCAAGGCAAACAATTTTAGTGAATCCTCCTATCTTACGGAGGTGCCTAGAACATAAAGGTATTCAATAAACATTCAAAAAGAAATGCATTAAAGGGCTGAGGTGTGGCCCAGTGGTAGAGTGCATGCCTGGCATGCAGGAGGCCCTGGGTTCTGTCCCTATCACCATACAATAAACAAGGAAACAAATAAAAGATCAAAACCAAGTAAATGCATTACAGATATAGATAGATGCTGCCCTTCCTTGGCCTTGAGCCCTGTGGTTGACAGCTTCCACACCAGGGAAATCTTTTCCCATCTCAAATCTCTTCTCTCCCACCACCGGTGTAAGGCATAACCTACAAAGAGCCTACTGCTTGCTTCTGAGTTGGTACCGCTCTTGCCCCTGGTGCTCACGGGTGACACATCTTCCGGGGAACATGGAAGCATGGTCCTCCTCCCAAGAGCACCACAGTGGCCCTCACGCTCCTCCTGGGTCCTTTCTAGGCCTCTGGGGTGAGATGCAGTGGCAGCCCCATACCCCCAGGACCACCCCGAGCTGGGCGGACAGCTTGGGTATGACAGCAAGCAGGGCAGGCCAGGGTAGAAAGAGCCCACCTGGGGTTCCTGCCACTGCAGAGGGCCGGTAGACAGGCTGGCTGCCCCTAAGACCATTTAGCACTCAGACCTGGTTCACTGACATGAACGATGAGGCTCCTTCCAGCCCTAAAGGTCGTGACATCATTTCACTGCCCGTAACTGGGTGCTCAGCACAGTGCTAGGCCTGGAGGTAGGGTGGGAACAGAAGAAGTGTATGGTGTTGCTGGGGAAGGACTGTTTACTCCCAAAGTAGCGTGTACTTCACAGTTTGCAAAATAGTCCTGCAGCCACTTTCCCAATTAGGTTCTAGACTGTTGGTCCATAAAGTCTCTAGAGGGGACAGAGCCAATGGGGAAGACTTCCTGGCACAGAAACGGGAGTGGTGTGTGGGGGAGTCACAGGAGCTCACAGAGCTGAGGCCAGAGGGGACCCCTTGCCACCAGGGCACTGCACGGCATCATGGGTAGGACAGTTCTTCCTTGGGGAGGACGGTCCCAGCACTTCGGGCTTTCAGCCTCCCTGGCCTTGCTTATAGTGCTGGTAACACCTCCCACTTATTGTGACCACTTAAAACACCTTGTACGTGTGGCTCGATGGTGGAGCACTTGCCTAGCACGCTCAGAGACCTGGGTTTATCCCCAGCACCACCAACAAAGTTCAAACTAAAATTTTCAGAAACACACCATGTACTTGCGGACACCCCATCAGTAGCAGGTCCTTCAATTTACTGGTGCAAAAGTGGATGCAGAGAGCGACAGAGGTACCGCTACCTGTCCTGCAAATTAATGGCAGAAGGGGGATCACAGTGAGGTCTCTGAGGACCCGGAAGGGTGCTCTTTCCACCCCACCAAACTGATCTCCAGTTTTCTGATGCACTCTCCTCTGTCCACTTTATTTCCTGACATCTCCTCTCACGCAGAATGTGGGCACAGCTACTGTTTTTGAGAATTCAGACACACAACTTGACATAAACTTCTCTCAGGTTTTTGCAGCGTGCATACATTTCCAAGCAAAGGAGTGGACTTGGGTCTGGAAGAAGTGTATCTGCATCCGCATAGCAGCACAAGCCATCCTCTCGCTGTATTTTTAAATAAAAGGGCTATGGCTATGTTTGGTCATTCCTTGGCTCCTTTGTTGGTAAGAAGAATGCTCTGAAGTGGCAGGCGGGCTGGGGGGCACAGGAGGAGGGACTCGGGGCAGCAAGAGGGAAGCTGGAGGGGCAGGCCGGATAGTGGGGAGCCCCTGGACTTGCAGGTGTTTGTGAGGGCTGGGGTGCCTGGGTGGCTGCTAAGCCAAGGTGACATTTGTACAGGTCAGACTAAACCTGGTGAGGCTGGAAATGCAGAGCATGGCTAGAAGGTGACGTTGTTCATTCAAGTGGACTGGCGGGGACAAAGGTAGGGAAGGAGGCATTCCTAAAGACCAGGAAGAGAAAAGGCAAGATTTATTTATTTTTTAGCACTGGGTCGGAGACCACAGAAGTCAGAGGATGTCTCATCACCAGCACTTCTGTGGGCCTCCTCAACATCTGAAGGCAGGGAAAGGAGACCACAGAGGGAAGAGACCCAGGAGCGGTTCCTCCCACTCAGAAATCTCCACGTGGAAAACCATGGTTTGGCACCAGCCATTGGACTGGACTTCAGGCTAAGTCCTACTGCTCCAGCTTCTTTCTGCAAGGGGCTCCTCCAGCAGCGGTGGCACTTTGCCAAGGCTGTGGGCACCCGGCACAGCGAGGACAAGGAGACCCGGTTGGGGCCATCCTGACCCTCAGCACCACAAGGGAGCCCCTCTTGGAGGAAGCCCAGCGCTGGGCTGAGGAGAGCATCTCTGGCTCTGCCAGACTGACTGGTGGTCCACAGAGCCCTGGGCCCCAGTACAAGTGCAGGTCAGGTGCAGGGGCCATTAGTCTTGGAAGCTGCTCTTCGGCCGTGCCCGGAACCAGGCAGCAGTTCTCAGGAGCAAGGCATAGCCCGGGGTGGCACAATGCATGTGTGTGCTTCTTCCGGCTCCTACCTCCTTGCCCAGCCATTCCACCCACAGACAGAAACATTAAAGAGACGCAGACCTGCTGGGCCCAGCCTGGGTCATGGTGTGACCTGAAAACAGCCCCCAGACACAAAGGGACAGAGTCTCTGGACAGCACTGAAGCCATGAGGGCCGCTCTAGATGTGCCCTCCACTCCCGGCCTCCTCTCTGGAAAGCTACACAGACCTGTGTTGCTCAACCAGGTAGCCACTGGCCAGCCCCCTATGACTAGGAATGCTTAAATTCATTAACATTAAATTAAACAAAAAAAACTCATCCGGGCCTGGTGGCGCATGCCTATAATCCCAGCACTCAGGAGGCTGAGGCAGGAGGATCCTTGCAAGTTCGAGACCAGCCTGGGTTACAAAGTGAGCTCAAGTTCAGCCTGAACTGCGTAGCAAGACCCTGTCTCAAAAAAGACAAAACGAAACAAAACAAAACATTAACATTAAATTAAATTTAAATATTAGCTGCACTGGCCACTTTTCAAGGCTTAAGAACCACATGAGGCTGGCAGGGACAGCAAAGATCTAGGCTGTGTCCTTTGGCCCAGGCAGCCTGATGCATAGCAAGGGTGCAGCCTCCGCAGCCTGGCCTGTGCTGTCTGCTGCTCGCTGGCTCTGCGACTTTAGGCATACGACCTTTTTCTCACAGAAAGAGTGCCTACCACATGGCAAACCACCAACTTACTTGTGAGCGTCTCCACCCAACTCTGTCTTCATGGAGGCCGGTTCAAGTGCCTTGGCCTACGCGAAGCCTCCAACATTCAACCACACACTCAATCATGCAACCAGCTGTCCACTCAACAAGTATTTGTTAAGCACCGACTCCACAACAGGCAGAATGCTAGGTGATCCAGTCACAAAGTCCAACTGTATATGTTCCCTGTCCTCAAAGAGCCAAATCCACCGGGGACAATGACAAGAGAGTGGGCCACTCCACGTCTGAGTGACAAGTGCTGACATCGGGACTTGATTGTCACAGGGCTTCCTCACACTAATCCCTGTGGCCTTTTCACTCTGATCTGAGGGTTCAGTCTCCAAGTCCAGCCACACAGTCCTGTCCTCGATGGCAAACTGTCATCTCCTAGTCTCAGATGGCTCATCCCTGGGGCCGGGCTCCCCCAAACAGTGTGGGAGCTCCTTCATGACTCCCAGTCACCACGCCTTGTCACAAATACACACCAGCTTCAAGGTCCATTTTCCACACAGCAGTGGACGGGTGGACCCCCGGGCCCCTCACAGAGGTACTGACAGGTAAGTCAGAGCCGACGGGGGAGGGAACCCAAACAGACGCAGCGAAAGGACAGGGCAGCAGCTTGCCCGCTCTGTCTGCCAAACTCCGGTCCCATCTCTCACCAGTGTATCTCCAGCCCTTATTCGGATTCTAGCTCCATTCAGAAAGAACATCATGTCCAAATGTGGGGTATGTGGGTGCAAATTCCTTCTGGCCTATCAGACTGGAAACTCCTTACACAGAAGCACTATAACACCCCAGGACGCCAGGCCTGCCCCAGGGGAAGAACCGAGCTTCCCTCCTCTACTGGGAAATCCCTGAGTTCCCAGCCAGGGCCCCAGGAGGGTAGGGTGGAGCAGGAACAGGAGCAGGAGGGCAGCAGGTGGGAAGGAGCTGGGCGGCAGAAGGCAGGGGCAGCCCACAGCTCTGAGCCTGTTTGTTTAGCTGAAACTTCTGTCCGAAGCCTTTGTTCACCCCGTAAACAGGCAGGGTGTGACTTGGGGCAGAGAGCTCTGCAAGAGTCCTCTATTCAGTCCCCCACCCCATCCAGATGTAGGTCTTCCTCTGAATTCAAGACACCCTTCCCGCTTCTCACCTCAGTGACTCAGCACCCCACTGCCCAGCCACACCCAAATACCACCTGCCCACCCCCCAGCATGTGGGTCAACACCAGGGTCAAGAGGGAAAGAGCAGAGCTGAGTGTTCAGCTACAGACTTGACTTGACCGGTTCATTTAACAAATTAGGCTCAGCAAAAAGGGTAAGGCACAAAAAAAAAAAAAAAAAAAAAAAAAAAAAGGCCGTGCACAGTGGTGCAAACAGGTAATCCCAGCATTCAGGAAGCTGAAGCAGGAGGATCATCAAGATTTAAGGCCCACCTGGGCAACAAAGTGAGTTCAAAGCCAGCCTAATTGGCAAGAAGACCAAAATAAATAAATAAATAAGGTCCTAGGAGGGCCTGGTGGCACAGGCTATAACCTAGCATTCTGAGAGGCTGAGATAGGAGGATCCTAAATTCCAACACAACTCAGGAAACCTAGCCACTTGTCCCAAAATTTTAAAATTAAATTAAATTAAAACCAAACATAGTGGCACACACCTGTAACCCCAGCATTTTGGAGGCTGAGGCAAGAGGACTGCCACAAATTCAAGGCCAGCCTGGGCTACATAGCGAGTTCAAGCCCAGCCTAAACTACATAGTGAAACTGTCTCAAAAACAAAAACAAAATATGCAAAATTTTAAAAAGGGCTGGAGATGTAGCTCAGTGTGAAGGCTCTGAGTTCAATTCCCAGTAGCACCTCCCCCGCCAAAGAAGTGTAAGGTTCCTTTTTTCTCTGAACTCAAGTCACAGACTGTCACCTAACCCCAAGCCTCTGCCCACCCCACCCCCATGTGCATGTCTTTTGAAGTGGCTCGGGCTCGGGCACATCCCTGGTCTCATTTAATTCAATCCTTTGCACAGCCAGGAATGAGGCAACATTTATTCCCATTTTAAATGGCGACTCGGAAATATCAGGTTACGTCCCCTAAGTCACACATTTGGGCAGCGGCCCTGCGAACCGCCCCTGCGCGCCCACCCCGTCCGCCCGGTACCCGTTCCTGCCCTGCCCGCACTGCTCGCCTCGGGGCGGAAGCGGGAGCGGCGGCGGGGCTCCCAGGACAATGCCGGGGATTAGGGGCGCCCGGGAGGGCCCCACCCGTCTCGGCGGCTGCGGCCTCTGCGTCCCAGGCCGGGCCGCGGAGCTTTCCGGAGCGCGGCGCCCCACCCGCTGGCCCACCTGGCCGCGCCGCGCCCTGAGCCGCCCGCGGAGGAGGAGCAGCAGACCCGCCCGCCCCAGCCCCTGGCGCCCGGACTCAGAGCCCTCCAGCCCCTGGGCCCCCAGGCGTCCTCAGGGGGCCTGCCATCTCCACCTGTGCGTCTTCTGTCCGGACGGCTCCCCACCCACCTACCCGCCTCCCAGACCCCCTTCCTATTTGGGCCAGGCTACTTGTAGGAAAACTAGATCCGCGATTTAGATCCAAAATCCCAGCAGCCTCTCAAGCTGCGGTTGGACTAAGCAGTTCTGTGTCTTCGCTTCCAAGGTTTGAGGCTCAGGCGGACAGATTGCCGCAGTTTTATCGTGGCCCTAGCACAAACAGTTGTTTGATGCGGGGCAAGGTGCTTTTCCTCCTCTGCCTCAGTTTCTTCATCTAGGAAGCATATAATACGGTCCCTCCTAAAGGGCCTGTGAGGTTGAAGTGGGCGAATCCACGTGTGATGGACATGAACTCTGCCCACCAGGTGACAGCAATGTCAGCCAGCGTCTCTCCCTCACCTGCATCGCCCCCTGTGCACCCCGTTGTGGAAAGGAAGTGCTATAAACCGAGAAAGAGCCGGCCTGGGCCGTGGGGAGGGGAGGGCGTTCGGGGTCAGCCCCGCCCTGGAGAGGCACCAGCTGCTGCTTCTCTCTGGTGCCTCCAAGAGATGCCACCTGCCTCGCCCCTGATCTTCTCATCCTTTGATCTTCTGATCTCCGGCCAGGGTCTCCCAGCCAAAGGCATTCTTGTCTGCCAGCCTCCTCCAAGGAAAGGCAAAGGGCTGGGCTCCTGCCCCTGCCTCTGGCCCTGCCCCTGCCCCTGCCCCAGCTCCCCCCTCCCTTCCCTGTTGTTGTGTAGCCAAGACTACCATGCAGGCCTGGGACAAGGTAGCAACCTGTTCCTTCTGTTTTGTGTTTGGCTTTTGTTTTGTTTTGTTTGAGACAGGGTCTTGCTATGTAGTTCAAGCTAGCTTTGAACTCACTATGTAGCCTAGGCTGGTCTGCAACTCCTGAAGATCTTCTTGCCTCAGCCTCCTGAGTGCTAGAATTACACCTCACCAGCTACAGCCTGTCCCTTCTGAGGTGACAGTATCTGGGGCAGGGGAAAGGACGTGAGGAAGGGCACAGCCCAGGGGCAACTCCCGGGTATGGTGCCTGGGCTGGGCTGGACATGCTGGAAAGTTGCTTGTTCTCTGCGCCCTTGCATGCTGAGCAGAACTGGGCACTGCAGCGGGGGTGTGTACCCTGGGTACAAGAGGAGGAGCAAAAGACAGCCCTGCCCTCAGGACACATCCAAGTGAGGAGAGATTCAGAACAGGAATCTGGAGACAGACCCTTGAGCACTAGTGCTGGAGGACACCCGAGTCCCTGAGGGTCAGGGGACAGGTGAGGGCTTACTGGATGGAGCTGGCCTGAGGTAGCCAAGAGGGACATGATTAGCACTAGAAAATGGCCTGGCTGGGGTTTTAATGAGCTGGGATGCCTGGGGTGGTGGTGTGTGTGTGTGTGATGGGCTGAATGCAAGCTCCCCAAAAGATATGTCTACCCCTTGTTGCCTGGAACTTGTAAGTATGGCCTTGCTTGGAAAAAAGGTCTTTACATATGGAGTTCAGGGAAAGGTCTTGAGATGAGGAGGTCATCCTGGATTACCCAGGTGGCCTCTGGCTCCAATAACAGTGTCCTTGTCAGAGACACACAGAGAAGAAGGTGAGGTGAAGATAGGGCAGTGAATAGAGGGATGTGACCACAAGCCAAGGAAACCAGTGACCACCAGAAGCCAGAGGAAGCATGGGATAGTATTCCCCTCTAGTGCTGCAAGGAGCTCAGCCATGCAGACATCTTGATTTGGAGTCTATCACCTGCAGAACTATGGGAGAATAAACTGGTGCTTTAAGCCACCCAGTAGGGCACATCATCATGGCAACCAGAGGAGGCTGGGAGCAGTCAGAGGGTCTTGATGTGGCTCAGAGCTGACCCCCAGCCAGTGCTAGCTCCTCCCCTTCCCACTGCATCTGGACCTCTTCTCACTGTGAGCACCCCCATCACTGGCCACCCTGGTGCCTCCGCCCAAGATGGTAACCCATCCCACTCCTCCACCTAGGAGAATCCATCTCCCCTCCTGAGATGCCTCCTGCATCTACTGTGGCCTAGAAATTCCATCCCTGGGCATTCAATCCACAGGGATGCATCCATTTGCTCACCAAATGACTACACCACACTGCTCATAGAAGCACTGCTCACAGTACCCCCAAATGGGGAAGAGTCCTCATCTATCCACCATGAAATGACAAATGGTGCTGTATCTATTGTAGTGAATACCATGCAGCAAAGACAACAAACTACAACAAAAACTGAGGTAGAGTAGATGGAGCCCCAAGTGAGGCAAGGGGACAAATCTAGATATCAAAATAATGCTCCTTCACATAAAGTCCAAAACACAACAAAACTCCCTGTGTTGTTAGAAATCACTACAGTGGTCACCCTCATCAGGTGGGCAGGGACTAGAAGAGACCCTGGGTGGAGAACTTCTGGAAAGCTGATGATGGTTCTGGATAGTGGTCACCCAAGGGTAAATTTTTGCAAAAACTTGTCAAGCTATCCACTTAATATCTGTGCTCTTTTCTGCTATGTATATTTTACATGAAAGTTAGTCTTTAAAAAACTCAGTTTTGGGGGCTGGGGATTTAGCTCAGCGGCAAAAGCGCCTACCTGGCAAGCACAAGGTCGTGAGTTCGGTTCCTGGTACCGGAGAAAAACCAAAACAACAACAACAAAAAAAAAACTCAGTTTTGAGAGCTGGGCCTGGTGGTGCACCCTTGTAATCCCAGCAGTCAGGAGGCTGAGGCAGGAGGATCGTTTTGAGTTCGAGACCAGCCTGGGCTACAAAGTGAGCTCAAGGCCAGCCTGAACTGCATAGTGAGACCCCATCTCCCCCCCCAAAAAAAAACCTCTTAATTTGAAAGATATTCATGAACTTCAGGGTTTCTTCCATCCATACTTTTGAGCATCACGTGCAAGGACCTTCTATCAATACCATGGCCAAAGGTTCCCCTCTGGAGCTCATGGTATTCTGTGACTATTTCTCAGCTGTTACCTCAGTGAGTTGACATTAGATGTTTACTTCTGTGTATGATTTTTACCTTACTTTTCTGTGTATCTTTTGCATCTTGCAGAGGCTCTGGCACATAATAGATGCTTAGTAAACACATAAGATGTGCTGAAATAACTGGGCATCACTCAGGGAAATGAGGCAGTAGAACCACAAGTTTAAGCCCAGACTGGGGAAAATAGCAACTTAGCAAGGATATGTCTTAAAATTAAAAGTTTTTTTTAAAAAAAGGGGACTGGAGATGTAGGTCAGTGTGAAAAGCCTGGGTTCTATCGCCAGCATTGGGAAGGGGATGCTGGCATGACCAAGGGCTTTGGTATTCCCAGACATTTGTCCCTGGGCTCCCTGGCCATCAGACCTAGCTCCTTAGATACTGATTAGATTCCACAGCAGGACGATTCTTCTCCACTGACGCCCCTTCCTATGTGTCTCCTAAGTACCCCACCACGAGCCTGCACCTACCTCCTGCCTAGCACTTCATCCAGAGACTGGTAACTTGCTGGCCCGCCACACCACCATCTCTCTGCACCCGCCATGTGTGTCTTACTCATCTCGGGTCTACAGAGCCTAGCCGAGTGGCAGGGACACCACAGGGATCCAAGACTCCACATCCGCAAGTCCCTAGAGCCGCTCTCCATCCCAGCCTAGGCGTACGCCTGTATTCATTTTAGCTTGTTTGGAACTGGGTGGAAATATTCAAAAGTTTTCTTCAAGAGAGAGAATGGATATGAATGGGAAAGGCTAAAGCTTTTAAGCGAAAGGGTTTGTAGACCAGGTGTCTCACTGATGAGCCTTGGCAGTTCAGGAACAGATCGAGTTTAAGAGGCTCTGCACTGAGGCTCTGCCCTCACCGCAGCGTCCAGGTTGAATGTCACGCCCCGGGCTCCTGCCTGCGGCGAACCAGGTCACTCGCAGGTCTGAAGAGGACCCCCTCCTTCCTGGCCGCCTCGGGAAAGCCCATTTGCTCCCCTTGGGGAGGGGGAGATGGGGTCTCACTATGGGTTGGTGTTTGCTCTGTACCTCCTGGCTGCTGGCCACGCCCTTGTTCATGCATCTATTCCTCTATTCACTCTTTCGTCTCTTCATTCCCTCCACCCATCCTTTTGAGCACCGTGTGCAAGGTGATACAAGCACCTTGTATCAGCACCGGGGAAACCAGGGGAGCACTGGTGGCCAGGGCTCTGCTTCCTGAGGCTCCCTGCCTCGTCTGAAAAGCAGACAAGTAAACCAGGGGTAGAAGCCAGGGGGATGGACTCTGAGGAGGAAGAGGCTGTAATGGGAAGCCCTCTCCTGGAGGTGAGGATTAGGGGTGGTTTCCTGGAGGAAGGGACATCTCAGGCAGCTCCTTACACCATAAATGAAACCATAAATGCCTCCCTGGCTTCCTCCAAAGACTCCCCAGAGAGCTGCAGGCTTCTGGTCTGAACCTGTTTCTTAACCACAGCCCTGCAGAAGCCAACAGTGATGTCCATAGGGCACCTTCTCACAGCCCTGCTGTGGCCAGTGTAAATTAGGCAGAGGCAGTTCTCTGCAAGATGGGGCAGAGAGAGGCTGTCCAAAGACTCGAGTCATGGATAATGCTAGTTAAACCTTAAAATGCAGATTCAGACTCAGCGGGGCTGAACGGCAGCCTGAGCTTTTGCATTCCCACTGTGCTCCCACAGGCTGCTGCTGGTGTGAGGGCTTTAGGATATCCAAGAAACTCCACAGAATAAATCTCCTTTAAGCATCCTTTCTTTTTTTCAGTACTAGAGATTGAACCCAAGGCTTTCAACACTGAGGTACACCCCCAGCCTTTTAAAATGTTTTTATTTTAAAGTAGGGTCTTGCTAAGTTATTAAGTCAGCCAGGCTGGGCTCAAACTTGCAACCCTCCTGCCTCAGCCTCCCAGAGCACCAGGATTACAGATTACAGGCGTGCACAAGCATGCCCAGCTTCAGTCTTCTTTTTGCTAGGCATTGACAGAGTGACCCAAAGATATGCTGCTTGTCACCTGGCCTAGACCGGTGCCTGGTCAAGGAACCCAACTGTGCTGAAACTCTGTCCCTGCTCCACTCACCAACTCTGCCCGCCCCTCGCCCCAGGGAACTGGGGTCCCTTGGGCAAGGGTTGTTTTTCCTGATTCTCTTCCAAGTCTAGCCTGGGCTGGCTGCTCCCTGGAGCACCGAGGATGGGCAGGGAAGCTGCATTGAGGAACAGATTCCTGGGGTGGGGGGGCTCAGCCTCTTCAGCAATGGGCAGCGCTGGCACCCCTGGGCCCACATGCATGGCATTTCCAGTGTTGCATCTACAGGCCAGGCTGCCTTCCTCTTGAGAAAGTGAAACGAAATCCATTCCACCCCACTGGTGCAGTGCAGGCCTGGCTGCTGCCTCTCCCCTCTGGCTAAAGCAGGAAGGAAACCAGGGAGCATTGAGGCAGGGAGGATACCAGGAAGAACTTCCCAACAATCACGTTCCTAAGGAGTCAAATGCTACAGCAGATGTGTGTGGGGTATTGGATGCCCATCTGGAGGTAACAGCCCAGGGCAGGGCAGAGGGCTGGAGCAAGACATCAGGAGGGCTCCCCAGGCCAAGCTTTTACATGTCAAGCCTTCTTCTCTTACTGCACGCTCCAGCCTTGCTGCCCCTGCTGACTCCAGGGCCATCCATCCATCCATCCATCCATCCACCCATCAACCCTGGGCATCTCAAGCTTTCAGAGTTTGGCCCAGGTATTTCCTGACCCTAATCTCCACCCCCAGCAGGTGCCTTGAACCCCGAAGCATGGTGCCTTTGTGCCCCCATGCCAGACGGTGAGACTAATGCCTTTTGGCAGGTGAAAGCAGGGCAGGCAGGGGAAAGGGGCACCCTGGGCTTCTGCATTCAGGGCAGGGGAGCAGGCAACAAGGCAAGGTCTGGTGTGGCGTCGGCTGGTGGGGAGAGGGCATTCTTCTTCCGCTGGCTGCACATAGTTAATGGGGGGCCTTGTTCTGGCTGGGCACACAGCCCTGGAGGTGCTGGGGATGGCCAGGCCCTGTCCCAGCGCTTGGAATCTCAAGTCTCATGGAGTGAGCACTGCAAGTCTCCTGGGACCCTGGCTCCTTCCTCCTACCAACCCTCTCTCCCTCTGTTCTCTGTATCTGCAAGATCTGCACACCATCATTTGTCTCTGCAATATCTTGGGATCAGAAGTTATCACACACACCCCAGGAAATAGCCCAAAGAGATCAGAGGACTTGGCCAAAGGCATCAGCAAATAGGTAGCAGAGACAGAATTCTAGCCTAGGGTCTCTGATTCCAATTCCACTGGACAAAGACCATCTAAAGCAGCAGAGAGGTGGGGTAGGGTCAGATGGCTGCTGGCAGAATCAAAGAAGAAGACCTGGTGACCTCCATTTCTGCAGAGGAATGCTCCTCACTCCACATTACTGAGAAAACTGCAATAGCAGGACAGTGGCAGCGTTCATAGAAGGGCTGGGCCAGCAGGTTCTACAGCTGGGAATGAGGAACTCCTGAGACTGGCAGCTCATACAGTATGTTACTAAATATTTTCCTCCCCAAATAGACTACGGACCATGCAGTCAGACCGTGAAAGAGCTGTCTGTTATGCAGTGATCACTCCTTCTTCAATATGGCCACATTCCAAGACCCTCAGTAGATACTTAAAACCTCAGAAGCACCAAAGTCCATTTATCCTGTGTTTTCTCCCATACCTACATACTGGTAATGTAGGTATACTATTGATTTGATTTATAAATCAGGCACAGTAGGAAATTGCTGACAATAACTATAAAATAAAATAGAACAATTATAACAATGCACTGCAATGCAAATTATATAAATGTGCTCTCTCTCAAAGTATCTTGTACTTTTGCTTCTTCACTTAAAAGAAACCCTTCCCTTTGACATTTTCAAATTGCCAGCTTCACTACTCTTACATTCTAGAGCCATTATTAAGTAAAACAAAAGACAAGTACTATGATACTGTAGCTGAGAGTACCACTACGTAACTGTCAGGTGGGTAGCATATATAGCATGGATACTCTGGATAAAGTGATGATTCAGATTTCTGGCAGGGTGGAGTGTGCCTGTGTGGGGTTTTATGATTGTACTGAGAGTATCACACAATTTAAAATTTACCAACTGTTTATTTTTGGAATTTTTCATGTAATATTTTAGGATCCCAGTTAATTGTGAGTAACTGAAACTATGGAAAGTAAGACCTCAGATAAAACTACCACAGAGTTAATGCCAGTGCCTAGCACAACTGTGCTGCTACTAAGAATGCAGGCACTAAGTGTCAGCCTATTGAAATAAATATAATAATAGCTAACACTCATTAAATGGCTGCTTTGAACCATAACTTTCCATGTACTACCTCATCTAGTCCTCATACTAACCTTACAAGGTGGGTATCATGAGTATTCCTATTTTAAAGAGGCTAGGGCACCAAAAGTGTCTTTTCTCCAAGTGTCTTACTCTTTCTAGTAAGAAACAGAGCCCAGGATCTGAACCCACAAAGAGTGGCTGAAGACTGGGGCACTTAATAACTCCACTGTCCTGTACAAACCTGGGAAGCAGCTCACTCACCTGGATGCCCCTGCCCTCTTGCTCAGGCCAAGCTCTGCCCACCACAGTCTTGATCATAAGCACCTGGACCCAGCTGTGCCCCTATGGCCACCTCAGCATCCTGTACCCTGCACTCCACAGGTGGCCCCAGCCTCCCACCAACCCTCAGACCACTCAAGTGCATCTGAACAGAAGCGAACCCTTCTTCCCTGTGACACCTCCCACAGGAGACCCCTCCTGTACTCTTCTGCCCTAGCCCCAACCAGCAGATCAAAAGGGATCACTGTCATGACTGTGAAAACAGAGAAATGCATCTAGCACCTTACAAGTCACAGGACACCCCCATAAAAGTGGTCTCATTTGAATTTTGGACCACTTGGAGTAGGAAGCAGTTCAAGAAATATCAATGATCTTCCCTCTGCAAACTCAAATATGAGACTCAGAGAAATTAAGGGCAAGATAGACTACATAGTTTGCAGGACTCAGAGCAAAATAAAAAGGTGGAATCCTTCCTTCTAAAATTAACTTTAGCATGACAGCAGCAGAGCAGGCACCCATGTACAGAGCCCTTCCAAGTATGAGGCCCTGGGTGACCACATAGGTGATGTGTCTATGAAATGGGTCTTCATAAGGAGTTTGGCCCATATCACCAGCTCACCCAGCTGAAGCCAGGTACCTGTGTGGGGGGCTGGTTCTTGGGTCTGGCTCCCTTGGGTCCTAAGCTCTCATCCGTCCCCAGGTAAGTGTGGGTGAGACCCCAGGTCCTGTCCTAGTTTCTGATCTCTCTTGTTTTTGTCCTAGACAATAGTCGCCGTCCTTTCTCCTCCCCTCCCAGCCTCCTAATCTGCTCTGTCCACCACAAAGGCAGGGATTAGTTTACAGCCCCTTTCTGCCTCAAAACCCCTGGACACATGATCTAGCCTTCCGGCCCCCAAACACCCCCACACTTGGGCTGCCCCAGATCTGGAGCTGACGGGGAAGGAGCAAAGACCAAATGCATGAACCTAAACTGCTTACGGCCCTGTCCAGAGGGCCCCCTGCAGGTAGAGACCTGGACTGGAGTGTATGGGTACACGGGTGTGCCTGCTTGCCTGCGGGTTTGAAGGAAACATGACATGATCCTGAGAAAAACAGACCCAGAAGCACAGATGCTGCCTGCAGGAAGCCCCTAGTCTACAGGGGAAAGCATGACCCCTGCCCTAAGAAAGCTCACTCTCCTTCTGATGCAGAAAAGTGTGGCCTCTGTCAAATGGACAGTCAGCCACATGAGTCCTTTGCAGGTACAGGGTGCGTGATATATTACCTGACAGTATTGCAGGAAATCAGATCAAACCCTGTACATGCTAAGCACTTCCCCAAGCAGGATCTTGCTCAACAGCTTATCGGGAGAGATAATCATCCCCACCATGCACATGAGAATCTGCTTAGGTCTCCCAAACCCAGGCCTATGGTTCCCCCAGGGGCACAAGGTCACCTCTCTGAGGCCTCAGTGTCAGGCATCAGCGCACCTCAAGCCTCCCTGTGCTGTGCCCCTAGCGCTGCACACTCTGACCCTGCCTCTCCCATGCACGTCTCACTTCCCACCATGTGTAGAAGTTCTTACGTGCTTTTCTTATCTGCCGCTCCTATCCCAGGGCAGAAGACAGCCTTGGACTTTACAGTCCCCCAAGCTGTATCCCTCCCCTGTGTGTCTCCCCTCATGTGAAAGAGGGGACAGCAATGGTCCTAGCTCACACAGGAAGATTCACAGGAAGGTAGCTAGCACAGTGCCTGGCCGACCATAAACTTTCCACCCACATCTGTGCAATGAATGGTGATTGAAGGGATGAGTCTTTGCTCCTGACGGCAGCCTGTGAGTTCAAAGGGCATCAGCACTGACCACTCACAAGGAGGAAGAGGCCACTGCAGCACGAGCTGAATGCATGCTTGGTGTTGATGGTAACTGCAGCTATGACATACCCCTGACCTTGTTTGTGCGTGGGAATGTGGGGCAACCTGGAGACCAGGAGGAACCCCTCCTCAGACTGGGTCAGCCTGGGAAGGCCTCCTTCCTCCAGGAGGTGTTAAAAGTTTTTGAGTGGTAACTGCTTTTGGCCTGTTTCCCAGGAACCAACGATAATTCAGGAAGGGGGTGATTCAACCCACAAATCACAGTGTTAGACTAAACCTCGTGCCCTGGGTCCCACTTCCACGGTGCTCCCCCAACTATCCCCCCATGAAAAGAAGCATTACCTGCCCTGCATTGACCCCAGCAGTGTGCTAGGCAAGGGTCCTACGTGGTGGCAGTGACTCCCTGACAGCTCTTTTTCACTTCCCCTCCGTCAGCCTGTTGGCCTTGGCCTTGGGCCTGGGGACCACATCCAAATCCTTGACACTGGTGCAGTGGAAGACACTTGGCACCTTCTTGCCACCTTGCCTCAGTCTGGACACTCTCAGGGATACTCCCAGCCCTCCAAGGGCAAAAGGGAAGACACAGTGGCAGGGAGGGGGTGCAGAACTATGTTCTAGAGTCGACACTCCTGCGTCACTCGCAGTAGAGTTCCAGACAAGCGAGCTGAGGTGAGATGAAGGGCGACTTCATGCCTGCCTCAGCTGGAGAAGAGAATGCATAAGAACAGCAATTCCCACGTGCTGGCCACTCACCATGTGCTAATGCTAATGCTGCCACATCCCAGGTGTCTTTTGGTGAGCTTGATGCTATTATATCCATTTGGAAGCTATGGAAACTGAGGCTGAGAGAGATGAAGAAGTGCCCTGGTTGAACCAAGGGTGGCCAGATATTGCTTGGGTTTGGCTGATGCCCTTGGCCAGAGCAGCCCAGTTGGTTTGACCCAGCTGCTGAACCTTGAACTGATTTGTCCTGTTTTAGATGCATGCCTGGAGGAGGTGCAGGCAGAAAGCCCTGCTCCGGAGCACCCTGCCTTGGAGAATGGGACAGAAAATGCTATTGAGAGGGAAGGACAGCCACAACTCCCTCACTGGGCTCATGACTTTCCCTTCTGGCAGAGGCTGCATCCTGCGTCCTTCCCGACAAGCCCCTTCTGCTCCCGGGCCCTCGCTGTCCACCCCAGTCCTTTCCTCCTCGCTGCTGGTCCTCTGTGGATGCTCCCAGCACCCCCTGCACAGTGAATTCACTTTTCAAGCACACCTGGCCCGTCTGCCCTAAGCATCACATATCGCCCAGCCACATCAGAGAGGACCCTGCGCACAGTAGGTCCTCAACAACAACCTTGATGATAAGCTCTACACTCAGGGATTCTGTTGCACCCTCCCAAACCAGAGTCCCCCTACTTCTGTGCTGAGCCCCAACACTTCCCCTCAAGCAGCCCCCACAGACCCTAGAAACCACTGCTAGTGGATAGGAGGGGAGCTGAGCAGAGCACCTAGAAAGACCAGAAGCTGGAAAAAGGCTTTATTGGACTGCACAGCCAGGCATTTAACATGGCCAGCTCCTGCCCCTCCCCTTGGAGCTCAGAACCCCCAGATCTGACCCCTGAGAGCCACTATGCTACGGTAGATCTGAGGGAGAGTTCTTGGCTGAAAGCCCCAGTAGCAACAATTACTGGTGGTCTTGGGCAAGGTCCCTAACATGCAAAGGCTTCGGTTTCCTCGTTTGTAAGATGGGCCTGTGCTAGTCCATCTCTCTCACAGCGTTTATGTGAGACAGTTTGGGTTTAAATTCCATACATGGTACAAGCATTCCGTAAATGACAGCTGTTACTATGATTGGTGGAGGCAGAGGCCCAGGGTGATGGCAGGTTCCTAGACAGGTCTCTCAGGGCCTATCAGGAATGGGCCTCCCGATGAGTTTGTGTCTCTGTGGAAGAAAACCACAGTCCAGGGAATGAAAACTTCAACCAGGAAGGTGTCCCCACAGCACACAGAAGCAGACAGGAGAGGCAGAAAGCAGAGTGCAAGGTGCTTCCCTGGCCCCAGCCTAGGATTTGTATCTCTCAACCCATCAGAGGGGACACCAGTCCCCTAGGGTTGGAGGAATTCAAGATATGGGTCACAAGCCTTCCTTGGAGGTCTGTGAAGGGGAAAGAAGACTGTGGCAAACAAGAGAGGGCTGGGAATGGAACACAAAGAAAACGTCTACTCCGGAGGTACCCTGTCGTTGAGCCGCAGCCCAGCCCCCACCTGCCTGCCGCCAGCCCGCCGTGGCCCGCTCTGGCATGGCTCCGGGGGGCGCGGTGCCAACCCGAGCTCTCCCCCCACCATGTCCTTTTGCTGCTTCCAAAATAACTCTCTGCTCACTGTCCAAGTTTGGCCTCTCGGGTGTTTTTCTCCTCCCGGGACCTGTTCTCCCATGTCTAAAGGATAGTGGGAGAGACCTCCATTGTTGTTGGAAACCAGGGACCACCTCCTTTTTACAGTGGATTACTTAGCACAAAAGCTCTGCTACGATCCTGAGAGCCCCTAAGTCAATAAGTCCATTTCACTTGGCTCAACAATGGTATTTCCAGGAGGAGGAGGGAGCTGGAAATTTCTTCCCCACCTCCAACTCCTGCACCTTTGCAAGGTGTCCAAAGCCCCAAACAGCACCATGTCCTTGGTCCTGCTCCCAGCAGAAAGAGTTACTCATCTAAAGTCACACAGCCCACTAGGGAAGAATGCAAAAAAGGGTCCTTGCGGGCCCTCAGGTATGCCCAGGGCAGAGACGGAGCTTGGTCTCCAACACTGCCTTTCCTTGGGCTATAAGGGAGAGAGGACTTTCATTCCCAGGAACTTCATTTCTAAGGAGAAGATGGGCCCTCAGATGGCCTGGCCCGGAAGCCTAGACTTCCGCTTTGGAGAGCCTCCCATCAGGCACCGGGCCTGGCTGCATCTCCTCCAGGCGTCCCTGTAAGCAGGATTGCTTCCTTCAGCAGCCCAGCCCAGCAGCCCCAAAGCAGACTGGCTCCTTGAAAGGCCATTTCCCTGAAGGTCAACAGGAGGAGACTTTGTTAGTGAGAAAGGAGGGCAGCAAGAAGAAGTCATCTAACTGGGCCTGGAGGACGAGGCTCTGGCACCCCTGACCCCACCTGTCACTATTGGCCCTGCTGTTCCCTGCCTGGGCCTTAGGGACCCATTTGTAGTTAGAGGCATTAAGAAAAAAACAACACTAACAGCCAGTGTGCTTCAGCAAAGGCTGCGCTTTGCTTTCTTCATCTCATTTGCTCCTCATCGCCATCCCACCAGGTAGATACTATTAGTGTTTCCATTTGAAAGATTTAGCAACTGAAACCGGAAAGGCAGACTGACTTCCCCAAAGACTGGCAGCAGAGCTGAGACTCAAGCCATGCACCACACTCCACAGCCCCCATGCGATGCGACCCAAGGCCCAGCGGGGTGCTCACCCGGCCCTCCCCTGGGCCCTGGGTCAGTGGGGGGAGCCGGCTGCAGCATGTGTGGGGCCATCAGGGTTGAGAGCCTGTGCAAGGGGGAAGGCGGGGCTGAGGGGTGGGCCAGGGGCCAACCGCGCTTGGAGCCAGGCTTTCTTCTACTCCGCCAGCCGCCCCACCCGGCCGCACCCCATGCCCGCTGCTGCCAGAGCCGAGAGGTTTCCTTTTTCTTTTGCCTAGGGCTGTTTCCTGCCTTTCCTTTGAACTGGGGTGTTGGCTCCCCCACACGCTCACTCTCCTCCAGCGACCCCCCGGAGGAAGGCCTGCCCTCTGACGGGCCCATCCCCCAGGCCTGCACGGGAGGTCCCAGAGGACCCCGTTTCCTGGAACACCCTAGCCCTCCTTGCCTTCTCTCTGCTCTGCTCTGGGTGCTGGCTGTACTCTCCTCTGCCCCTCTTTCCCTGCCCGAGCTTGCTGCCAAGCACTGGGGGGGGGGTGGCTGTCCTACACCAGCAACAGGTGATTCCTCCCTTCCTTTCTAGTTTTCAACCAAATGAGGGGACACTGAGGTCCAGAGAAGTTTTAGGACTTCCATGGGGTCTGCTAGCAACTGAGGCACCAAGGGTTGGAACTCACAAACCCCAAGTTTCCAGCAGAAGGGACAGGCTTTTAGAGCCCATTAGAAAGGCACTCACACTGGCTGGAAAGGAGCCCCAGGTAGGAGCGAAGGCCAGCACACCCACCCCCCGAGCATCTCCCCAGGGCCAGCTCTCCCCCACTGCAGCCACATGCTCCCTACATCCCGTCTGACAGCCCGCAGGACCCCATCTGGGGAATGCTGGGGAGCAGGCTGAGGTCTGCCATCAGTCCCTTCCTTACCCTTCCAGAAAGCCCTAAGCCGACCGGCAGGGAAAGAATCGAAGGCCACTCTGGGTCCTCACTTTGCTCCTGCAGATTGTCTCCTTGCCAGCAGCTCTCTCGCTGTCACGGTCCCCAACAGGTGCACCACACCTTTCTCAAAATGGGACTGCTCCTCTCCCTCTAGAGGTAGCTCCAGGACAGCCTCCTTCAGGAAGGCTTCCTCAACTGCTGCCCCAGGGCCCTGGTCCCTAATAACAACGCTGGCTAATACTTAATGAGTTCTTCCTCGGGCCAGATCCCATGCCAAACCCTCTACAAACATTGTTCAGTGAATTCACACCGCAGCCTTTAGGGTTCGATATTAGCTCCATTTATAGATGAGGAAACTGAGTCACAGGGGACAAATGAACTGGCTCAGGTTCATACAGCTAAGAGGCAACGACTTAAGCCCTGTGTAGTGTGGTCAATGCTTGACTTTTTTGTTTGTTTTGTTTTTTTGAGACAGGATTTCACTATGTAGTCCAGGCTGGCCTTGAACTCAAAGAAATCCTCCTGCCTAAGCCTCCCTAGAGCTAAAATTACAGGAATGTGCCACCACGCCCAGCAATGCCTGACTCTTAAGACTTAAGCCCCCTGGCACTCTTGCCCTTCAACATCTTTCCTCCATCTTTCTGGTTACAGACATGCAAAGCAGCCACGAGGAGGCTGCAGGTTACCCTGAGTCTATACACACACACACACAATGAACTTTCACAGGAGTCTGAATTCGCAGGAAAGCAGTCCAGGGTGGGAGAGCGGGGGAGCTAAGGCACACAGCGCAGGGTGGGAGAGCGGGGGAGCTAATGCACACACACTTCCCCCTGGTGGCAGTGAGTGAAGGAAATGGGTGCATAGGGGTGACCTCGAGTGTGTGAGCCTCGATCTTGTGCAGCTAGCTGACCACGAGGCTTTTCTCAGCTTTAGGAGGCAAAGAATGATTCCAAGAACTACCCAGTCCTTCCTTCTCTGAGACAGCGCTAGCAATCTGCCCAGCAGACATTTGCTGTCTATGTATCCCTGTCTCCCGTCATGTGCATAGAGCAAGAGGAACTTCCTTTCACCACAGGTCGGAACGCTCCAGAGCCAGCAGCCTCAGCTCCTCCTCGGTCCTTTCCCTGAAGAGCCTTGTCCAGGGGAGCCGTACAACCTGTCCAGTCTCACTGTGCCTCCTACGAGAGGAGAATTTTTTTTTTTTTTTTTTTTTTGTACAGGGGTTTGAAACCAGGGCCTCATGCCTGCTAGGCAAACACTCTACCACTGAGCTACATTCCCAGCCCTTTTTAAATATGAAGGCAGGGTCTTGCCAAGTCACCCAGGCTGAGCTCAAATTTGCAATCCTCACTCAGTCTCCTCACTCAGTGGGATTACAGGTGTGTGCCACCACTCCTGACCCAGGAGACTTTTTAAAGAGACACTTGAAGGACTGTGAATAAGTGAAGTCTGCTCTCCTACCCATGGACAGGCTGGCAATTGAGCCCCAGAATAGTTGTAGCTTTTGGACGTGAGTGTCAAAGCAAAGGACATAAAGACTTCCCGGTCTTTCCTGGAACCAGGAATGGACAGAAGTGAGGCAGCTACGTCACTGAAGGTGCAGGCTAGAAGGAGGGACTTGCACCACCTGGGGTGGGGGAGCAGATGTCCAGTATTGGGTGAAATCAAGGAATGCATAAGAGGACGCAGAGGTAGCTTCTGCAGACCCAGGCATCTCCTAACACCGCTGAGAGGCGCCCAGAGCCCAAGCCTCCCATCTGGCTCTGACTGATGCCCTCACCCTCACTCCACCTTCAAATGCCTTTCAGTGCCTCCTTGGAGCCAGAGGGGAGCTCCCCTGAGCACCATCCCACTGTCCGGTACAACCCCTCCACAGCCCAGAGCAGAAGACATGGTCTTCCCCACCTCCCTTCAATGTTCCAGGCCCCACCCATACTGAAGTCCCCACATTGTGCTGGGACCCAGCTCCAGCTCTACCCTTTTCCACTCCTAGAAGCTTTCTTAGTCCCCAGGGAAACTTGGGACCAGCTCAGTCCCACCTCTGCTGAACCTAAAGGTATTCACATGTCCCAGGGCACGGTGTCCAGGTAGTGGGGAAATCTCTGCATGCACGGCCCTCGACCTCCTTCCTAAGTCCTGCAGGAAGAGGGAGCATGGGTGAGTCTGGGAAGACTTGAATTCTAGGAAAGGAGTCAGGACTGAGCACCTCTGGACCATCCTACAGCCCCTGACCCTTTAACCCAGGCAAAGGACCTCCTCCCACACCACACAGGCTCAATAGAAGTCATTAGCAAAATCTTTTTAGCCACAATGTCTCCCAGTGGCACCGTGGCACCTACCCTCAGTATATAACGCTACGAGACCTAGGGCTGCTCTGCCAGCTGTCAGCTCCGTCCCCTTTGGCCTTGAGCTCCTGTGGCTTCCTCTGCCATCATCCCCTGAATGGTACAAGACTCAGTTTGCTTCATTGGAACATGGACATTACTTTCTCCTTCTCACTCCCTCCCTTGGCACACAGCTTTTTGAAGTGGATGAGGACATTTCAGCTGATGACAGAAGTTGGGGAATTGCCCTTAGGGTCCTTACACCAACCAGGACACTGCCAATCCTAAGCACCCTGGTTGCATTTAGTCCTATATGGTTTTTGTTTTTTTTTTTAGACAGGGTTTTGCTATGTAGTTCAAGCTGGACTTTAACTCACTACGTAGCCCAGGCTGGCCTCAAACTCACAGCGATCTATCTGCATCAGCCTCTCAAGTGCTGCGATTATAGGTATGTGCTACCATACCTAGCTAGTCCCATAGGGAGGCTGAGCCTTAATAAAACTAACCCTACTCCCCCTTCCGCAGGGTTCCTCTATCCTGAGACCCCAGAGGCACGAGGGGCTGGGAGTAGTCCCAGGATCCTACCCCTGAGCCGGTGTCCTCAGACTCTCCCACCTGCTGCCCCTCCTCTGAGGACCTGCCTGGGCAGGGTGAGGCCAGAGGAGGGTGCCTGTCCCCAGAGCAGGGTTGGGGTGGGGGCGGGTGGTCTGGAATGTGCTCTCACCCCCTTCTCCTGCCCAGGTGCTAAGGAGCGGGAGCCCCCCACCCACCCTCCAGCTCTGTGGGGAGCTCTTCTGAGCTGTCCCGGGACAGCTGCCCCCAATAGGGTCCCCTTCACGCGCCATCTCACCCCAACTCAGACTCTAAAAATGGTTCTCTGGTTTTCAGCCTCGGCGCCTGCCCACAAATTAGTGTCTCCAACACCGCCTCCTGGGACACGACTTCAGGGAGGCCTCGGGGGGCAGGGGGCTCAGCAGAGGAAGATGAAGCTGGCAGAATCCCCTTCTGAGGAGCCCAGCGTGGGCCAGGCCCCCTCCCCGCTAGTGCGACCCCACACCAAGCTGAGTGACAGCTCTGCTCTCCTTGACAGGGCAGAGGGACAGATCTCGCCTCCACCCACCCGAGCACACTCCCCTCACCTCCACCACCAGGGCAGTCAGTGTCACCCACGGCCCCTGTCCTGGGCACTGCTCTGCCGGAGAAGACTGCAAGGCAAGAGGCTGCCAACCCCTGCCCTCCTGCCGGGAGTCCACAGCCCACCCTGCCAGGTCTGGGATCCGCGGAACCCCAGCCAGGGAAGCAGGGCTCACTGCAGCCTGATCCTTAGCCCCAGATTCTTCTCTCCTCCCGGTCCTGCAGCAGAGGACTTGGAAGGGGAAGAGCCTTCCTCGGGATGCCCATGCCCCGGAGCACCAAAGGGGCAGGTGCCCTCGACCATTGCCGGGACAGGGTGCTAGTGAGGAGGAGGGTCTTCGGGCGAGTACTCACAGGTAAGCCGTCAGGGGATCCAGGTCCCCTGGCACAGTGGAGAGCCCGAGCTCCGAGCAGTCGGCCGACAGCATGATGCCATCCTCCTGGCAGTGGCAGGGGGCCGGGCAGGCTGCGCGCCCCTGGCCGGGCTGAGGGGCGCCGCCCGCACACCGGGAGGCGCACAGCGAGGCGCAGAACCACAGCGCCCAGTACCCGGGCGGGCTGGGCATCTCGCGGCGGGCTGCGGGGCACCTGGCGGGTGCACGGGCGGGCGCACGGGTGCAGTGGCCTCGGGGGCTCGCGTCCCGGTGCCACGACCGGACCCGCGGGCTGCGCCGTCGGTGGGGACCGCCCCGCGGCTCTGCTTGGCGTCGGCAGCGGCGGCGCGAGCGCAGGGACCTTGCAGTCAGAGAGGGGCAGGCATTGTTGAGTGATCTTCGTTATTCAGTTTCACAGGCTGGGCTCGGCGAGGGAGGGAGACACAGGCGGAGGAGGAGTCAAGGAAACTTTCTACGCTGCAGCTTGCTTCCCTTCCCTCCTTCTTTCCGAACTGGCAGGAATTTCATCCCGGAAAGGGGGTGGGGGGGAGCGGTGAGAAGCCAGAGAGGCTCAGCATGTGCGAGACCTGCACTTGTTGGAAGAGGGTGCGCCAGAGCCTGGGCCCAGAGGCTCGCGCCCCTCTTGCCTTTGGGGACAGCCACAGGGTCACCGAGGACCCAGAGGAGGCCCTGGGGAAGAGGCCCTCCCCGGCCCCCGGGCCCTCACCCCTGGAGGGGCCCAGACCCAAGAGAAGCGCTTTGCTCAAAATCACACGGCCGGAGGGGGCGGCCCGAACTGGGGCGCGGGTCAGCCCTCCCCGCCTGCGCCCTGGGTGAGGGAAAGCTGTCCTCGGGGGTCTGTGATGCCAGGAGCCGGGTCCGCGGCAAGCTGGGATGAGAGGCGGTGGGCGCGGAGGGGCCGCACCCTGACACTAAAGAGATGGGCACGGATCTTCGCCCACTGAGTCACAGCGGCTGCAGAGGCACTCGTGTGCTCGCAGTCAGGTTTATGGCCCGGGGATCACCTTGGTGTCCGCTCCCGAGGTAGGAAGGCCAAGGGGCTTCGCTGTTCGCAGTGGGTTGTCAGCGCCTGTCAGAAAGTCAGCAGACTGGCGCCACCTGGAGGGTGGGTGCTGCAGCTGCCGCTTAGCCACTTCCAGGCTAGAGTCCAAGATTCTCCTTGGCCAGGGAGCCACGGAGCCAGGGAGCAGGGAGAACAGCGGTTGATAGTGGACTCCAGTCCCTGTTCTCTCCTTCGGGCATGCTTGGCTGGCTGTGCTTCCTTCACGTAACCTCTTGCTTCCTGTAGTTTCTTGATCTTTCTGAGCCAACCCCAGCGCAGAGCTAGAGCAGGCTGAGAGCACCCTCTTCCTAGCTTTGCTGTTCCCCAAGTCCACCTAGAGTGCACACCAGAAGCACGGCGACCTGGGGACAGCCCAGATTCCTTCCACATCCCAGGACCCTCTCATCAATCCCTCCCCACCCTCTGCTGACCTCCTGGGACCAGAGGGGCTGCACAGCTGGACAGCAAAGCCAGCAGGTCCTGGGACCCTAGGACTCCAGTTGGGGCCATGGCCCTAGAAGTGAGAGCTGTTCCTTAGGATGGCCCTGCACAGCAATAAGACAGAGCGCCACGCCGAGCCCGCAGGTAGGCCTGCGTTCCTGGCTCCTGCCTCTGTGACCTCGGCTCCCTCCCATTCCCGCTGCTGCAGTGTGAGGGGCCCAGGCTGGGAAGACCATGCAGCTTCCCTGGCAGCCCCCGGAGGCAGGCCCGGGCAGGGCCATTGTGCAGCAGGGCCGAGGACTCCTGAGGAGCCCAATGTACAGCAGAGGACCCTGACCCTGGGTCCTCCCTGGAGAAGCACCAGAGCCTAACTCATCCTGGGAAGGCTCCTGACGGGCAGAAAGCCTTACTTTTCTTCAAGTGGGCCTGAAAAGGACCCCACCCCACCCCCACTGAACTCAGATGCCTGGCACATTCTTGAGGAACTGAGGTTGCCCAGTGAGACCCCTGCCCCTGCCCCTGGTGGGTGGTCTCGTTCCACTTAAGGGAATTCTGTTCTGATATGTCCTGTGTCATCCCAATATCCTTCAACAAGGTCATCTGCCTCCAGTGCCTGGTACCATGGCACTCAGAAACCTGCAGTCTAACAAGGAGACAGGCCAGAGCTGATGAGGTGACCAGCAATCCTGTCCTGATGTGCAGTCAGCTCCGACAGTGTCCGGAACAGGCAGCCGCATCTCCGCCCTCCTCTCGGGTCTCCTAGCTTTCCCGCCTCCACATCTCTCATGTCTTCTCCCACCTCCCTGCTCCATGGAGGGACGGAAGGAAGAAGGCAAGACAGCAGGGAAAGCGGGGCCACGCTGGCCTGAGGGCCACAGTGTGGCTGTAGCATCTCCACCCCAAGGAGCCTGGCAGGTAGAGAAAGCTGGGATGGCAGGAGGAGGGGCAGGGTGAGTCCTAATGCATTCAGGGGCCTGGTTGGGGAAGCGGGGCTCTAAATCCAGGGCTCAGCGCCAAAACACTAGGGGTGGAGGGACCGAAGTGTAAGGAAACTGGGAAACTAGGGAGTAGGGGGGAGCCAACAGCCTACAGCTGGGGTCAGTGGACTCAGCTCGACCTCAGGCCCGGCTCCCCTCTCTGCTCCGCAGGCCCTTGTGTTGGGCCCCATGTCAGAGGACAGACAGACAGAGCGCCCAGCCTCAGCCATGTGTCTTTATTCCCCACCCTTCCGTTCACACCATGGTGCCCCGTAGGGGCTGCCCCACTGGAAGCCAGGCCAGGGGCCTGGCGAGGCACAGGCTGCTTCTGGACTCAGGGCAGCCCATCCACCAGTGCGCTGTTCAGACAGTTGTAGAGGTAGATATACTGCTCCTGTGGGTAGACAAGGATAAGGAGGCTCACTCTGCCTGCCCAAACCAGAGAGGGAAGAGCCCCAGTCTCCCAGTCCCCGAGACACTATCTAGACAAGAACATAGTGGCCCATGCGCCACCTGGTGGCGATAGGGGTGGCACTAGCCAGGGGCTGCCTGCAGCTGGGGCAAACCTGCCTTCTCTCCCCATCCCTTCCCACAGCTGCGCCCCTGGTCGCCTCTCACCAGAGTGGGGGTCATGAAGGCGCAGGCCTGTGACTGCTGCAGGACTGCGTTAAAGACATCCACAGTGCGCTCAGCCCCCGCCTGCTGCAGCAGCTGCTCCATGGCCAGGAAGGTGCCCAGCTGGGCTGCACCTTTGCTGCAAAGGACCCAGAGTTGGATGGGGTAAGTGGAGGGAATGGGATGGGAATATCCAGGGACATGGGGAAACCAGACCTAGAGAAGAGCTCCTGGGAACTTTGTCCATCGACCAAACTGGGCCCAGGCAGAGAGGGGGGTAAATCCCTACCACATCCCTGACCACAGGGCCAGAGAAGACAAGGCCCTGGCAGACCATCTCATTGACCCAGAACCCAAGCGGGGCTCAGGGAGATTTGTCCTCCAGCACCTGCAGTGGCTGAGAAGTGTACCAGGCTTCTTGTTCTTGCCCCGGAAGCAGCACTGCCCCACAGCAATCAAGAAAGGCAGCAGGGCGGTAGCAGGCAGCTCGTGCCCAGGCTCCTGGCAGGGGAACTGCAGCTGCTGTACCAGCCTCTCAGTCCCGCTCTCTCCCTGGGGCAAAGACCAGATTGACATTGGTGCCCGGAGGGCAGGGGGAGCCAGCACAGAACTCTGCCCCCACTGCCCACCACCCCGTGTCCTGTGGCCTCAGCACCTACGTGTGTGACCCTGAAGAGAGTACAGGGCCAGTTGGCAGTGCTGCTGTCCACCACCCAGTGCACGGTCACCATGCCTGTGATGACGGGCTGCGTCTCTGTTGGCCAGAACGCCTGTAGCTGGGACCAAATCAGAGCTCAGCTTCCTCAGGTCTCTGCCGACACCCTCCCCACAGACAGTAGCACACGCTCCTCCACCTAGGCCCAGCTCCCGCCTGGCCCGTCCTCTGTCTCTGCTCGCCTCACCTTCTCCTGGGTGTCAGGCGGGCTCAAGGAGACCAGGACGTGGGCCCCGTGCTCCCACACCAGCTCCCAGAGCTCTTTGGGCTCCGCAGGCCCGGTCAACACCACGTGGTCGCGGCCCAAAGGCCCACCCTGCAGAGCAGAACTCGTTGGCTCCCCAGGGACTGAGGTGTCTCCCCTGCCCGCCCCACAGCTCCAGGAGCTGAGAGGTACAAGTGGTCAGAGAGGGCCACCCGCATCATCTCACAGGGAAGAGCCAGGCTTCCGGGACAGCATCAGCAGAGCTCTCTTCCATGGCAGAAGGCTGAGACTGAGAGCGAGCCCCTGCAGAAAGTGCTGCGGTGAGGCGGCGGGTGCTCCCCAGCCCAGGAGTGCCCCCCAAATCCCGGTACCCAGCGGACTCACAGGAGACAGTGCTGTCCTGCTCACAGCCAGAAGGGGGCGATGAACATCCAGCCTCGTTCTTGATAGCTTGCAGCAGGAGCTGGGAGATGGACACCCTGAGGCCAGGCAGGGGAGAGCTGTCCGCCTGTGCCACCTTTCCCCGGCCTGAGGCATACCTTGTACTCCTTCAGGAAGCCAGCATTGGCATTGGCTGCCCTCTTGGCACACGCCTGTGCAAAGTTGGCCACTGAGATGGGTCCAGTCCTGGGTTGAGGAGGAGAGAGGAGGCACACGGGGTGGCCCAGCTGCTGCTGTGCAGCTCAGGACTGGAGGCACAGGGAGCCCTGGGGAGCCAGACTCACTCCAAGGTGCCCGAGGGCTCTTGCAGAATCCTGCTCAGGACGCAGCTGTGCAGGAAGACATACTGGCTCTGGTGGGGGAGAGGGTGTCCCTGCTGAGCTGGGCAGCCCAGCTGCCAGCATCCAAGCCCCGTGCAAGGCAGGAGCACGACAGGAGGACGGAACCTCCCCTGTGCTGTCCCAGGGTCCAAGCTGGCAGGGCCAGGCCTTCCTCCCCTTTTCCAGAAAGGAAAACAGCAGCCCAAGTAGATGTGGCACCTTTGAGCCTCTTGCCCTGGGCTCCCGCATGTGGCCCTGTGAGCTCCTTTCCCCGGTCCCTCTGTGACTGTGTCCCCGAGGCCACCCGCCCCAGCCCACTCCCGGGGTGCTGAGGCCCTCACCGGGGTCTGGATCATGAAGGGCCGATGCAGCCGGAGTGTGTGCACTGTGTTGAACACATCCACCACCTGCTCCTCCTCCAGCTGCTGCAGCAGCCTCAAAAGGGCCACAAAGGTGCCGGTGCGGCCCACGCCCGCGCTGCAGGGACAGCCCTGCGGTGAGTGGGGGAAGGCCACCGTGTCCCCACCGTGCCCCCTGTTCAAGGCCAGGCAGGGGTCTCCGCAGCCCCACTGCCCTCACCTGCAGTGCACCAGGAGGGGCCCCACGCCCTGGGTGGCCCTCGCCTGATCCTGAACCAGCTCCACAAAGGCGAGCAGGGAACCAGGGGCCTCGGGGATGCTGTGGTCCGGCCAGGTGGTGAACTGCAGCTGCTTCACCCTCCGCTGTTGGTGCTGGGCACCCTGAGGCAAGGGTGGGCAGACGGGGTAGAGCTGTGCTGCTGCGCGGTGACTTCCTAGCCCTAAGGTCCTTTGTCTGCTCTGAAACCACCCTCACCAGCTCCCCGAGGGCAGAGGTGAGGCCCCCCCCTCAGACTGAGCGTCCCTTTATACCAGTCTGGAGGCCCTTGGAGTCCCTGGGTCCCCGGAGAGCCTCTTGGTTAATCTCTGCCAGCTGAGGGTGCCCAGGCGGGGGTGATTCTAGTACCCGGCTTCCCTGCCCCAGAAATCCCAGCCCAAGAATGCAGCCAAGGGTTGTGGTGAGCAGGGAGCCTTGAGCTGAGTGGAGGGACCTGAGATCCACCCTTTACTTCTCCACCCACCCCCAGCTTCCCTGGGTGCTGCCAGAGTCCGGGATCCTCAGCATGAAGGGACCATGGAGACCCAGGAGGGGGATGTCTCTCCATGTCTGAGCGGCGAAAGCCACCCCACCCCGCCCTGCGCCCTGGGCACACACGTGCTGCAGCTCGAACTCCCTCTTGGTCCACTCCTCCCTGGGCTCCTCAGCCAGGAGGTGGATGGTGATGTGGCCGTGGATGATGGGGGTGGAGTCTGCTGGCCAGTAATGCTCACAGAGCACCTAGGACCAAGGGCCAGGGAGGGAGAGGGTGGCTGTAGGCCCAGCGATATCACTGCCACCCCCGCTGTATCCAGTCCCAACCCTCCTCACCCATCTTTTTGGTGCCTACCACCCTGATGAGATTCTGCTCTTTATACTCCAACTCTGAGGCCACGTCCCCCAGAAGTCCCCCTCCCCTGCGTGGGCATTCACCTCCTCACCCTGGACCCTCCTCTGGCCCGGAGGACCCTGCATTAGTGACTAGCTCCTTTGTGAAACTGGTGGCCCTGATTTAGGAACCATCTGCCCTTGCCTTGTGGCCCCAGTAGAAGGACAGACTTAGCAGCCTGTCTCAGCCTAGGTCCCTGTAGGGAACCAGGATCAGAGGAGATGCCCCAGGCTTATGGAGAGAGAGTTGGCTGAGAGTCCTACGTCCCATCCCGGAGTCAAACCAGGAGTTTATGTACCTGACCCTTCTCCCTGCTGCCCCACCTCGGGAGACCCTGGGAACCCCCCACCTTGCAGGCCTAACTGGCCTGGTGCCTGTCTGCTTCATGTCCCTGCAGAAGGGAGCAAGAGGACCATCCCTGCAGGGGAGACGTGTGCCCTCTGGCGGCCATTCCGGGAAGCTGCACTGCGCGCTCACCCTCCCGTTCTCCATGCCCACGGTCAGCATGACGATGGTGTGGACCTGCTGCTCCCACACCAGCCGCCAAAAGTCTTCCAGCGTCTTCTTGAGAGGCCCCTGGGTGGCAATGTACTCTCTCGGGTGGGTGTAGCCCTGAGGTGCGGGGTGGAGGGCAGGAACACCTTAACAGGTGTCTTGGGCCCCTGGGCCCTCCAAACACGCAGCAGTAGGCATGACCCTGTGTGACCTCCAGGAGTGAACAGGCTGTGTACATGCCTACACATGTGCAAACACATGGACACGTGTGTACAGCAAGAGCTCACGCCAGGAGAGGTGACTTCAGGGACAGTTACACCACCCGTGCCCCATGCCTCGAAGGGACAAGAAAGCCTACATGAAAGTAACAAAACCCAGACATGCGAGAAGCAGCCTTACCCCATCCATCCTCTTCACCAACCCTAGAGCAGCTGTCCTAAAACTAAGCCCTACCTTTCTTCCATGCTCAAAAACCGTCCATGGCTCCCCATTACCCACCACATAGAATCCAGAGCCCTCAGGCTAACAGTCAAGGTCCTCCTTCATCCAACCCCAATCTACTTTTCGCATTCCTCATCCCTTATCAAAAGGCCCCCCATCCTTTAAGAGACCGAATGTCCCTCCTCCAGGAAACCTCTTGATTCCTCGGGTGGGCCAGACTTTTCCTTCTTCTGTGAGCTCGGAGCACAGTGCTTGTTCCCCTATTCCGGCACTTGTCACACACATCTAGGTGGCAGATGTCACACACATACCATGAGCTCTCTCCCTTGAAGGTATTTTTTTTTTGTTTTGTTTTGTTTTGGTTTTTGTCTTTTCTTCCAGTACCAGGAATCAAACTCACGACCTTGCACTTGCTAGGCAGGCACTGTGCCGCTGAGCTAAATCCCCAGCCCCTCCCTTGAAGGTGTGAATGTGGCTGGCTCTGTTCTGCCCACCGGGGCCCAGCACAGAGCCTGGCACAAAACCCACTGCTGCATTGATCTGAAGGAGTAGAAGCAGGGCGTCTTGGGCCGCTGCTAAAGTAAGGCAGGGCAGCGTGTCCTGCGAGCCGGCCATGTCCCAAGCAAACACCCCACAGACAGCCCACTGTGGCCCTTACTGGGATGAAGTTGGCATTGATGTAGTCGGAGTGGGGCTCTCCCGCCAGCTGGGCCAGCCTGACCCTGGAGTGGTCATCTGCAGAGGGCAGAAGCCATGAGTCCAGGGTCCTCCTTCAGGCCGAGCTCTGTCCCTCTGCCCAGGTCCCTGTCCCGCCCCCAGAACTCACAGGGCAGCACATGCGGGTAACGGTTTTTGGTGATGTTGGCAGGGTGTTCGGCCTCCGACCTGGGCTGCTCCCTGCCCACCTCCTTCAGTTCCTATAGAGATCAAGGCTGGCGCTGGTTACTGAAACCACAGCAGGTAAGGGGCAGGCATGGCGACTGCGAGGTCCCGCCCAGCCTAGATGGCCCCTGGTCCTCCCTACTGGACCTGTGGGCGTACCGATCCTTACCTCAAACTCTTGAAAGAAACCCTGGTGCGCGTGAGCGCTCTTGGCCTCGAAGCTCTGCCGGAAGCTGTGCATGGGGATGGGCCGGTGGGCCCACCTGGTGGGAGAGGGGGAGTAGATCTCACCCTGTGGGTGACAGGTACAGAGCCCGCTGCGAAACCTGACCTCAGCGTGGGCAAGGGGCCTGTTTCAAATGCAGACCCCAAGTGGAGCCGCTGTGTTTGTTTGGTTTTTCTGTGTTTGGTTTTTTTTTTTGTTTTTCTCTGGTACCGGGAATCGAACCCATGACCTTGTGCTTGCCAGGCAGGCACTGTGCCGCTGAGCTAAATCCCCAGCCCCGGAGCCACTGTGTTCCAGCAAACCCCTCCAGCCTGGGCAGCAAACCACCAACACAAGAAGACGGAAGAGGGTGCAGCGAGAGAGAGGAGTGGGGCACATGCACGCGCATGTGGTCTCTCTGACCCCCTCCCTATTGGCTCTATTAAGGTCAATTCAACAGGGAGTCAGTATGGGGAAAGGAGGTTTGGCCTAATATAACACATGTGATCAGTCCAGTCCGGTAAGGACGACAGAGGGAGACACGGTGGCTCATTTCATGAGTCAGCTCGGTTGAGCCATGGTGTCCAGATATTTGGTCAAACACTATCCTGATGTTGCTTTTGTTTGGGGTGAGATTAACATTTACATTGGTTGACCATGTGTAAAGCAGATTACTCTCCTCACGTGGGGGTGTCTCATCCAGTCAGATGAAGGCCTGAATAGAACAAAGATCGACCTCTCCTGAGTAGGAAAGAATTTTGTCAGCAGACATCTTTGGCTGCCTACCCTGTCAGAGTTTGGATCCCACGGTCACACAGTCATTTTTTTTTCAGTACTAAGGATTGAACCCAGGGTTTTTTGCATGCTAGGCAAACTGTCTACCACTGAGCTACACCTCCAGTCCTTTTTTATTTTGAGACAGGGTCTCACTAAGTTAGCCAGGCTGGTCTTGAACTTGTGTCAGCCTCCCCAGTAGCTGGAATGACAGGCACGCTCCACCATGTCTGGTCAGCTAATTCTTAGTCTCTATCTCTGTCTCTGTCTCTCTGTCTCTCTCTGTCACTGTCTCTCTGTCTCTCTGTCTCTCTCTCTCTTCCCTTGTTGCTGATTTCTCCTGAAATCACAGTGAGTTTGGAGGAGAGAGAGGGGACTCTGCCTGTGAGGACTAAAGTGGGGAGGGGGCTGGCAAGGACCTGGAGCCCCGTCCCGGTGCAGTCACAGAGGAAGAGGCTTCCAGGAGAGCCTTGGCAGTGCTGCCACGTGCCTGCCCAGTGGGCCACACTGCTGCCTCCCAGCAAGGAGTGTAAAAAGGGGCACTCACCGCGGGCCATTGGGCGCAGGCTCGTGCGATGCTCTGTCCTTCTCCGCCCTGCTGAGAGAAGAGACAGAGGCCTGTGAGGGCAGCCCTGGGACGGGCACCAGCTCCCCGGGCCACAGAGCTCTCCCCAAGGCCTCCTCCACTCACCTCTGCCCCCTCGCCCGCCGCCAGCCCAGCAGGCCCAGCGCGGCACAGACGGTGAGTGCGCAGCCCGCCATGACGCCCACTGTGACCGGCAGGGACACTGCTTCCTGGGGGATGCTGGCCCTGGGCTCTGTGGAGGGCCAGGGAAAGATGTAGCATGGCAGCCTGGTTCCCCTGGCCCTGCAGGCCCATGCCAGCTTCTCCTGGACTTGAGACCCTCTGAGCACAGTGACAATGCTCTGTGCCCCCCCAGAAGCCCCCGATGCAACCTGAGGCCAGAACTGGCCCAGCTGAGAAACTGGGAACCCACAGCAAGGATTCTAACGGCCCTCCCCCTCCTCGACACCCTCGCAAGGAACAGGGAAAGGCTTAGCTTCCTGGACCTGCTAGAGTAACACCATCCTCCACAGTGACAGGGTCTCACTAAGTGGTTCAGGCTGGCCTCAAACTCAAGGTGATCCTCCTGCCTGAGCCTCCTGAGTACTGGGACTGCTTTGTTGTGTTTGTTGGCTTGCTTTTGTTTTGTGGTACTGAGGATAGAGCTCAGGTAAGCCCTCTACCACTGAGACACACCCCAGCTATCTTTTTACTTTTTTTAACATAGCTACTAGGAGGTTCCAGATTACATTGGGGTTCACGTTGCATTGGCGGATTGCCTTATGTTCCTGTTGGCCAGTGCTGTTCCAGAAACTCAGTGGCCTGGGGAGCAGCTGGCTGCAGAGCGCAGAGCAGGAGGCCCGCAGCTGTGTTTAGCAGTGAGCTCCTCAGTGCTCTCTGCCTTTTTGCCGCCCCGTCTCAGCTCACCCAGGCCAAGTCTGGTGCCCAGTGGGTCTACCGCTAACTGCTAGGCAGCACGCCATCTCCCAGGAGCTGAGCTCAGTCTCTGGGCTGTTGACTGCATCTGACACTCAGAACAGGGGTCCCAGACTCCTCCCCATCCCCAGGGTCCCACAGGAACCCCCTGCCAGGTGCCCGCCCTACCTGAGAAGGCTGAGAAGGAGATGATGGTCTCAGGGGAGCTGGACCTGGTAAAGGTGGCGACACTGAACCTGGCACAGAGAAGCAGGACTGTCTATTGGGGAAGGACAGGCATGCAAGGAAGCAGGGCCACGGGCAAAGGGTGCTCAGAGGGTGAGCGTTTCCCTCCCTCCTCTCTTTAGAGGCTGTGTGTGGGCTCCCTGCCACTGGTGAGCAGACCACCTCCAGCTTCTCTTCCACTTTCCTGCCCTGTTCTGAGACCAGGAAGAAGCTTTAGAAAAAGGCACCTGGATAGCCTTCTCACTGCTCTGGCAGCCCCAAATAGAACTCATCCTTTGTTTCGTTTCTCTTTTTGCCTTGCCTGCCAGGAAACCCAGTCAAAATAATTCTGTTGGCCCTTATGGGTTAGCACATGCATTCCTTTTGTAACTCAGTCCAGATTGTTCTTGAAAGAATGGATAAACCCTCCCAAACTTAAAGACCCAATCCAAAAATGGGCATCTGAGATGAACACACACTTCTCAGATGAAGAATACAAACAGCAAATAAATATATGAAAAAATGTTCAACATCACCGGTCACTTGAGAGATGCAAATTAAAACAATGCTGAGATTTCATCTCACTCCAGAAAGAATGGCTATCATGAAGAAATCAACCAATAACAAATGCTAGAGGGGCTGTGAAGGAAAAGGAACTCCACTGTTGGTGGGAGTGTAGACTGGTGCAACAACCACTGTGGAAATTAGTGTGGAGATTCCTCAAAAAACTAGGACTGGAGGTCCCCCCCAGCTATTCCCCTGCTGGGTATCTTCCCAAAAGAATTAAAAACATTACATCACAGTGATATATGTGCACCCATGTTTACAGCAGCACAGTTTGTAATAGCTAGATCTTGGAAACATCCCAAATGCCCATCAACTGAGGAATGGGTATAAAAGATGTGGTATTTTTATACAATGGAGTACTACTTAGCTGTAAACAAAGATAAACTCCAGGCTTTTATAGGTAAATGGATGCAACCTGAGACCATACTCATAAGTGAAATAAAACCAGTTGCAAATGTGTAAACATCGTATTGTCTCCCTAGTGTGAGAAGCTGAAAGAGTAAACAAGATCCAAAATGTACAACAGATATTGAAAAATGGAAAGAAACTTCAAAAGGAAAGAGAAATTGGGATGGGGGAATGGAGAAAAAAAGGAAGGGAAAAGCAAAAGGTGTATATATAAGAGAGTTATACTACTAATTTCTCTCAGTTCATTGAAAAGATAGGTTTATGCTAATATTGTTTGGACAAATAAATGCTGATGTCTTGTACTCTCAGTAACTAACTTAAAGATAACAATACGCAATGTATTAACCATTCTTATCCCCTATCATATTGTTTTAGAATTTTGTTTTTTGTTCTCTTTTGTTTTTCTTTAAAATAAAAAAAGTTTAAAATTTTTAAAAATGAATGAATGGATAAGCGACCCACAAACGGTACGTAGAATGGCTCCCCCGCCCTTCAGCCTGAGCCCTCACCTATACTGGGAGCCTGGCTTGAGCTGCCCATTACATATCTCCTGCGTGTGCCCACAGTCTTCTGTACCCACGGGCACTGTCCAGGACCTTGGCACCATCCAGGGCCCCGGGTAGAATGGGTTGGGCAGCAGGACGGCCAGGTAGGAGTCGTGTCCTCTGTAGTAGTGGTCGTACCACGTGTGGTTGATGGCTTCCCGGGCAGGCTGAGCCACTGGGAGAGGAATGGGGAACGCACAGAGCCAGGCGGGCGGTGGACTTGAGATCCCAGACCCTGCCCTGAGGAAGCTACCACATTCTTCCAGCATGCGCCCCCCCCAACTCTCAACCCAACACTGCTGCTGTCCTCCAGAGCATCCTGGGGACCCCTTCCCACTGCAAGACTGGCACTGGCTTCGGAGAGTGCATCTCACCACCCCAAGTCAGGCAACACCCACGCCTCCCAGCCCCTCCTGGGCCCAGGACTCACAAGCCATGCTGCTGGTGGCAATGACACCGTACCACTGGATCTGCCCATCGTCCTTGCCAAACATGCCCCGTGTGATCACCACCCCCATGCCCATCCCAGTCTCCTCCAGCTGGGGGGCTGCAGCTAACTCTGGGGGCTGCCAAGCTGGGGACAGAGAGGAGGAAACTGAGGTGCTGACAAGG
Organism: Chinchilla lanigera; assembly: GCF_000276665.1. NCBI lineage: Eukaryota > Metazoa > Chordata > Mammalia > Rodentia > Chinchillidae > Chinchilla > Chinchilla lanigera. Next base: position 38,262,869 of record NW_004955406.1, on the reverse strand, counting down.
TACCTAACCATCAGTCTTCAAGAACAGGGACCACGCCCTTCCTGTGTCCAGCACCTCTGACAGTACCTGGCCACAGATGGCTAATGGACACAGTTCAGTGAGGAATGGAAGGTTCCCAGGCCAGGGCACCAAGGTGCAAAGCCTGAGAGTGAGATACCAAACTAGCACAATGAGCAGGAGAGCAGGCAGAGCCCCAGGCAGCCAGGCCCAGCGAGGGACAGCCCCGGGGCAGGACGGAGGGAGGCTGGGGAGCAGAGGTGGCTCCGAGGGTAGGGAAGCGCCTACCCTCTGCAGAAGTAGTGCACACCAGTGTGACCGCCCGGCTCCACAGCCCATTCCTGCCCAGCACAGTGAGACTGAGGCGGTAGGAGGTGGTAGGCGCCAGGCCGGGCAACACAATAGCATCCTTGGAGGTGTTGGCCTGGAACACGAGGTGAGTGCTCCCTCCTGCAGCCAGCTGCTCCGCCACCACCAGACAGGCACCCACGTCCCCTGCAGGCTTCGTCCAGTTCAGGGCCAGGTGGGTGGCATCAGGTTGGCACTGCACATCCTCCACTGGGTCAGGCTCTGTGGCACCAAAGGCACTGCTGTGAGGGGAGGGGTCAGTGCACCGCAAAAAGATGGCAGCTGGGTCAGGGGCTCTCAAATTTGGCAAATACAAAGGAACAGGCATCTGTGCTCAGGGAAGGGCCTCAGCCACATGGGAGATACAACTCTTTGAGGCATTGCTGCTTTTCTGGAGGAGTCTAGAGGGCGTCACTCAGGGCAGGGGTGGGCACAGCATCCACCTGGAAGGAGCACCTGGCTCAGAACAGAACGGCAGCGCTGCCAGCCTGGCAGGGGCCCTGCACACCCCACTACCGAGGACAACGTACCGACAGGCAGCACCACGGAGTGGGTGGAGGCCTGGAGCGGCCCCGCCCGGCACAGCACCAACAGGGAGAAGCTGCGGCCCGGCAGGAGGCCCCTCAGCACAAGGCGGTCCTGGCCCAGCACCAGGGGCTGCTCCCTGGACAGGTGCCCGGACTCTGAGAGCCGGGCATGGCACACACCCTGCCCGAGGGGACCACTGGCCCAGGCCAGGCTGACCACAGCGCTGCCCGCCTGCATGGACACCAGCACCTCGTGGGGCACGTGGGGGGCTGTGGAAGGAAGGGCAGGAGGTCACCAGGCCACGGGAGCTCACCTGGTGCCTGGGGCTCACAGGCCCGCGAAGGACCCTCAGAGCAGAGCCAGGAAACGGGCCGGTGGGGGTGAGATGCCACGGAGGGAGTGGCCATGGAGGGAGGCACCAGGAGTCTTCAAGGTCGCCCCACCTCTCCCCACTCACTGCCTTCTTCCCATGCCTACTCACAGGTCCAGCCAGAAACATTGGCTGCTGCAGTGTGAAGGGGCCCGGCCCACGTGCCAACCTCCACCTCATACTGAGAGCCTGGAGCCAGTGTGGAGAAGCTTGTGCCGTTCACCTCTGCTCCCACGGTGCCCTCGGCCACCCAGACACCTGCCTGGTACAGCGTCACCTGGTAGCCATCCCGGCCCCCAGGAGCGTGGATCCAGGATGCCCGGAGCTGGGTGGGGCCTTCACTGGTCACATTCACCTGAGGAGGGGCGAGGGGGGCTGTGGGGGGGAAGGTATAGGAGGACAGACAAGAAGAGAGAAAAGAATCTAAAGGAAACATCTGGCTCTTCTGGGCCCCAACGGTCTCCCTCTGCTCCTTCCACCACTGGCCCCGTCAGGAAACACCCAGGACTGAGCCCATGATGCATAAGCGGGTCGTCCCAGGGAGCAGGCCCACGCTCCAAAAGGGGTGAGTGGACGCTTTAGTCCTGCACTGTCCCCATGCCACCAACACACCCATAGTGAGAGCTGGGCTGAGCAGCAGGAGGGCTGAGCCACGGGCCTTTTCCCAGTCCCTGCAGCCAAGGAGCTGTTAAAGCACCTCATGTGGACCAACAGACGGGGTGGGGCGCAGGCGGCACCCTGCCATCCTCAGAGCCTGAGCCCAGGCCTGAGTCCCGCCTCCCTGGCGTCCCCTCATCAGCACTTCTCTCTCTAGATGAGGACACGGAGGCTCGGGGAGGGCGTGCCTTGCTCTTCCCAGCTCCCCTGACTCCCTGGTCACTCTCTCCAGCCCAGCCCAGTGCTAAGGACAGCCATGGTGGCCCTGTTGGAAGAGGGAAGGCCCAGGGTAGGGATGGGTGATGAAGGGCACGGGCAAGGGAGGCTCTGCAGAGGACACTCACGTGTCCAGCCCGTGGCATTGACACTGCCGCTCTCCTCCAGTCCCTGCAGGGTAGCCAGCCACACCTGGAACTCAGAGCCGCTGGGTAGCTGGGCCCAGGAGAAGTTCTGGGTCTCTGGGCCCAGGATCTCCTCACTGTCCAGAACCAGGGGCTTCAGGCTATAAAGCCTCAGCAGGAAACCATCTCTGCCGCCCGGTGGGAGACTCCAGGAAGCCCTCAGCATGGGGGGCTGTTCAACAAAGCCCAGGCTCAAGTTGGCGGGTGGAGCAGGTGCTTGGAGGAAGGGAGAGACAGACTTAGAGCAACCTGAATCCCCCACCTCTCCTTTCCCAGATAAGGTCCAAATCCCACCCTAAAACTCCAGCTTCCGCAAGGCTCAGCTCCCACCTTCCTCTCCTTCCGGAAATCTCTCGCAGGAAAGCCTGTGCCATGCCCACGCCCTGCCCCTATGGCGTGGAGAGGGCACCATGCCTGGTTCACCACACCTCTGTGAGCTCCGTGCCTGTTCGCTCACATCCTGCACGGTCCTACTCTCTAGCTCGTCTGCTGACAGTTGCACCAAGGCGTCCATCTGTCTGTCTGCCTCCGGGCTGTGGGCCTTGGCGCATGCTTAGCCTCCTGCTAAAGCCTGTTTCCCCCGCCCCACAGGCTTCTCACTCACTCACTCCTCCCCTCCGGGAACCCAGTTTTGACTCTAAGCAGGTGTCCTTTTGGTCTGAATCATCAGATTGAACCACATACAGTTCCTGGTGTCCAGCCATTCTAACCAACTCACATGCAGTTTCATACAATTCAAGCTAACATATCAGGCATATTCCTACCAGTGCACTTACACTTACTGTAATATGATATATAAAAATCATACACATTACAGCTATAAACCCTCTGTCAATCTTCCTTTCTAATGGTCTTGCTTGTAATTCTTGACTGACCTGATACCTAAAAAATGGGAGGTATGAAATATTTGCTAGATGGAAGGAAAAGAAGCAAGGAAGGAAGGGAGGCAGAGAGGGGTGGAAAGAGAGAGGGAGGCCACAGACAGGTAGGTGAGTGCAAGGCTAGCCAACCACCTGGTAGGAGGTGGAAAATGCTTGCAAGAAGATTCATAAAAGACCCCACCTTGAACTGATAGCCCTCAGAGTATGACACGCAGAAGGGCAGAGAACAGAGAAAGCTGGTCCTGGCCCACCGCCTTGGGCTGGCTGAGCTAGGAACTCACGGGTGCAGGCGTGGGTCCTCCGGGGGCTGGAGTGGAGGTTCCCTGCCCAGGCCTGCACCGACACAGTGTAGCAGGAGCCAGGCATCAGACCCCGCAGAACCACACTGCAGTCGTCTGGGCCCAAGTCAGCCCGGCCACCCAGGGCCCTCCGGCTGCCTTCCTGGTGCCAGGTGACCATGTAGCCTTCCCGTCGCCCTGGTGCTGGGGCCCAGCCAATGGTCAGGTCAGACAGGCTGGCTCCACCAGTGACCTCCAGTGACTGTGGTGCCAGGGGACCTGAAGAGCAGAGGAGTTTGGTGAGGGGCCCCTATCGTGTCAGTGGCCCTGCTGTGCCTTCTGCCTGACTCTCACAAGCCTCTCCCCTACAGTGCCTGCGCTCCCAAGCTGAGGCCTTCCAGCTCCAGCCCAGGGGACGCCAAGGCTGGTACTCACTTGTGTGGCCTGTGAGGCTCTGGATGATAACGCCCAGAGATGAAGCAATGTCCACCCGGTAGCGGGCCCCAGGCACCAGCCCGCAGAAGGCAATGTGGTTGGTACCACAGGGCACGGAGATGTTTCCCAGGAGGCCTGAATCACCATCAGCATAGAGCAGTGCCCGCCTCCTGGGCTCCCTGGTGGCCTCCAGACCATCCACCTGCAGCTTGGCACCACAGCCCTGCCTCGTGTGGGCTGCAGAATCTGGTGGGGAAGCAGCCCCAGAGCATGAGGACTCACCTGCCTCTTGATGCCAGTGGCCCTGCCCCACCCTGATCCTCCTGGCCCAGACTCACCATCCAGCCAGGCACTGGCCTGGGCACAGGCATCATAGGGCCCAGCCAGAACCTCCAGCTCCAGGCCATAGTGTCCAGTGGGCAGGGGCCCTGGCAATGTGGCATTGCAGGCCTCCGGGCCCAGAGTGGCACGCTTCTCTACTGGCCCACTTAACTTCAGCACATAGCCTTCTCGGGCTCCTGGCCCTGGCTTCCAGCTTGCCCAGAGCCCAGGGGGCGCAGGAGTCAGCACCAGGTCCAGTGGGGCAGAGGGATCTGTGGAAAGGGAGCAAATGCTCCTTAAGGACCTAAGGAGGGTTCTCACCAGGTGAGAACACAGAGATACTGAGAGTAAGAGCAGAGCTGTCGCTCTTTGCAACAGCTGCTTTCTGCATGCACCAGGCCATGTCTCACTCATCCAGATGTTAGCCGGAAAACTGGTTTCACGACTAGCTTTAAAATCTATTTGCCACACGCTGGATGAATACCACGATCTGGTAGCCATGGACAGCAATGATGAAAACAAGAGCATATTTGTGTCCACCAGTGTGGTTCTGAGGACCCTACATGCAGTATCTCACACTTAACCCTCACAGCACGGGGACTTGGACACCAGTCTTCAAAGATACAGAAACTAACGCCCAGAGAGAGTATGCAGCTTGGCTAGAGACCCGCAGCCAGTGGGTGGCAGAAAAGAAACCGAGAACCCAGGTAGCCTGGCTCCTTGCCTCTGAGCCCTCGCACATCAGTGATTCTCAGAGAGGGAAGCTCAGTGTCACCCTGGGCTCTGCAAGTGTCCGTGCCAGGTCCAGACCAACCTGGCCACTTGTATGCAGTGTGACCTGAGATTCTTTCCCTGTGCACCTCAGCTCTCTCCACGGTAACACGACTACCTAGGGCTAGCTTGAGAAATAAATGAAAGCATACACAGAAAGTGCCAAGAACAGAGTTCACCCCCCAGAGAGGCTCGACTGATGGTCACCATTACTTCTGACATCACCTTCTCAGGTGGTCACCAGGCAACTGGAGGGCACACTCTCCAAGCCTCTGGAAGATGCCCACTCCCCCACCAGCTGAATCTGAGCTCCTTGCCAGAGCAGAGGAGCTGAGCAGTCTCTGCTGTGCCCCTTTCCCCTCACTCACAGGTCCACTCTGTAACACTGGGCCCCATGGCCCGATGGGGCCCGGAGGCAGCACTAAGTGTCAGCTCATAGCGGGTCCCTGGAGACAGGTGGAGGAAGGTATGGTTTAACCCTCCTCGTTTGACGATTGCAGTCAGGTTAGAGCCACCTAGGAGGTCTGTGAGCACCAGATGGAGCCAGGCGGTCCCCTCAGAGCTGTTCCAGGAGGCTTGCAGGACACTGGTGCCCAGGGCATGTAGCACCACGTGATCCGGAGCCACAGGGTCTAAAGGGAGGACAGCGGAGCAAAGCCAAGCTTGAGGAAGAGCCCTGGAGCCAGATGCTGGCATTGATTTTGGCCCTAGGGATCCCAGGAGCCTAGCCACATGGGGACCCAATGCCTACAAGGCTCTGAGCTCACCATCTCTCCTGCCTTTCCCAGATTGGCTGCCACCCAGGGCCCTGCTAGGTGCCCAACTTACCTGTCCACTGGTGGACGCTGGTCTCGGCCTGGAGATCACCAGCCCAGGTGATAACCTCTAAAACATACTTGCTACCTGGCAAGAGGTTGCCAAAATTATAGGACAGGATATCAGGGGACACAGAGACGTTATAGACCAGTGTTTGGGATTCTTGGTGGTAGAGGAGCAGTTGGTAGCCATCCTGTTCCCCAGGGCCATTACCCCAGGAGGCCTCCAGGCTGCCTGGGCTCCCAGAGCTGCGGAGCTGCAGTCCACGGACAACGGATGGGGCTGCACAGAGGGAGAGAGACGCACCAAGGTCAGTGTGAAGGACCTCACCCCTTCCTCATGGGCTCTGATACCAGACCTGCTTCTCTGAGAAGCTGACCCCTTCAGCTACCCAGCCACCTCCTGCCTTAGCCCTGGGCCTGGCCCCTCTCCCTCACCCTCAGGCCTTGTACCAGTTTGGGCCATGAGGGTAATGGTGACATTCTGCCCACAGGATCGCAAGGCGGTCACTTGTAGCTGGTAGTGACTCCCTGGCACCAGGTCCTGGAACTCAAAGCTGGAATCATTGGTACGGGCCAGGAGCTGCTGCCCTTCGGGGAAGCCAAGTGGGCTCAGACGCGTGAGGCGGAGGGCATGGCCAAGCCCACCCGACCGTGCCACTGCCCAGCTCAGAAGGAGGCTGGTAGGCCTTCCCAGGCTGCTGATGTTCACACTCAGGGGGGGACCTGAGGGAGAGGGGTGCATTCAGAGTCTGCCTGAACCCCTTCTGCCCTAAAGAAGGAGGAAGGCCAAAAGGGGGTGCCAGAGCAGGGCCCGGCAGGAGAATTAGCCCTGCAATCCCCACTCCTTGTCCCAGAGCCCCTCCCCACAAAACACCTACCTCCACCCTCCCCATCTGGATGCCCTTCCAGGGAGGGACATGCGTCTTCCTGCAGGAAGGAGAGAGGAGGGGAGGAGATGGGCAGAGGCCTCTGGGGTCCAGTCCTCTGGGAAAGGCAGCAGAGGACAGGGCCAGGCTCAAGAGAAGGCTCCCCTAGCACGGCCCGAGGGGCTCGTCCTGGAGGCAAGCGTGAGGTGTGAAAGGCAGCCCAGGGCTGGAGCCGTCTGTTCTCGAGGTCCTGTGCTGGCCTGGGAGCAGCCACCCTTCCCGCCTAATGCAGACCAGCTGTGGGGCTCTGTGGAGAGGTGGGAGACCTGCATATGCCCTGGACAGCAGGAGCCCACCCACCGGGCCCCAGCCCCCATGCCCATCTTACCTCGGCCAAAAATCCCTGGAGCCAGAGGACAGCAGCGAACAAGACCGAGGGCCTCATCCCGATGATGTCTGCAAAGGAAAAATTCAGAGGCAGCGGGAGGAGGAGGCGGTGCCCCAGCCCGCCCTTGCCCTGCTGGCAGGCGGGCGGGCAGATGGGCAAGGGTGGGAAGGGTGGGGTTTCAAGTAAATGCAGGCAGCAAAAAAGCCAGGGGTTGTTTCTGAACCCTAGCCCCTGAACCCAGCCGCGCCCAGGTTTGGCACAGCTTGGTGAGGGGAGCCAGGCGGAGACTGGCAGGGGGCCCAGAAGGTGGAAGGTACTGCAACTCCCACACTGCAGCCGAGCCCACCTCCTCCTCTCCTCTCCCACTGCCAGCGGCTGGCTGTCCAGGAAGGAGAAGACTTAAGCTCGCAGAGAAGAGGAGCAATGGCCTTGCAAATGGACACATGCAGCACAGCTGGCAACTGCCCCACCCCCTGCCTCGGAAGCGGGGCTGCGTGACAGATAGGGTGTCTGTGTTTCCACAGGGGTCCAGTCCCCATCATGTGGATGGGTTTTGAGCTCAGTGTGGATGGGCCGGCTGAGTGTGTGTCCACTTGGAGCATCCACACGGCACCTTGCTCTAGTGCACAGAGGCGAGGAAGAACAGCGCTCAGGCCCCGAGTCACAGTCACTGTGGCTCTACAGTACAGCACACCTGGATCTTGGGACTCATCTGTCCCGCCAAACTGGGACCTGGGACTTCTGGCTCCACTCGGCACAGAGAGGAAACTGTTCCTGACTCCCAACTGCGGACCTCTGCTTGGATCCCTCAGGGTACCGGCTCTCTAGGATGTTTGCCTGCCTCCCCCACACACTCTCTAGGTGAACATCGCCTGTCCTGGCTCCCCAGGCCCTCCCAGCCCCCACAGGCTCCAGAGGCCCAGCTGCACCTTCCCGAGGCCTGGCCTAGAAGATGTGGACCTCAGACTTCGCTTTAGCCCCCTGCAACCCTGCTGCTCACCCAGGTGCTCCCACGCCAAGCCCCCCAGTGGGAGGCAGGGGAGGGGCAGAGGAAACCTGCCCACTGGCCCTGGGAAGGAAGCCCAGGACTCAGCAGCTCAGCGAGCAAGTGTGCATAGGAAATGGACAGGTGCAGAGTCTCTGAACAGCGAGACAGCTTCTGGGGGTGGGGGACTCCCCCAGACCCGTCCCGGCAGGGAGGACAGGCCTGCATCAGAGACAGCCCAGCCCGGCGCTCACTCAGGCCAGAGCCAGGGGCTGCCACCCTCCCCCATCCACTCAGCCCTAAACCTCAGAGCCGCCCACCGGCCCTGGATGGGGGCCTGGAAACTCTGCACTGCGGACTCATCAGATTTTCCAGGCCAAGCGTGCGTGTGAGTGTGAATGAGTGTGTGTGTGTGTGTGTGTGTGTGTGTGTATGTGTGTGCATGCGCATGCATACACAGGCATGCATGTGCTCTTCTGAAAGAATCAGGGTGGGGGCTACTAATAAGGAAGTGGATGTGAAAGGGGAGAGGTCTCTGGCCCTGTCTGCTGGACAGTGGGGGACACAGCCCACCCTGCTCCTTCCCCCACCTCACCTGGGAACGCCTCACACTCTTCTTTCTAGCAGAGTCTCCAGTGGCAGCCACCACGGGGAGAGGCAGGGTGGGAGCATACTAATTCAGGATCTAAGCGGAGGAGACGCAGCAGGATACCATGTAAAGGAGGTCCCAAGGGTACACACAAAAGAGAGGCCTGTTGCCAAAAGCACAGCCCCCAGGATGAGTCCCATGGACAGAGCCTTGGGGAGGCGTAGCAGGCCCAGCTGCCAGCCCCTCACCCTGTCAGGACCACTCCTGGGAGGGATAAGGGGGCTCTGGTGGGGACACAGAAAGGGTCTGGCTGATAAGAATCAGCACCCGCTCCCACCCCTAAACACAGGCCAAGCCTCTCCATTCAGCAAAAAATGTACCACAGGGCTGTTTCTCCTCCCCGGCAGCCACCCCCACAGACAAACCCACATCCTCTCCCTAGAGAACCCCTGGGGTCCTCCCAAGGTCTCAGAGCACCTTACTGGTTCCTTCTGGAAAGAGCCAGCCGGGAGGCAGAGGAGGTTGGTGGCAGGTCCCAGCTCCAGCTCCCCAGTGAAAACCAGCCTGCTCTGCCCCTGCAGCTGTCCCAGGCAGGCAGCTCTTCCGGCCCCTCTTCTGCTCTCCCCCAGCCCGGAGCCAGGCCTTGGGCATCTCCCACGCAGGAGGAAGATAATCACCAGGCAGGAGAGGACAAGTCACCCACTCTCCCTCCTACGCCCTGGGGAAGGTCGTCAGGGAAGGAGGAAGGCCCCAGCTCCCCAGCAGGCTGTGGGAAGACAGGCGGGGGCCAGTGGGGTGCTGACTGCATGCAGACTGACCGCGTGCGTGTGAGCGCACCCAGGACCGTCGAGGGTGCACACGTCTGTCTGCAGAGACGCATGAGTGTGTACCTGTGGACAGCATCGAGCAAGAGGGAGACAGGAGGCCCGCTGGGGGAAAGGGCCACATTGTGGAACCAGTGTCCGTTTTGCTGTTTGTGGTTTGGGGGAAGGAAAGACTCTTCTCTGTCCTGCAGTCCCCGCCTCTGGGGTCCCTTGTTCCAGCAGCAGGCAAAGAACCAGGCTCTTCCCGGAGCTCCGCAAGGCTGGTCCTAGCTCCCCGTGTTTCACTGGCCTGGCTCGCTGTCCCTTCAGCCAGGGTGAGGTGGATGGCAAAAGTAGCAGAGGGAAACTGAGGCACCGTGGGGGTGGCATCTGGGATAGCCAGCCTGGGGTACGCCTGGGACATGCCCTATAGGCCTCCCTCCCTTGCCCTCACAGTGTTTCTCCTCTCTGGCATCTCTGCTCCTCCTCCCTGAGCTGCGTCTCTGTCTCCTCCACTGTGCCAGGGACAAGCCTGGGCCCGCAATCAGAGCAGACAAGCCAGCTTAGGTTGGCCCCAGGTTTGAGCAGGGAGGGTGAGGACTCAGGAACAGCCCCCTCAGATGCGAGGGCTTCTCCAGAGAGAACCAAGGAGGCAGCTGGAGAGGACACAGGACAAGTGGAGGGTGTGAGACCCAGGAGTCCCTGCCTCAGCAACCGGCTCTTCCCCAAGAGCCCCCCCCCCACCGGGGAACTTTAGGGTGGCAGCCTTTGCCTTTGGAGGTCCCTGTTCTCTAGGCACTGCCAGGGAACAGGGACTTTTGGGAATTGCAGAAACACCCTCTCCCCATACACCAGGACACTTGGGACAGAGAGCTGTGGCTCACAGCGTCCCAGAACGGGTAGTGACAAAGGAGGAGGACTGGGAGTTAGGTAGTGAGTGTGTGTGCAAGGCCAGACCAACTGCAAGCCTCAGATGGGCCAAGGCATGTGCTCCTGCCCTGCACCTGCCCCTTCCTCACCCGACTTGGGATCTTGGACACCATCCTCGCCCCATTTGGGCTGGGAGTAGACTATGTCTCATTTGGGCTGCAGGAAGCCTCTCCTTCCTGGAGCTCCCACTGTGGGGTTGGAACCCCAAGCTGGCTGCAGTGAGGAGGATGGCGGGTGTCTAGTATGACAGGCTCCACTTGGCTTCCATGGCTCCTCTACCCTCATGGCTGCCTGGCCCCTCCCAGGCTAGTTTCCTTTGCTTCTGCTGACAGCTCCTCTGTCTGCCCCTGCTGTTATGATCCCTAGTGTCAACCCCCTGCGGAGGCAAGAGGCTGCTGAGGAGACTCAGGGAGGCTCAAGGTCACGTAGCTACTGAGCTAGTTTCCTCAGCACATACAGCTCTTCCTGGCTTCCAACCATGACTGCATGTACTCTGCAGTTACAGGTAGCTGGAACTTAAGACCCAACTCAATCAGAGGGACAGAAGTTTGAGAGCTGCCCGGACAGGGCCCGCCCAAGGACAGGAAGATTCACAGTGGAGTGGCTGTTGCTTCAGGAGCCTCCCAGCCTCCAGGATGGTGCACAGCCTACTCCAGAGAGGGCAGAGAGGGGAGGCCAGGCTCTCAGGCCGGGGGGAAGGGGCTGGTGCTGCGTGAGGACATCTGTCTCGTCCCATCTGAGGCTCTGGTCCCCCTACCTCCATAGATGTTCAGGTGTTGAAGGCAGAAGGGGGAGAGGGAGTGGCAGGAGCTTGGAGATGGCTCTGCCCTCCACCCAGACCCACCCGAAGGGAATTAGAAGCCCTCGGGGTCTTGCCTAACGCCCAGCGTTATCCCCACCCCAGTGCCAACTACTTTCCCCATCCTCCTGGCTCCCAGCATCTGCACTGTCTGCCCAAGAACTCAGCTCCCCACCACAGAGGGGCAGCAGCCTGTGAGCAGACAAGGGTGGGCTTATGGCCAAAGGCCTAGACCGTGGAAACCTGGGGGCACTGGGCAGCCGGTGGGGGAGGGCTGTGCCCACTTCCTCCTCCCCCACCCTGTGGTATCCTAGCTTCCTGTTCTTGATCACAATCAACAGCAGCCCCAAGGAGGGAGCTCTGCTTCCAACCCCTTTCTATGCCTTCCTTTATCCCTGGGCCTCCACTGTCCACCAAGGGAAGCCCTGACCTGTGTGCGGAGGTCAAGGCAGAAGCCAGCCTCGGGTCCCTGCCCACAAGTACACTAGGGATTCCCAGGCTCCTGTTCCTTTCACCCCATCCTGGCACTGCAGCCAACAGCTTCCCCAGCTCTCCCTGGCCTTCTCAGGGAAATCCACCCACTGCCCTAGGAGCACAAAAAGGGACCCAGGATCAGCCAACCAGGGAGAGGCTCGGGAAAGAGCCAGTCCCCTCCCCAGTGCCAAGGGCGAGGGCAGGTGCCATGAGACTCCTGAGCTCCCAAGGGTCATCTTTGTTCACCTGAGCCCTTCTGCCCCATGGGCCAGCAGCCAGCCCCCCAACCGCCCCTGCTCCGTGCCCCCCGCACCCCTGTGCCTATTTATTGTACATCATTTCTTTTTTGCTGTCACCTTTTGACAGCTGAATCAGAGAAGTGGGAGGAAGAGAGAGGATTGGAATTGCGCTTCGGGGACCGGGAAGAGAAGGGAGTCTCTAATATTACAAGGCAAAAGGAGCAAAGTGAAGATCATGACCACAAACCAGCTGGGCTGTGGGCCAGCAAGAGGCCTTCAAAAGCCAGGCAGGGCCAGGGAGTTCTGGACTCCTGGACTCAGAGGCCACTCCAAGATGCCCCAGCAGCAGAAAGGACATTGCAGTCCCTGGGGAGCCCAAGGCCTGACAAATAGCTGTAAGTCTTCTGAGAAGATGTCAGGGCTCTAAGAGGAGGCCCGGAGGGGCGGAGGGCCCTGGGTGCCCCCCGGAGTCTCTTCTGGGGGACTGAGTTATGCAGGGCAAGGGAGAGGCGCACAGGTGTAGGATCAGGGCCTGTGGACAGGGTTCCGGCCTGGCCCTGGCACTTCCTTCTTATGCAGAATTCTGGCCTGCTCTTCCGCCACCCCACATCTGTGCCACCTCTGCTCTGGGAAGATGTGGCCTGTGCTTGGCTGTGAATTCCCAAGTCTTGAAGTAGCAAGGGCTTCCAAGGAGAAGGCTCTGGGATAGAAGCAGAGACGTGGAAATAAGTGGCTAAGGTAGGGAGGAGTCGGAGGAACCTGGGGCTCTCAGAGGGACCACAAAGAGCTGGGGGAAGCTGCTCTTTGTCCAGAAAGCAGGCTGAAGCAGGACAGGATAAGGACCCGGCAGTGAACATGGCAAGAGGGACTGGGTTTGGGAGCCAGGGAAAGTAGGTGGTCAGGGAAGGCCCAGCCCTTTGTCCATTCCCAGGACACCCCCAGCCTGCCCCTAGGGACACAGGCAGAGGCACCCGACCCCTGGCGGCAGCTGCAGCAGGCACAGGAGGGCAGTGTGCAGCTGGGGTGTGCGTGGGTGGAAGCGAGGAGGGGCGGAGGGAGGAAGCTGGCTTCCTGAAGCCTTCTCAGCCCTCAAAGACAGACCGACAGACAGACAGACAGCTGGCAAGGAGCAGCCTGGGGACACAGTTGCTTCAGTAAGTGTTTGAAGAAGGTTCGGGAGTGCATGGCCTTGGGGCCGGGTGAGCCCCAGGGAACAAGAGGGCATCTTGGAGGAGGGTATATGGGAGGGTGAGTGGGGCCCCCAAGCCTGGTTGGGGCATGGGTGCTGGTATGCCCGACATCCCTGAGGCTTGGAGGACAGGGAAACCACAGGGAGAGCAGAGCAAAAGGGCCCACTCTTGCTGTGGGAACCACTCTCTGTCTCCCGCACCTGCGCCAGCCTGTACTGTCCCCTCACCTTCATCCCTGTGGGCTGATCAACCCAATCACCCCTTCACTCGGCACCCGGGGCCCCAGCCCTGGGAGAAGAGGGCTGCCCTCCAGAGGAGGTGGCCTCATCACCTCTTTCGTCCCTCTTGTGCCACCCCCATGGTGATCTGTCGCCTCACCATGCACTGTCGCTCACGGGCTCGGTGAGGCCATTTCCTGTGACGGTTACAGAGGCGGGAGATGGGGGGATGGGCAGGAGGAGGAAGGAAACACCCCCGGCCTGCCTCCCTGGACAGAGAGAGACCCCAGAAGCCAGAAATGAACTTGCGAGTGGAACCACCAGCAGTTAAAAGAGGACCCCGTCTACCCGTGTCCCCAACTGGCTCCAGTGCTGTTACCCGCCCCCAGTTTGTCATTCGGACGAGGCCTGCTGTTTAGACTCAGAGACGATTTCTGTGCGCTTCTTCCCATACTTCTGCGTGACAGTTTACGTTCCTTTCCTTGCCTTTTCTCACCTGGACCCCAGGTTAGACCTCTGCGCATCTTGGTCTTCCTTTCTTCTTCCTCCTTCTGGATTCCTTCCATCTTCATCCACAATCTCCACCCTTCTGCCTTGCCCTTGCTATAACCCCAGAATGCCCACTGCCCTGGCCACTACCAATGAGATCTTGTCCTTCTCAGGGTGAAAACTGCCCTTCTCAGGGCTAGCTTAGGGGGAGCAGAAGGTACTCCCAGTGCAAACAGAGCAGACCACCTGCCTGGACTGGGAAACCTCTCTCTGGCCCATCTGGCAGGCCAGATGCTAGCATCTGTGGGACCTTCTCTTCCAGGGAACAGCATGGCTGAGTGAGCCGCCCCTGGGCCCGCACCCACCCCAGCATGGTCCAGGCCTGTGGGGGGTGCTCCAGAGAACAGTCGCTGGCCTTATCTTTGGGGGCAGCCATGACCCAGCCTCCGCCCACCAAAGCACCACCCAAGAAGCATGTGCGGCTACAGGAGAGGTGAGGTCTTTCCTGGGGCCGAGGTCTTCCCAGCCCTCCAGCTCTGACAGCTGACTCCAGAGGGCCTCAGGAGTTGACTTCAGTCTGGAGAGGAAACCAATAATGTTCACTTGCATGTTGTTTGCATGTCCTTTGCATGTCTGGGGCACAGTTTGCGTCCACCTGAGCCTGTTCCCTCAATACCAGGTTGGGTTGGCATAAGCCCTGGGCCAAGGCCAGAGGCTGCCTGCTGCTGGGTGTGGGTCTGAGCTTCAGGGCCAGGATGGGGTCGGAAAGAGGTGGGCAACTGAGGGGGGCAGTGGTTCAAGGCTGTTCCACTGGGGCTGAAGAAGGGAGAAGGGCGTGCAGAAGGAGTGTGAATCCTTGAAGGCCGGCCCTCTGGGTCATAAGAAAGACAAGGTGTGGCCTCCTCAGATGTGCACTGTATCGAAAATTGTAAGAAAAGCCAACATCAGTGGGCGCTCACTGGGCACTGGTTGGCTGTGCTTGCAGGAGGGGATCCAACGTGGCTCTGATGCTGGACGTGAGATCCCTGGGCACCGTGGAACCCATCTGCTCAGTGAACACGCCCCGTGAGGTCACCCTGCATTTTCTGCGCACCGCTGGACGTCCCCTTACCTGCTGGGCCCTGCGGCACCAGCCCCCCAGCCCCAAGCAGCTGGAGGAGGAATTCTTGGTAAGAACTTGAGGTCCCCTCTACATTGCTCTGAAACAGAGGCAGCCAGGTGGTCTGACTTCATCTCAGGCGACTGTTCAGGACTCTTAGGAAGCGAACCCCAGGACTCAGGCGAGGACGCTGTCCCCATACTTCCTGTTTTGCTCCCCAACCCTCCTGGGCCTATACGCCAAAGCCAAGAAGGAATGGCTAGGGCCCGATTCCACCAGAAAAGGGTGAGAGAGATGAAGAGGAGGCTGGGGGAAGGTATCTGTTGTTGACTGATTTCTCCCCCTGCCAGAAGATCCCCTCAAACTTTGTCAGCCCAGAAGACTTGGATATCCCTGGCCACGCCTCCAAAGACCGATACAAGACTATCTTACCAAGTAAGGATTATACCAGGAACTAAGGGAGGTGGGCCCTGTTTGAGGCTGGGGAGCTTCAGAAGGAAGGACCACAGGGCTCAGAGCATCCTCTGTCAGCAGAGAAATCCCCTACCATGTCCCGGGGGGAAGACACAGGGACACCAGTGACAGCATTGGCAGATGTTCACTGTGGACACTGCCCTACGCCCCTTATACAAAGCCATTTCTCCCAGTGTCCCCTTGAAACTGGCACTGTGGCACTAGTATGCCCATTGGAATGAGGAAACCGAGGCACAGAAAAGTGGCCTAACTTGCCCAGGGTCCCAAAGCTGGTGCCCCAAGCCTTCCACATCTTCCTCCCGTGTGGGGATGCGGTGGAGAAGCTCCATCAGGACGGCTCCCCAAGAGAGGCTCTGAGAAACCCAAGGCAGTGACCGTAGGACTGCAGTGACAGGGAAGAGGAGACACCAGGCTGTACGGGTTGAACCCAAGGCTGACAGACCCAGGGTGTGCACCTCGTATTTTTCTGAGGCAGGCATGAGGCCCTCAGAGCCTCTCCAGCCTCCCCCTTTCTTACCTTGCTAGCCCAGCTCTAGTTACACCCAGGCTTGAAGCCTGAGTCAGCCACTCCACATCCTGCCTCCTGCTGGCCCCCCTCCCACTACCCTCTGCCTGCAGGGTGGCTCAAGGGGCCTGGCACATGTGTCCACGTAGGGAGAAACCCTTGTCCTTGGCCTAATTCTAACTAGCCCTGGGGCCACCAGGGAGGGGAAGGTCCCTTTGCCTGAGATTCCCCTCATCTCCAGAGGTCCCTCTGTCCACAACCAGGCTGGCACAGGTAGAGGGAGAATCCCCTCTCTCTTCCTCACAAGGCTACAGCTTTATCCCTGTACAGGTTTGGTTTGGAGAAATCCATCCCCCTGAGCGGGGACACTATACACCTGGAGCTAAGTGAATCCAGTTCCTACTCCCACTCCATATGTGACCTCAGGCCAGTCGTTCATCTGAATCCCTATTCACCATCAGAAAAACAGCATCTTCTTTTTCCATTCCTGTTGCTACCGTCCTACGCGGGAGGGGAGAATTTAGGGTACCTTCTGTTCAGCCTCTGTTGCTCTTCTCCCTTTCCTGTCTAGTGCGACCTGCATAGCACTCAGTCTTTCCAAACTATTGGTGGTTGTTTGTTCTGTTCACTTTGCAGCAGTAGAGATTGAATCCAGGACCTCATGCTACACAAGCACTCTGCCACTGAACTACATCCCCAGCCCTTTTTTTCTTATTTTAGGACAGGGTGTTGCTAAATTAGCCAGGCTGGCCTCAAGTTTGCGGTTCTCCTGTCTCAGCCTCCTAAGAAGTTGGGATTACAGGCATGTGCCCAGCCAAGTCTTTACTCAAAAACATTCTGCAGCTCCTTATTATTTATGCAGAAAATGATTTAAGGAGGCATGTGGCACACACCTGTAACCCCAGGTGCTTAAGAGGTAGAGGCAGGAGGACCACAAATTCAATGCCAGCCTGGGCAACTTAGCGAGACCATGTTTCAAAATTTAGAAAAGCTTTTTTAAAGTGATGGGGATGTAGCTCAATGATAGAATGCTTGGATGGCATGTGCAAAGTCCTGGGTGCAATTCCTAGCACTGCACAAAATAACAAAAAAGGATGAGAATGCAGTTCAGTGCTCCCTGGTTTCAATCCCCACTGCAGTGATGATGATGATGACGGTGTCAATGAGTACCAGCTGGGCCACCTGCTATACACAAAGTACCACGATGCACACAAGAGCACTCTCGCCTCCACCCCCATGAGAGTCTGCATTAGTCGGTCACCTTTTGATCTCTGACCTCTGCTGCTGTTTGCTTCCTAGATCCCCAGAGCCGCGTCTGTCTTGGTCGGGCACAGAGCCAGGAGGATGGCGACTACATCAATGCCAACTACATCCGCGTGAGTAGCCTGGCTTCAGCAGCAGAGGGTGATGGGGGGATGGTTTTGAAGATGTCAAGAGTCTCTCCCAGCTGTGGCTGGTGGGTCAGATGCCAAGGAGTCCACCTCCGCTCCAACTCACTGTTCCCATAGCCCTGCTGCTGAGCAGACCCCAAGGCACCAACCCAGAAAACACAGCAGATATTAAACATTTCTTAAAAAAAGACAGAGAGAGACTATCAAATTTCCTCAACCTATTCGATCACTTTATGTATTCCAACCCTCTAACCTTGGCAGGAAGTTAGCATGGTTGAAATCCAAGGCTGGGGGTGGTGGGCATGCCCATGATCCCAGCACTTGAGGGGCTGAGGAAGGAGGATCACCTTGAGTTCAAGGTCAGTCTGCACTACGCAGTGAGACCTTATCATAAAAAGAAAAAAAGAAATCCAACCACTAGCTCCTTATGGACTAATTGCTCCTGAGATCTGCATGAGAGGCCAATACCAGTGAGCGTCTCTCCCTCTTTCTGTCCTTCTCATTTTCCCTGTAAGCAGCCCCTCCTTTGTGGAAATGGTTCGTTTCATGTCCAACTAATAGAAACCTCAAGGCACCGCAGATTCTCTGGCTTCTCCCCTCTGTTGGCCCTGAGTAGACGTAAAAGCTGTGCCCTCTGGTGGTCAAAGTGGTAGGATAGCAGGGGTGGAGGCGGAGACGAGAAAAGCTACTAACAGCGGGGAACCGGGGACCTCAGCTCCAGCCCAAACCAGGCCAACAACTAGTGGATTTCAGCATCATCTTGAAGAGCAGGAAGTTGCGGACCCTGAAAGGGAGAACAACAGGGCAGGGAGACCATGCTACGTTTTGTTGCTAAATATATAATACAAAAAAGTGAAACATTCCTTCACAAATATTGAACACTGTTTGTAATGGAAGAAAATAGCACGGGAGAAAGGGAACAAACATTTATAGAAAAAAGGGTGATTGAAAACTACAGTGCATTCACAGAAATCAGTAGTATTCCTGTACACCAAAAATGAACCCACTGAGAAAGAAATCAAAAAAGCAATAATATTCATAATAGCTTCAAAAGAATTAAATACCTAAGTATTAACCTAGCCAAGGAAATGAAAGACCTTTATGATAAAAACTATAGTACTCTAAAAAAGAAGTTCAAAGAAGATATCAGAATATATTCTGTTCCTAGATGGGCAGATCCAGTATTGTCAACCTGGCCGCATTACCAAAGCTGATACACAGATTTAATGCAATACCAACACCAATACCAACAGCATTCATCACAGAACTAGAAAACATAATCCTAAAATTCATATGGAACCAGAGGAGATCCAGAATAGTGACAGCAATCCTGGGCAACAAAAGTAAAGGAAGAGGCATTGCAATCCCGAATTTCAAGTTATAGTACACAGCTTCAGTGATAAAAACAGCGTCGGGGCTGGGGATTTAGCTCAGCGGCAAAAGCGCCTACCTGGCAAGCGCAAGGTCGTGAGTTCGGTTCCCGGTACCGGAGAAAAACAAAAACAAAAACAAAAAAAAACAGCGTGGTACTGGCACAAAAATAGACATGTGGATCAGTGGACAGACAGAGAATGCAAAAACACCTCCAGGTACACTTGACCATTTGATCTTTGACAAAGAGGCTAAAAAACACACTCTAGAGAAATGATAGCCTTTTTAACAAATGGTGGTAGATAAAATGGCTATCCACCTGCAGAAGATTAATCTAGACTCATGTCTTTCATCATGCACTAAAACAAAATCAAAATGAATCAGAGACCTACATATTAAAACAGAAACATTTAGTCCAACAGGAGCTAAAATAGATGAAACTCTTGAAGGGCCGGGTGTGGTGGCACATGCCTGTAATCCCAGCATTCAGGAGGCTGAGGCAGGAGGATCACTGCGAGTTCGAGACCAGCCTGGGCTACAAAGTGAGCTCAAGGCCAGCCTGAACTGCACAGCGAAACGCTGTCTCAAAAAGATGGCAATAAATAAATAAATAAATAAATGGGGCTGGGGATTTAGCTCAGTGGCACAGTCCCTGCCTGGCAAGTGCAAGGTCATGAGTTCAATTCCTGGTACCAGAAAAACAAAACAATAATAAATAAATAAATGACTGAATCAAAACAATAATAAATAAATGAATGAATAAATGTTTGAAAAACAAAACAATAATAAATAAATAAATGACTGAATCAAAAAATAAGCAATTGAAATGAATAGACACTTCTCATAAGAAGTAACAATGGCCAATAAGGACATGAGAAAATGTTCATCATCTCTGGCCATTAAAGAAATGCAAATTAAACAACACTGAAATTCTATTTTACTCCAGAATGAATGGCCACCATTAATAAATCAAGGACCGGCGATATAGCTCAGTGGCACAGCACCTGCCTGGCAAGCACAAGGTTCTGAGTTCTATTCCTAGTACCACCCCCCAAAACAAATCAATAATAACAAATGCTGAAGTGGCTGTGGGGGGAAGGAACCCTACTGCACTGTCGGTAGGAGTGTAGACTGGCACAACTCCCATGGAAATCAGTACAGAGATTCCTCAAAAAACTAAAAAATACTTATTCCATTTAACCTAGTTATTCTCTCTCTGGTGTATTCTCAAACAAGTTAAAGCCATCATATGACAGTGATACATGCACACCTGTGTTCATAGCAACACAACCTATAATAGTTAGATCCTGGAAACAGCCTATATGCCCATCAGAGATGAATGGATAAAAAAAATGTAACATAAATATAAAACAGATAAAGTTTCTGGGCATGGTGGCACCTGACTGTAATCCTAGCACTTGAGAGGCACATGCAGGAAGATCACTGTGAGTTCGAGGCCAGCCTGGGCTACATACTGAGCTCAAGACCAGTCTGAACTACATAATGAGACCCTGTCTCAAAAAAAACAAAAGGATAAATTTGAGTCATTCGAAAAAATAGGGGCTGGGGATTTAGCTCAGCGGCACAGAGCCTGCCTGGCAAGCGCAAGGTCATGAGTTCAATTCCTGATACTGGAAAAATAAATAAATAAATAAA
>NW_004955406.1:38232573-38242239 GCF_000276665.1 Chinchilla lanigera | reverse complement strand
AAACAGGGAGGTAGTCCTTTTGCAGATAGGAAGGGAATCCAGAGCTAGAGACTGAACAGAGGGAGAGGAGAAGAATGGGAAAGTAAAAAGGATTAAAAATTTGATATGGCCAGCCATGGTGGCACGTACCTGTAATTCTAGCACTTGGGAGGCTGAGGCAGGAAGATCGTCAGGCATGCAAGGCCAATCTGGGCTATGAAGTGAGACCCTGTCTTACCCAAAAAGGAGGGTGATATGCATACTGGCTCCCCAGTATAAATGTATTCATTATGTATCAAAAACATATACTAATTTTTAAAAAGAAAAAGAGTGAATGTTTACCTTTTTAAAAAAGATTTCTTACATTAAAAGACAAATTGCCCCTTAAAATACCCTTGCTTCAAGCAAACTAATCCCATTGCTCTTGCCAGTCTGTAAAGCATTTCTGGGAGTCCTCTTCAAAGAGCGTTTACTAGGTTTGATCAAAAATATGGTGTCATCCAGCAGGAAGGCAGGCTCCTGCAAACATTACTACTGTGTATACTCATTCACCTTATTCACCAGGTCTGGCACTGTGCCACTTCTGCACTCCCCCAGGTCAAAATAACCATGAAAAGCAAATGTTTTGAATTGATTCAGGACATTGAGGCAGCCAGGACAGTGCAACTAAAGACACTCATGAAAGAGGACTCCCAGAACTGTTTCAGAAAGCGGCAAGAATGACGGGATAAATGTGTTCAAAGTGAGGGAGGGGGATATTTTGCAAAGGATTAATGTAATAATTTTTTTATTTAAATACACACTGTATGGCTTATGTCTAAGTGTCCCTCCAAAGTCTCATATAGTCATAGGGTGGGGCTATTTCAGAGGTGGCTGAATCTAGAGTATGTGATTGATTCATGGTGCAATGCTAGGATTAAGGGGGGGTGATTACCACATCAGCCCACAGATTGTTTTAGCACCATCCTAATCCCTGTAGCCTGGATACAATATGAGGGACAGAAAAAGGCTTGTCTTCCCTCTTTGCTTCCTTGCTTGCTACCTTCTGCCTGCCACGAACTGTTTCTCCTCTGCAATGCCTGTGGAGCCAAGCCGATTATGGACTGAAATTTCCACAGACTGTGAGCTGAATAAACCTTCCCCCTTTAACTTTAGGTGTCAGGTATTTTGTCTCAGTAATGAGAGAAACGTAACTAACATACACACTATATCTTTGGATCACACTCTGTATACTAGTCTCTCAATGTATTTTATTTTACTTAATTCCTGCAAAATAGATATCATTACCCCCAACTTACAGATGAGAAAACAGACTCACAGAGGCTAGGAGACAGCAGAACGAGCATTTGAATTCAGATGTTCCTCACTCCAGGGCCCCTGTCCTCTCCACCATGTGCCTCCGGGCTGGGTGTGTCTGTGCATGTGTGTGTGCATCTACCTGCACATACTCCCTGACTTCGGCGTGATCCCTGATCACTCATCCGAGGCCTGGGATCTCCCTGGAGCTCTAATCTTACTGCTTCCCCACCTTCCCGTGTGCTTCTGTCCCCAGGGCTATGATGGGCAGGAGAAGGTCTACATTGCAACCCAGGGCCCCATGCCCAACACCATGTTGGACTTTTGGGAGATGGTGTGGCAGGAAGATGTGTGCCTCATCGTCATGCTTACACAGCTCCGTGAGGGCAAGGAGGTAGGAGACAGAGCCATGGTCCTTGGTGAACACTGACAGAGCTGAGCCCTACACCGTCACACACATACACACACATGCACGCACGCACACACCACAGTTTGGAACAGACTCCCTGGGAGCTGTGAATGCCTCTCAGAGAGATCTCTGAGACAGCCCAGGGAGGCAGTCCACAACCAAAATCTGGGATGGGCTGAGCACTTGGGCTTTAGGAATCAAGTTCAGAAAAGCCAGGCCTCAGTTGCTGACCCTGTCATGGGGGTTAGGATATGTGAAGAGGAAGCCAGCCCCTCTCTGCTGCTCCTCTGACATGATGGGCCTCCGCCTTCTGACTCCCAGCTCCTTCCCTCCTAGAAGTGTGTCCACTACTGGCCCACAGAAGAGGAAACTTACGGGCCCTTCCAGATCCGCATCCAGGACATGAAAGAGCGTCCAGAATACACTGTGCGGCACCTCACCATCCAGGTACTACTACCTGGGCCAGGCCCAGTCTGCTGGAGGCTAAGCCACCTTCCCCATCTCTGGAAATTAGGCCTGACCTTCTGTAGAAGCCAGGTTTACTTATTTAAGTCTTAGACCCTGAAAGAGGCACTTGAGCCACAGAAGAGAGAGAACTGCGGATACTTCCCTCAGGGAACTTCTAGTTAGATAGGGCAGAGCTAGAAAACCAAACAGCAACCATCAAAAGGCACTTCCAACTATGCTGAATGCTGAGGAGCAATAGAGGAGTGTGCAAAAAAAATGAGAGATCAGGTATAATAACACACATGAAGGTGCTCTAAAAATGCTTGCTACTCTCCAGCACTTGGGATGCTGACCCAGGAGGATTGCCTTGAGTTTGAAGCCAGCCTGGGCTACACAGTCCAAGGCCAGGCTGAACTACATAGCAAAACCCTGTCTCAGAAAAAAAAAAAAAAAAAAGCTAAAAGTGCTTTCTACTATTGCGTAGTGTTTTACATTTTTTCAAAGCATTTCTCTATCCATTATTTTCCAAGCATCCTGGGAAGTAAAACAATATCATATCAGCATCCCCATTTTCTAGGTGAAGAAAATGAGGCTAAAAGACTTGTCCAAAGCTAGAGACAGAGACAAGATTTGAACTCAGGCCTTTCTGTCTCCCAAAACAATGCTCCTGCTGGCATTTTAGGGTGGGGAGTGGTGGCGGGTGAGCTTTGCCGGCTGCGAACGCCCATGGGGTGATCCCAGCCTTCATCCTCCCCTGGCACCAGATGAGGTGGGCGGTGCCCAACCCTGACCCTGCGTCTCACATTGTGTCTCCACTGCAGCACCAGGAAGAATGTCGCTCAGTAAAGCACATCCTCTTCTCGGCCTGGCCTGACCACCAGACTCCAGAATCGGCTGGGCCCCTGCTGCGCCTGGTGGCCGAGGTGGATGAGAGCCCAGAGACAGCCACCAACACTGGGCCTATTGTGGTCCACTGCAGGTGTGGGCTCCTCCCCCTCTCCCCTACTACTGAGTCTCTCCCGGAAGGGATCTCAGCAGATCGGCATCATTCTGATCGTTCAGCACACGCTCTGCCCTTGTGAGCTCCTCTGTGCAGAACCCAGCATCTGGCTGGACACCCAGGCACCATCCAGGGAGGAGATGGAAGAGCAGGACGCTCCTGATTAGCTGGGGGAGGAGATAAACCTGACCCCTGCTGGTGGGGATCTCATCTATTTGTTCCACAAATATTTATTGAAAATCTATTATTGTCAGGTATGAGTGTTAGATGCTAAAGACAGCAGTGAACAAAATCATTCGCTTTCATCCCTGACAGATTTACAGCCTGTTGGGAACCACAGCAGATTAAACACAGGACACAAATGTAATGATAGCTAGGATGGGGTAGGTGGGGCACACAGAACCAAGTTGCCTGATTCAGACCTCAGCCAGAGAAGGGATTCCAAGAGAAGTGACATCAAGGTACCCGAAGACTTGAAGCAGAATTAGCTAAGCGAAGAGGGGCAAGGGAAGCATTCCAGGCTGATGGAACAGCATATGCAAAGGCCCAGAGAAGGAATTGAAACATGGATACATTTCTGGGAGCAGAGCCGGCAGTGGACCGGGCATCATGTGGGAACAATTTGACTCCAGAGGGCAAGTGAGGTCCACGTGAAGAGAGATTTTTAGGGACAGTTAAAACACTTAAATTTGCCTGCCTGCTTGCTTGCTTGTCCTCTCTCTCTCTCCCTCCCTCCCTCTCTCTTTCTCTGTGGTACTGGAGATTGAACCCAGGGCTTTCTCACTGAGCTACATTCCCAGTCTTTTAAAAAATATTTTATTTGGAGACAGGATCTTGCTATGTTGTCCAGGCTGGCCTCAAATTTGCAGTCCTCTTGTCTCAGCCTCCCAAGCAACTGGGATTATAGGCATGTGCTACCATGCCCAACTTTTTTTTTGTTTGGTGGTACTGGGAATTGAACCCAGAAACTGTGAGGTACATCCTCAGCCCTTTTATATTATTATTTACTTTTTAAATTTTTGAGACAGGGTGTTGCTAAATTGCCCTAGGTGACCTTGAATTTATGATCCTCCTGCCTCTGCCTCCTGGGTAGCTGGGATTACAGGCATGTACCATTACATCCTGCTTTATTTTTTTTTAGTTTATGCTTTCTTCAGTGCTAGGAATAGAATCGAGGGCCCTGGATTTGCCATTTTTTGGTTTGGTTTGGTTTGTTTTTTTTTTTTTAAACAGGGTCTCACCCTGTAGGCCAAGCTGGCCTGGAATTCCCAGTGATCCTCTTGCTTCAGCCTCCTAAGTGCTGGGATTACAGGCCTGTGCCACCACACCTGGCATGAATTTGCCATTTTAAAAGAATGCTTTGGAGCTGGGGGTGTGGCTCAGTGGCAGAGCCCTTGCCCATGTTCACAGGCTCTGAGTTTGATCCCCAGCACCATGAGCTGGGGGAGGAAGGATGCGTTGGTTACCAAGTTAAAGCGGATTAGGGTAGATTGGGGTGGGGTGGGGTGGAGACAAGATCTGAAACAAAGAAACACGTGGGAGCGGACTTCCCAAATACAACAGAACACGGATTCGCCAAGCACAGAGGGAAGGACACTTGGAGTCATCAGTGGCTCCTATCAGAGGCTCTGGAAGGCCGACTTGCTAAAGAGGAGGAGGTCAGAGAGGGCTTTGAAATAAAGAAAAGGCAAGACAGAAAGGAGCAGAGAGAAGAGATGGAGGTGGGAAGCAGAGGGGCCCGCTGCAGCTGTGGAGCCAGAGCTAGGAGGAAGTCACAGTTAGATAAGAAGGGTTGCAGCGGTCAGCCAGCCCACAAGCGGGGCAGTGTCACTGGAAACTGTTGGAGACTGTTAAGCAGAAGAGAGCTTGTCGGGTGTCCACAGGAACCGGAAGGTGACCTGGACTAGGCCTGGAGCAAGCCTGGTTAGAAGCACCGCCTCCCCCAGGGCCGCCTGCCGTCGCCCCAGCAGGCCCAGGGCTGCTGGGGAATCTGGTCTGGTTCCATCCCCAGAATCCCGCCCAGACACAGCACCTTAGGCCTCATCTCTTTCTCCATAGTTTGACGCCCATTCTCCCAGTCCTTGCTCGCCTGCCTCCCTGTTCCCTGGTCCCCGAGGCCTAGCCATCTTCTCTCTGGCTGTTCCCAGTGCAGGGATTGGCCGGACCGGATGCTTCATCGCCACCCGCATTGGCTGCCAGCAGTTGAAGGCCCGAAGGGAAGTGGACATCCTGGGTATCGTGTGCCAACTGCGGCTAGACAGGTGGGTCCGCAGTTGACAGGGCCACCTACGTTCATGAGTGGCTTTGGCACCTCTGGGCTGCAAGGCACATCAGCGCCCTCGAGAAAAGAAGCCCTCCTCCTTAGAGAGCTGTTTCTTCCACTTTCTCGTCTCTGTGTGTGTCTCTGCGTGTCTGTGTACTAGGGACTAAACCCAGGACCTTCACAGTGAACTACGCTCTCAACCCTTTTTTATTTTTAGTTTGAGACAGGGTCTTGCTAAGATGCCTGGCTGGGCTCAAGCTTGCAATCCTCTTACCTCAGCTTCCCAGAGTTCTGGGTTTATAGGCTGTGCACCTCACCTGGATTATTTTGCAATTAATATCTAGAAAGAATTTCTAACTGGAATTTTAGATTGGAGGCCTAGAACTAAATATTCCACTCTATGAATTTATCCTGAATTTTCAATGTTTTTTCTTTTTTCCCTCTTCTTTCTTTTTTTTTCCCCTAAAGTTACTACTCAGGAGAAATCTAGGAAACAATGTGGCTGGTTCTAGCTATTCAGCAGGCACAGAACATATACAGATGCTCACTGCACTGGGTTCAAATTGTGACATGTCCTTCACTGAACTGTCACTGCCTCGATAGTCCCCACTTCTTTCTTTTTCACAGTACTGGGGATTGAACTGAGCTACATTTCCAGCCCTTGTTTGTTGTGTTTGTTATTTTTAATTTGGAGAGAAGGTCTTGCTAAATTGCCTGGGCTGATCTCTAACTTTCAATCCTCCTGCCTCAGCCTCCCAAGTAGGTGGGATTACAGGCATGTGCCATGGTGTCCATACCCCCCTTTTAATCTAGGGAGAGACTGGCTCCTCCTTCCTTCAGAGAGCTGCTGGAAGGAACAGGTTAACTTATATGAAAGTTAACGGGAAAACGGGAATTAGAACTATGTACAAATGTATGGAATTATTTTTACTTTTAGGATTATAGAAAAGAGGAAAATTGGAAGCAAACCAAAGGAACTGGAACTGGTTTTGATCAGGAACTGAGAGGATCAGGGAAGACCAAGCACCAGAGCCTAGGTTAGGGCAGGGGGTTTCCCACGTTGGGAAGACTGCGGGACAGTGAGACTGAGCAGGAAGTAGCAAGGACAGATGCACGGGAAGGAGAAAGTCAAGACTTTCCCCAAAGGCCCACAGGGATGCTTGACCTGAGCTGTTCAGCAAGCACCTGACCTCCTTTGCCCATGGCTTGTTTTTCCTTGCAGAGGGGGGATGATCCAGACCGCAGAGCAGTACCAGTTCCTGCACCACACTTTGGCCCTGTACGCAGCCCAGCTGCCCCAGGAGCCCCGCCCCGACCACTAAGCCCTCTGAGAGCCTGGATGCCAGCCTCCCTGCAGGCCTGAGGAAGTGAGTCTGGGGAAGTGGGCCGTGTGACCGGGGACACCAGCCCATGTGGACTTGGGGAAGGGGAGCTTCACTGGACAGCACTTATGGGCCCAGGAAGCTGGGTCAGCAAGGGGTAGGAGCCAGGCTCCCCGATCTTCCCCACTGCCCACTCCTCTGCCTCCTCTAGTGGCCCCAGATGGACAGCATGGGGAGCTTCGCCTGCCTGAGCTTAAAGACAGCAGCTGGCACTAGGGATGGGCCGAGAAGGAAGCCCAGGTACACTCACCTTCTCGTTGTGAGCTCCAGCTTCCTCATCTATGACATGGACACAAGTGCTTTGCTGCCACAAGGGAAGCAGTCAGAAAAGCTCCTAGAAGTCACCGCAGTTCTGTCCTCTCCCCCTTGGCTGGCAAGAGCGTGATCCCAAGCTCATCCTCCCCAAGGCCCTTCCCAAACATAGGCCAGATGTAAGAGCTGGGAAAGGTCTGGTTGGCCAGATTCTTATCATCTTAGCAACTCTTCCCCATACATCTGTGATTGCCAGATGAACCCCCCAAAGAGAACCAGGACCCAGACTGGCCTTGCTTCCACAGCTGTGTCCCAGGAGGAGATTACCGGGGTGACCAGGCCTGGCAGTAGAAATCTCTAGAAGAGGGAACATGTGGGAATCATTCAGAGGTCGGGAGAGTTGCACCTGCTTCCCTAATCACCTACCACTTACCCCAGCTAATCTCTTGTGCTCCACTTTGCTTCCATGACTTGAGAAGATACCCCCAATCCCCAAGCAGTGCCAAGGATAGAGGAGAGAAGAGGACACCAAGAGTTTGATCTGCTTTGAGAAAACCCACCCCCACCATACAACTGCCCTCATCCATCTTGGCATCAACCCAATTCCCAGGGGACCTCACATCTATCTCAGGGCTGAACTACACCCCACGGGAAGCCACCCGTGCCTTCAGCCCTCTTCTGTGCCAGACGGGATGCCTCTGGGGCTGCAAGTAAAGCACCAGTCCCGCTGGCCTCAGCCAGGCCTCTGCCTTGCCTGGGCTCGGCACCCTGAGGAAGCCAGGTCCTGCAGAGTGGCCAGGCTCCTCCTTCCTGACATCTCTTCTGAGGGGTACTCAGTGCTGCCGCTGAGGTTAATTCTCTACATGCTTCTGCTTGGCCTTACTGAGGAGCTTCCATCCTTCAGCCTTGGGATGGGCTCCCTTGCACCTCGGCCCGCCTGAGCCTCTGACAAGCACTACTGTCCATGCTCCTGAGCTAGGAGGAGGCGCTCAAGTGCCTGACCCTGCCTAATCACACCCAGCCCAGTCAGGAGGGAGGTGATGCGACAGGCACTCCTCCCCACACCACCACCACACAACTGTCACTGTTGCAGAGCTCAGAGGGACAAGCTCTGGAAAAGTAACCAAGTGGGAAAAATAAAGCCTTCCTGGATGACTGGTTCATTCCTTGCTTCCTCCTCCTCAGCCCACTGGAGCTGGGTAAGGAGTAAGTTTCCGTTGTCCAGGAGCAGGCTGCAGTCTTTCCCGCTGGGCTATTCTGTTTTCCAGCAGTTTCAAGGATACAAAGCAAAGTGGAACTGGAGTCAGGGTAGGAAGTGAGGCAGCAGTAGGCCAGCCCAGCCTGCCCAGGCGTCTGTAACAAAAGAGCCTAAACTGAGTGACCCACAAGCAACACAGGTTTGTTTCTCACAGTGCTGCAGGCTGGACACTCGAAGACCAAGGTGACTGCAGATTCAGAGTCAGTGTCTGCTCAGGGCCCTCTTTGTGACTCGCTTACAGGGCTTGCAGGCGAGGGTCGGGGCTCTGGACTCTCCCTGTCTCCTCTCTTCTACAAGGACATTAATCCTATTCAATAGGGCTCCGCCCTGTCGACCTAATCACCTTCCGAAGGGCCCACCTCCTAATGCCATCACCTTGGAGATGAGGATCTCAGCACTTACATTTTGGAGAGACAAACATTCAGACGTTTGGATACGACATTGGGATACAGCATGTGTCCCTCAGCAGCTAGGGGAGGGCTTACAAAGGGCAGAAAACTAGACAAACTGTACTTAATAAACCAGAATATTATTCTAGTGCAAGACTTTGTGATTCCTCCACTTTGTGACCATTTGTGGTCATCTAACTCTAGAGTAGGATTGGCAGATATGGGTGCTACTGATAGTTTAGTCACCTTGGACTAAAGACAGCAGATCCCCAGGGAGCACCCACCGGAGGCTGGGGACTACTCCCAAGCCTGGATAAGCCAGGTGCAGGCTGCTGGGGTGATCAGCTGTGCAACTGAGCAGCCCTGCGGTCAGCTCCTGCCGGGAGGGCACCAGGGACATCTCGGCAGACCCTACACCGCTATCAGTTCTGCTCTTGAAGAAAACTTTGGGTTTTTTGTTTTTTGGTTTTTTAAATCAAAACAGTGCACATTTGCCTTTGCCAGGGATGTTCCTCACCGGAAAACCCCTGCTAGGATTGTCTGTTTCAGTCTCATGGTGACACAAAAACCAGCATCAAGTTCAAACGGCTGTTTCACTTGGGCCAGAGGCCAAACAAGTGGATAAATCTTGGTTAACAAATCAAGATGGAGAATTCCAAGACCCTAGCGCGACTGTTACTCTGCACTCGCACATTTTGGAGGGTGGGCCTCAGTACCCAGGGATGCTGAGCGGCAAAGGTTCGAGAAACAAAAAGCCTCCATCGCCTCCTTTTCCCAGACGTAGCATCTTCGCGTCCTGGCAAGTGGGTGGCCCAGCCTTCTTCACCGTGGAATGCTGTAGGTGAACCCGCACCCCATCGACCACCACCCTTGAGACTGCAGGGGTGGCAGCAGGGCGCGGCAGCGCAGAAAGAGAAAATACCGTTCCACTCTTCTCCAAGCGCCACCCGCCGCCCGCACTCCTGCGCCCGCGGCCCCGCCCAGCCCGCCC
>NW_004955406.1:38210000-38232006 GCF_000276665.1 Chinchilla lanigera | reverse complement strand
CGGGCGCCGGGCGGGGGAGGAGCCGGCCTGGGCTCTGGGGGCCTAGCAAGGCCAGTGGGGGACCGGGGTGGCGCGCGACCCGCTCCCTCGCCTGGACCAGAAGGGCACTGCCGTGGGGCAGAGAAGAGGAGAAACCGGGCTGCGGGACCCGCTGCGGGCTGAGACGGGCGCCCGCGCCCGGGGGCATGACGGGGCGAAAGTGTCCGGGCCTGCCAGCCCCGCGGGGGGGACGTCACGGGACCGGCCGCCGGGGAGCCTGGGGGCGGGGGGCTGGGCCGGCCCTGCCCCACCCTGAGGGCCGAATCCGTCTTCGCGGGACGAAGAAGCTCCGGTCCCGGGGGTGGAGGGAAGAGGTGTCTTCAGGGACACAGGAGTCAGTTGAGCCCCCGGGCTGAACCCTAGACTCCTCCCCAGAACCTCTTCTGGACCTGCTGTGTCGCTGGGAGTCCGGGGAGGGTGGCACCCTAAGGGGAGTTTGGAGTCTGTGCCTGGCCCGGAAGTTGCCAGAGGAGGCACTCCGGGCCAGAGAGGATGCCGCGGAGGGACACTGCCCCTCTGGGGACAAGGAGAGTGGCTCTGGGAGCAATGTGGAGTCGAGAGTGAGGGGCGGGAGGGGATGTTGTAAGCCTTTCTGTGCAGCCGAGTGGTGGAGAAGGAGTTAAAAATCTCGAAAAGGGGAAGATGCGCTCCCAGGTTGTGTGAGCCCAGGCTGCAGTAATGGCTGCGGCCTGCATTTCGAGCCAGGCAGGTCTGGGTTCGTGCGGCCCAGCAAGGCTTGGGACAGGAGCTAAGGTTGCCCAGGGCCCCGGCCCCAGTCCCAAAGGTGGGGTTTCCGAGAACTGTGAGTTAACCAGGTCCTAATCAGAAATGCTGATGAGTTAGGTCCACAAAGGAATGTGGCCCACCAGGCTGGCGCTGCCAACCTTGCCTGTGTTGTTCCCCAGCCTGGGGAGATGGGCCTTCCTGACCCTGACCTGTCTCAGCACCCCAGCAAGGAGCATGGGAGGGAGGAGGTGTGACTGCCCTGGCCCTGAGGCGGGAGGGCAGAAGGAAGGCTGGAGGGGCCCTGCACACAGTTGGGCACTGGCTTCCTCTCCTGTTGTGCTCTGCAGGTGACCTCTGCCTCTTCCTCTACCCAGCGTCTCCTGACTCCTTATCCCGCAGGGCAGGATCTGCAGGCCGATGCTGAGGTTTGGGGCCTGATACTTTTCTCAGCTAACATGCGCCCCTGGGCTCCTATCTGCCTGGCCCTGCCCCTAGCATCAGAGACCTCCCCACCTGGTTAGACCTGGCATGGCTTGGCTTCACATGTGGACTCCTGCCTGCAAGGCTCGCTGGCTTGACTTTTAGGCATTTAGATCTGGGAACTGTCTCTGAAGTGAGACCAGTTGAGAAGAGGCAAGTTGCTGCCTCTCAGCCTAAGTGTCACCTCCTGTCCCCAGGGAAGCTCTCCTCATGGAGCACGAGTGAAGCTGTGCTCCTGGGCAGGGGCCACAGGTACCCAGATGGGTTGTTTCCCAACTCTAGACCAGCGTCATATCTAGGGCAGGGGAGGTTGGGACACAGGTCAGAAACAGAACCCGAGAATCCCAGACTCTACTGCTAGGGTCAAGAGTTGCTGTGATGTTTAGGGAAAATTTCTCAAAATAAAGAGCCCACATGTTCCCCTTTTTGATATTAAATGTATCGCTTCAGCTGGCACCGGAAAAAGCACGCCAAATTTCCCTTCTCTGAGGAGGCCTCCCAAGAAAAACCACCCCTTATGGACTGCAGTTGGAATTCCAGTGTCCAGGAAACTCCACTGTTCCCCAGATCCTCCAGGGCTACGGGCCTGGCATTTCTGCTGGCCCTGGGTATAATCACAGCACAGTGCCTTCCTGAAAGAAATGCAGAATCAGGACCCCTGGGCTCGAGTCCTTACCCACCACCGATGCCCCAAATCACCTTCGCTTGTTCGCTTGGCCTCTGTTTCCTCAGCATTTTCCCCTTTGGGTTTTCTACTCACTCTATGAGATTTGGCTATAATTAGGAATTGAGTTTAGTGACTGCTGCTCACTGGCTAATGTGAACTGAAAAGAAATTATATGGGGACTGCACATTGCTTCTAAGGCATTGAAACTGATCTTTTCATTTTTGAAAGAGTTGTGATGCTGCAAAAACAGTCGATGTTTTTGTCCAAGAAAAATAAGAGTCTTTCAAATATTTCAAAGCGTAAAGGATTGCCTAGTGGAAGAACCAGCCTTGGGATACCCAAAGGGACTTAGAAACAAAGGGTGGAAATTGTAGGAAGGTGGATTTTTGGCTCATTATAAGAACTTCCTGATAATCTGGGTGTGGTAGCACATACCTATAATCTCAGCCTCTGGGAGGCTGAGGCAGGACGACCACAAGTTTGAGTTCAGTCAAGTATGGTAGCACACACCTGTAAGCACTCCAGAAGCTGACTTAGGAGGATCCCCAGGAGTTCAAGGCCAGCCTGGGCTACATAGTGAGTTCAAAGTCAGTCTGAACTAATAGCAAGGCCTTGTCTCAAAACAAAAAAAAAGTTTGAACTTAGCCTGGGCAACCTAATGACTTAGCAAGACCCTTTCTGAAAAAAGAAAGAAAGAAAAAAAAAAAAGGCCTGAGGATATAGCTTGATTTACAGGCTCTGAGTGCTCCAGTACAGAATGAGAGAGAGATGGATAGACAGGAAGAGGGAGAGAGGCAGGCAGACAGACCGACAGAGGGGCAGAGAGGGAGAGAACTTTCTGATAGTTGGAGCTGACCGAAGAGAGAATGGGCCAGAATGGACTCAAGTCTGAGCTAAGTTGGGCTCAATGTCTTAAGGTTCTTTCTACCATTAGTGAGGAGCTTATGGTGCAAGGAGTCATCAGCAGGGAAATTAAGTCATAACCTGATTCCTACTTAGCCCCAGTTCATACCTCAACAGGAACTCCGCGTGTGCGGGCACCAGCTCCCTGGGGCTCCTCCTAGCCTTTGCCCTGGTCACATCTGTCAGGCCACATTCTCATCTGTTTGAGAGCCTGTGCCAAAGAGCAATGATGGTTCCCATTGCTGTTTCAAATCATTCCCAGGGCTGGCTGTGGTGGCGCATGCCTGTAACCCCGGCATTCAGAAGGCTGAGGCAGGAGGATTGTTGAGAGTTCAGACCAGCCTGGGCTACAAAGTAAGCGCAAGGCCAGCCTGAACTGCATAGCGAGACCCTGTTTTAAAAGCAAAATCAAACCCTTTCCAATACTTCCTGAGC
Source organism: Chinchilla lanigera (assembly GCF_000276665.1). Lineage (NCBI taxonomy): Eukaryota > Metazoa > Chordata > Mammalia > Rodentia > Chinchillidae > Chinchilla > Chinchilla lanigera. The sequence continues at coordinate 38,228,756 of NW_004955406.1, read as the reverse complement.
CTTGTTCACAATTCCCAGGAGACCCAAACCCTTCTCTCCCTGAGGCCCAGAGATGCTAAAGTCTTGTCCAAGCTCCCTGGGATGGGTGAGGAACAAGAACTGGGCTTCTCTGCTAGTCAGCATGCATAGGGATGGCTAGCCCTTAGTCCACAAGTTTCCCCACCCTGACGCCTGTCATCCTGCTGGGGTAGGGCAATTATAAAGCCATGGGGAGGGGATCCCCTGGAGGAACAACTTCTCTCAGTGATTCCTAATTTCTAGGGGCCCTTGGACCCTTGGGATATCTGAGAAAAGTTAGGGACCCTTCCCCAGAAAAATACACACTCAGTCCTTTTGTATTATTGGGTTCTGCCTCTGTGCATTCAACTGAGGATCAAAAATATTCAGAAGAACCAGCTAGTTGGGATGCTGAGACAGGAGGATTGCTTCAGCCCAGTTTGGGGACAACCTGAGCAACGGAAGCCAAACCTGTCTAAAAAAAATGTACTAAACATGTGTATACTTTTTTCTTCTCATTATTTCTTAAGCAATATAGTATCACAACTAGTTACATAGTGGGGGTTTTTTTGGTTTTTGTTTCTTTTTTTTTTAGTTTTTTTTTTTTTTTTTTTTTTTTTTTTTTTTTTTTTTTTTTTTTTTTTTTTTTTTTTTTTCTGGTACCAGGAATCGAACTCACGACCTTGCACTTGCCAGGCAGGCACTGTGCCGCTGAGCTAAATCTCCAGCCCCCTATAGTGTTTAGGTTGTATTAGGCACTATAAGTAATCAAAGGTGATTTAAAGTGGATGGGAGGATGCGTGCAGGTTACAGGGAAACACTATACCCTTTTATACAAGGGACCTGAGCATTCACAGATTTAGTTATTTGAGGGGTTCCTGGAATGACCCCCTGTGGGTCCCAAAGGATGAATGTACCTACAAGCAAAGCTTTAGGGCTGGGGATTTAGCTCAGCGGCACAGCGCCTGCCTGGCAAGCGCAAGGTCGTGAGTTCGATTCCTGGTACGGGAGATAAACCAAAAAAAAAAAAGCTTTAGACACACGGGTTGTGCACAATTTCAGGAAGTTTCGGGGAGCTGTCTCTACCTTGGTGACTATCACAGGTCCACTAAGGCCTTGATGAATAGTTGATGTGTGTGGATGCAAAGGCATGATGCACGTGCTCACCTGGGACCCAGGGGGTCTTCACTCAGACTTGAGGGTACTGGATAAGAATCACTCACCTCCTACATCATGGCCTAGGCCAGATCCCCTGACTCTGTGGGATGGAGGCACGTTATTCCACCACCCAGGAGGAGGAAAGGCTGTGTAAGACACCCTCAGGCTCCAGGTTAAATGAGCCCCCACCTCCTTCCACCTGCCTCTGGGGGGGTCAGCAGAAATGTCCTGCCTGTGCACATGGAGATGGCCCTGGAGGGATGAGGTCTGGCCTTATTGGGAGCCAGTTTAGAATAATCCAGAGATTCAGGGAGAAATGGAATTACGCAGTCAATCCCCAAGCAACCTGCAAACATTTACTAGTGCTGTTGTTACAGACCCAGCACTGTTCTGGCGGGGAGACACATCAGTAAACAAACAGCAGAGTGTGGGTTATCCACCCTAACAAGTGGATAGAGGTCGAGCCAGCCCAAACCATGGGCGATCCTGAAACTGCTTAGCATGCATTGCCTTTCCAGGGGTGGCCAATTTACTCCCCACACACACACACAAAAAAAAACAACAACTTAATATTCACTATCAGCTTGGAAATGCCTGCTTTCCCTTAAGTGTCAGCTCGCGAGCTGTTTGGGGCTCTTGACCTGGGAAGTAGTTCACGCTTCCCCTCCATGGGCACAGTCTGTCTGCACCTAGTGACAGTGCAGGGGCTTCAGTTCACACAGCACTGCAGGTTAGACCTTAGGAAGAACGTCCCCGGTCCAGGTGGGGAGCCTGTGGGATTGCTTGAGATAGGTGAGCTTCTGCACAGGAAATCTTGGGGTGCTGCTGGACACCCAGGTTGGTGACAGCCATCCTGCCTACAAGCAGAGGACATGGAAGAGATGCTGCTGTGATACCCGCCCCACATGGGAAGGCCCAGCATCTCTGGCCTGACCGCTGTGTTACCCCACAGCCTTTTGGTCGGTGGCCATCAGCAAGGGCACATCTAGGGTGCTGTTGCTTGTTCACCCCATTTCCAATGCCGACTCTTCTCTCCAGTCAGGACAGTTCAATGAGGACATGATCCCCACAGTGGGCTTCAACATGCGCAAAATCACCAAAGGGAACGTGACCATCAAGGTGAGTGAGGGAAGCTCCGCGCTGGGGAGCTGGGGGGGGACAGAGGAATGTGGGGAAGAGAGGAGGAGAACCGGGGTGGGGGGAACCAGAGAGGTTTTGGTTGCCTGCTACTGAGGCCGTCTTACCCTCTTCTCGCTCAGCTCTGGGATATTGGGGGACAGCCCCGATTCCGCAGCATGTGGGAGCGCTACTGCCGAGGAGTGAGCGCCATCGTGTAAGTACGGGCCGGGCGGACCTGCAGGTTTCCCCGCCCCTGCTACCTGCAGGAGCTCAGGGACTCCGAAGCACACTGGCTGTAATCCCGGTTCACAGTCCACTGTCTGCACAGCTTGCCTTTATTTTGCACACTGCTTCATTCCTATTGGGTCAGTGCCGTGGTGCCCGTTGCCCAGTTGAAGAACCCAGGACTCTGGAAACCAGATGGGCTGTGCCACCTTCCTCGTCATTGTTCCTGCTGAACCATTTGGGATGGTTCAAAGGATTCAGTCCCTTTTTAAAAAAAATTCTAAGTGCAAGCCTGAAATCTCAGCACTCAAGGAGACTGAGGCAGGAGGATCACTGCAAGTTTGAGGCCAGCCTGGGCTATGTACTGAACTACATAGTAAGACCCTGTCTCAAAAGACCAAAATAATAATTTTAAGGGCTGGATATGTAAGTAGTAGAATGCTCCCCAAGTATGAACAAAAAGTTGAGCCTGGCAGGGTGGCACATGCCTGTAAAGCTAGTACTGGGGAGGCAGAGGAAGGAAGATTGGGAGTTCAAGTGCTACCTGGGTGACTTTGTAGCTTAGTGAGAACATCTCAAAATTTAAAAAGAAAAAAAAAAAAATTTAAAAAGAGCCAGAGATGTAAGTCAGTGCAAAGGTCCTGGGTTCAGTCCCCAGTACCACAATTACTAATGGTAGTAAGAATTTTATTTGACATACACATGGCCAAACATCAGATTCAGTTTTTTGGATAGAATAAATAATAGATTCTTTAAACTTTTTTTTTTTTAACATCTTGCTGCAAGAAAATGTCCTGTGGTTTGCTTTGCTTTCCCACTCTAGCTTATCCAGGCTTTCCCTGAAAACGTAAGTGGGTCACTCTGGGCAGGACTTACAGCTAATCCAGCAGGGCCCGAGCTCTGCACAGTGTCAGCTTCCCCCGAGCACTGAGGAGGGCAGCCCCAGGCTTTTCCCTGCTGTGGATTCAAAAGCATTCGGAGAGTGAGTGGGTCCTTGAGCCAGGCCAGGGTGGCCCTTGGCCCTCGGTGTGACCGTGTGGAACCAGAGGTTTTCTGACCCAGCAGCAGCTCCTGTCCCTGGGCTCAGCCCATGGTGTTCACATGCTGTCCTCACCCTGCCTTTCCCCAGGTACATGGTGGACGCTGCTGACCAGGAGAAGATCGAGGCCTCCAAGAACGAGCTGCACAACCTGCTCGACAAGCCTCAGCTGCAGGGCATCCCGGTCAGCCTGGGAGTGGAGCACTGGGAGGAAGTCACTGGGCTGGGGAAGCTGGCATTGCAGGGTAGAGAGTGTGTGTGTGTGCATGTCCGACCCCCGAGCCCTCATTCTCCCTCTTCTGCAGGTCTTAGTCCTGGGCAACAAGCGAGACCTCCCCGGAGCTCTGGATGAGAAGGAGTTGATTGAGAAAATGTGAGTTTAGTGACAGTAACTTCCAGCTCCCCACATTCCCCAGCCACCCGCCTTGGAGTTGCGCTTATTATTGTTCCTAGCGTCCGCCACACGGTGGCAGCAGAGCACACCTTTGCAGGCACCTCGCCCTCCTCCTCCTTGTAAAGCCTTGAGCAAGAAAAAACTCTGCCCTCCCCTGGCCCCAGGCCCCAGGCCCCCTGGGCAGTCCCTGCCCCTGCAGACTCTTATCTGGTCTCCCCTAGGAATCTGTCTGCCATCCAGGACCGAGAGATCTGCTGCTATTCCATCTCCTGCAAAGAGAAGGACAACATTGGTGCGTGAGTCTGGGGAGTTGCTGGCCCCGCAGGAGGCCGTGGGGAAAGGAGAGGACAGACTGTTCTGGTGCCTTAGCATAAGGTTCTCAAGGCTTCCGCCTCCACAGCTGGCCTTTAGCCAAAGCCCTGTGGTCCTTGGGGCATCCAGGCCCATGTCGTAGGCATCACCCAGCTCTGCCTCGCTGGCCGTGTACTCGGGCTCCTTGCGTCTGACGGTGTTACAGGCTTGGATCGGGTGCCTCTAGTAGTTGCAGTTTGGTGACCCGGGCTGACCGCCACTCCCTCGGCTGTCTCCCCTGACCCCCCACTCACCCAGCACAACAAAAGCTTATGAGCCTTTTCTCCTGTCCCGGGCCAGACATCACCCTACAGTGGCTTATTCAGCACTCAAAGTCGCGGAGAAGCTGAGACGGCGGTCCTTCTCCCTCACACCAGGGACCGTGGCCATGGAAACCTGAAGCCGAGCTCCCCGCCCGTCCTTTTGTCCCCCTAAGCGCACCCCTCCTCACTCAGCGAGGGGAGGGCCCTGGGGCTCCCAGAGCCCCATTCTGCTGAGGTTTGAACTCCTGTTTTTACTGTACAATAAATCGCCCCCCATCGGGCCTCCAGCCTCTCCCCTGCCCCTCTCCAGGGGTCCCCTCGCCCAGCCGCTTCCCTCACCTGTCCACAGCCCCGGTGCCCAGCCCTGGCCCCCTCGCTTCCCCCCTTCCCTTTTCAACTCTCTGTTATTGTCCTGTGTGTACAGTATATATATGTATATATATTTTAATTTTTTAATTTAAGCAAAGACTAAAATCAACCATTTGATGCTGCAGGGGCCATTCAGGATCTGGGAGGGGGCAGTCTGGAGAGAGGGAAAGAGATGCAGGGTTGGCTGGGCAAGTTCACATCTGGAGAGACGAGGCTGGCGCGTGGGGCAGGTGCCAGCCTGGGCACTGGTGCCGCCCCCTGTCCTGTGTGTCTCTGCCTCCCGCTCTGGCCTGTCTCTGCACGCCACAGGCTGGTGGGAGCCTAGGTAGGCACCTCCTCTCTGTCCCCAGCCTTGGTAGGGCCACCAGGCACCACCAGGTGCCAGAGATCACCAGGCCTAGGGGCCGGAAGCTGGCGTCCATGCTGCCCCAGCGCCCGACACCTGTTCCCGGCCCCCAGCTCCTGCCCCACCAGGGCCCCCACCTCCATGGCCCACCTCATTTTCTGTTCTCATTTTGCAGAGTTGCACAAGGAGAGAACTCAGCATGGGGGGTTGGTTCTTTGGATTTTGTTTTTGGTTGTTTTATTTGTTTAATGATTTGTAAAGTGATGTTCCTCTTCCTTTTTTACACTTTTCACTCATATTTAACCTCTGTTTGGAAAATGATTCTTGTAACTGTACATTTTTTTGCCTTCTAATAACAATAAATTTCCAATTTTGTGTTGAGGGGGTACACCGTGCCCATTATTTCTCTGCAGATGGTGCAGAGCGGCCAGCAGGCACGGGGGACACCAGCACACCCCGCACCCTGGGCACAAACAGCCCGGGAGCCACGCCCACAGAGGCCCTGTGCCCGGGCCGTGCACAATGGCCCCTCACAAGTCTCCCACACGTGCCTCGGCCCCACCCGGCCTCCTCATTCCTTTCTCAGACTTCCCCGTGGTCCCTGCCTTGAGCAGGCAGCTGCCTAGCGGTGAAAGGAGAACCAGTGCAGGCGCTGCCCAGGGCCCAGGTCACGGAGACGGGAGTGGTGGGCGCCTCTGCTGCCTCCTGGCTGGCTGTGACACCCCGGTTTCCCACCCTGCTCCTCCACTGCGCGAGCCTTCCCCGTGCCCCACCTATGGAGCCGGACCCCCGACCCCCACAGCTGCTGCTCCGAGGCTCACGGGCCCTGCTTGCTCAAATCTGAGGCCGTCTTGACCCAGATTTACAGGAGGCCCCGCCTCCCCGCCCCCTCCTTCAGCCTCCCCATCACCCTGGAAAATGGAGTGGGCCCTACAGAGCACCCCCTGCGTCCTCGCCCCTGCTCCTGCCGTGGAGAACCCCGTCTGCGCTTAGTGCTGCCTGTGGGCACCCAGGCCTCCCCAGTCCCCAGCCCTCCCTGCTCCTGGTCCTTCATCAGGGCTGCTTCTCCGAGGCACTGTCTGGCCCTGAGGGCCATCAGAGAACCGCCTACAAAAGGGCTTGAGGAAGGACCAGAGCCCTGAGGGTGAACCTTCAGAGCTTTTGTTTGTACAGACATCACACTGCAGCCCGCAGCCACAGGTTCGCCACCCCTGGACTACGCGGAACCTGGCAGCTGGAACTGCGGGTTCTCCACGCCTTCGGTGCCCAAGAGGTGTGAGGCATGTCCATCTGGTTAGGACTGAAGGTGGACCCAGGTCTGTCCCCTCCATCCCTCACTGCAAAGGTGGCCAGTGTGCCCTGGCTGGGAGCTAGATGAGGGCCACCTCCCTTTTCCATCAGGGGCACTGTGGGGATGGGCTTCTCTCAGGTCCTGCTGTCCTGAACTGGGGCAAGGTGTGAGTCTGTGACTTGGAACAAGCCAGGGTTCCCCGCAACAGTGGCTGCCTTCGGAGGTGCTTCGGGACCCGCAGAACCTGCTCAGGTGGAGCAGGAAGCAGACCGTGAGCATGGTACATGTAAACCGTCATGTTCGGACTCTGATGCTCAAACTGGATGAGTTTAAGAACACCCTGGCCGGGCTTGCCACACAGTCCTAGAGAGTGCAGTTCCCAAAGGAGGGGCAGGGAGAGAAGGTGCCAGGCACCGTGCCGGACGCTGACCACAGGGCTGGGAAGGAGGGGTTGTTCCCGTGTCACAGACAAGGAAGCTGAGACTGAGGCTGTGCAGGTGCATTCTGGTCCCAGGAGTAGTGGAGGATGAAGCTGAGATGGAAGGAAGTGACTCCCTGCCAGCAGAGGAGGGGCGGAAGGTCACCCCCACCCGCTGTCAGACATCAGGGCCTTAGGGCTGATCTGCTGCCACCTGCTCTCAGAGGGTAACTGTCAGCGCCCGCTCCAAACACCCCAGCTCAAGTCTACACCCACCCCCGTGCCACCCTGCCCCCCAGCCCCGAGCCTGGGACCCCTGAGCAACAAACCCCGCATTGTTCCCCAGCTGGCCCAGGCTGGAGGGACAGTGGCTCTTACCCAAGGCCGGCTGTCCTGCTGACTGAATTCTGCAGGCCATTCACGTTGGCAGGCCTGGGAGGTGGCAGCGACAGTGGGGCCTTGGAGCTACCATCTCTCTTCCTTTGGTCTGAGCCGGCAAGAGGGAGGGGCCAAGGGTGGCCTTTGTGGAACAGGCCCCCTAAACAGGATGCCCCCCACCAGCCGGCCATCCTCAGCCCAGTCTGTCTCCGGCTTCACCTCGGTTCACCCGTCCCCCTCCTGCCTCCCTTAGGAAGCTGTTGGCGCATGTAGGGCCTGGGTGGCTCGGAGCAGAGAAGGGTGGGTTGGGGGAGCCCGCCTCTGGCCCTGTCTCCAGCCTAAAGTCTCCCAGCCAAAGTCTCCACAGACAAAGCTGGGGGCTTCGGTCACTGTGGCAACAGGGCTGCTGAGAAATGGGTGGTGTCATTCCCCAGTACATGGCAGCACTATCACCTAGCAACGGCCTCTCTCTCTTGGCGGTGTCACTGGCCCTGGGGGTGGGTGCCAGGGAGAGAGAACAAGGCTGCTAAGATCCCTGGGGGAGGCGCTGGGGCACTGGGCAGGCCGAGGCCAAGGGGTGTGGGTGGCTGGACAGGAAGAATGAGGCCCAGGCCACTCACAACCTCCTGCCCCTCACCGTCCCTGGGCCCCTGGGGACAATTCCTGAGGCCCAGTGTCGGTGGACATCCTAGGTAGATGTGGTGGTCATGAGTAGTGCTCTGGGGGACCCCAGAGGTATGGCTGGAGGAGGGCAGACTTCAAGGGCAGGACCAGCAGGAGGAGCTGCAGGGTCTGCTAGGGACATGGGACAGAGCCCTGCCCTGGCAGGAAGGGTGGTGGGGCGGGGGCGGATGGGGGCAGCCAGGGGCCAAGCAGCTGGACCATCTACGGGCAAAACAGTCCGTTCTAAGACCTGAACAAGAGCCGCTCACAGAGTGCCAGGCTGGGAAGCCCCGTAGCTCACAGAGGGACGACCACTGGCTTCCCTCAAATGAGGGCTTTGTTGGGAGAGGGTGACTCAAAGCTGGGGGCTCAGAGGGGACAAGTTGGCAGCCTTTGACTGCTAGAGGCTGCTGGTTCCAGACCAGGATAAATACATAGTCCCTCAGGTCCCCAAGCCCCGCATCCTCTCTGCCCCACAAAAGCTCCCAGGGCAAGACAGTAGCCACAGCCAGGGCCAAAGATGGGCAGGAGGAATGCGGCCCTTGGCATTGCCCAGCCCCGGGAAACCCCTGGTGCCACCAGCACTGCCAGGACAGGGCACAAGAAAGTGCATGGGTGCAGGGTAGTTCTACCTAGTTTATTGATGTTCGGGAAGGGCCTTCTGTAGGAAAGCGCGTGACCAGGGAGTTTGGACAAGACAACCCGGGGACCTGTGAAAGAGGGGAAGGAAGCAGAAATCCCCAGATCCAGTCCAAAGCAAGGGTACTGAGCCTACTGGGCTGCCTCCCACCAAGGAGCCCGCATTCCGGGATGGGCCCCAGGTGGGGGTGGGGGTGGGTCCGAGGCGGAGAGGGAATCAGGCCGAAGCCAGGAAGGGGGCAGGTCTGCTGCGGCTTGCAGCGGTGGGACTGAGATTCTGGGCAGCTCTAAGGACCTAGAAGGGTCACAGCCTACCTGTGCTAGACGGCCCCTCAGCATGACAGGAAAAGCCCTGCTCAGGGAGAGGGGTTCATCAACCCCAAACCTGCATAAGAGGAGCCAGGTCTGTCTAGACAGCAGGAGGGCAGCCAAGCAAGACCTACGGGGAAAGAAACAGCAGGCCCGGCTGGGTCTGGGGTGGCAGCCCCATCCCCTCCCCTGGCCTGGCCTCAGCAAGGTGTGCCCAGGGGTAGGAGCGGCGGGGACTCCCTGGGCTTGTGGAAGTAGATGGAGGACACCTCGGCCTTGAGCTTGTTGTCCGAGCCGTCGGTGGCCGAGGCCTCGGAGGCCCCGCCACAGTCCTCGCAGCAGCAGCAGCAGCAGCAGTCCAGGAAGGCCTGGCCGAGCGGCCGGCACACACACAGCAGCAGCACTGGGGTGATGGCGCCCTTGAAGAAGGTGGAGAACTGGTTGACAAGGCCCAGCAGGTCCAGGGTCTGGCGAGTCAGCTCGGTGGACAGGTAGGCCACCACCACGTTGCAGACGTTCTCCGGGAGGGTGCAGAAGGCGTAGACCACAGTCAGGCCCACCACCGTGCTGTTGAGCTGGCTCTCACACTGCGCGTGCTTGCCCGCCCGGCACTCCGGCTTCCTGCCCGGTGGGCCCCGCACCCGCCATGTCACCAACTGGCAGGTGACGGTGAAGAGGATCGGCAGGCAGAAGTAGCAGCCAAAATACCACCACATGCGGGCATTCTGGTAGGTCATCACCAGCGAGTAGAGGGACTCGGGCAGGCTGGCCGACGGCTTCATGACACAGGAGTCCACGGTGCCTGCGGTGGGGGCCGGCTCCTGCGCCAGCTGCCACAGCAGGAGCTCCGGCACAGCCAGAGTCATGGAGCCCACCCAGATGACAGCCAGCTTGGCCAGGATCGACTGGCACCGCTCGATGGGCCTCACCTTGGGCAGGGTGCTGGTGGCCACGTGGAAGCGGTCAATACCCAGGGCGCAGAGGCTAAAGGTCGTGACTCCCAGAGAAGACACCTGTGGGGTTTGGGGAGACAAGAAGTGCTTGGTCAGAACCTACAGGGACACAGGGATGGGGAGGATGGTTTTTGGATTAGTCATGAGCATAGAAGTGAGCCCCATGTGTCAGGATAGAAGACCCACAGAGATAAGGCCAGGCCTGATGGTGTAACCCCAGCCATCTGCGAGGCTGAGGCAGGAAGATCACAAGTTGAAACCCAATCTGAGCAACTTCATGACTTATCTGGGGTTTTATTTTAATAAAAAATTTTTAGAAAGCTGGGATGTAGCTCAGTGTGAAGGCCCTGAGTTCAATCCCTAGCATTGCAAAAATTATAAAAATAAAGCAATGGTAAACTTGCATTTGGCAAACTTTTTTTGCCCATTGAGCAATCTCCACACATAACCAAACCCTCGTCGTCATCTTGCAGGAGAAATGGAGGCTGAGGCGAGAAGAGGCTCCTCTGGGATCCCAGCACTGATAAGTGGTGGAGCTGGGGCTCACATGACACCTGCCTCCTCTCTCTCAGGCCAGGGGCCTCTCAGCCCGCCCCCCACAGGCCCCGCACTGTCTGCGGGACTGCAGGTCACCTCTAAGGGAGAACAGAACAGGCCGAAATCCTGGGTCTTTGCAGCCCTTCCGCCTCCTGACTTAGGGTGATGATCCTGGGAAGGTGGCTTACACATTCTCATCCTCCCTCCTGTCCGGAGTAGCCCAAGGTGTGGCTGAGCATCCCCCAGTGGCGAGGCCTGTGCCCCTCACCCCACAAGCTATTCATCGGGCTCACAGGAAGGAGCAGCAAGGCAGACAGCAAGGAAGAAACAGCCACAGAGCATAAAGGAGGAGGAGCACCGCCCCAGCTCCCCAGCCAGCCCCGCCACACTCGGAGACTGTGCTCCGATCCCCCTCCTGTCCAGAGCCCCCACTCTTCAGGCTGGGGGATACAATCCCGGGTTTATTCGCACGGCCACGGGTGTCCTTTGTGAGAGCCCCCACCCCCTTGGCGAGGGAGCCCAGGCCTGTGGAGGAGCAGTCTCTAGCGCCAGGCAAAAACACCATTCTCTCCCTCTGCACCTCCAGTCATCCCCAAGTTCATTCCAAGCTGCCTCCCCCGCCCTCCCAGAAGCTTCCTGATCCTCCCGCAGAGAAGAGTTCCGGGGCTGTGTCTCCCCCACTTCACCCAGCTCCCGGCCTCCAGCTGCTGGGTCATCTGCATCCTCAGCAGGCCCAACAGATGGGCGGACTTCAGGGAGAGCTCGGCCACAACCCAGTCAGGCAGGGCGGGGGGAGGGGGGTCCATGGACCTGTCTGCGCCTCCCCTCTTCCCCTCTACCAATCCCAAATGAAGCCGCCCTACACTGAATTCCTTCATTCTATGCTCTTTATGGCCCTTACCCTTTTAATTCCTCAAGAATTGGGCTGGTGAGTAATATTGGCACACACCTGTAATCCCAGCAGTCTGGAGGTTGAGGCAGGAGGACCACAAGTTTGAGCCCAGCCTGGGCAAGTTAACAATTAGGGGCTGGGGATTTAGCTCAGTGGCAAAGCGCCTGCCTGGCAAGCGCAAGGTCGTGAGTTCAGTTCCCGGTACCGGAGAAAAACCAAAAAAAAAAAAACAATTTAGCCAAGTTTTTTTTTTCTATTTGTTTGTTGTTTGTTTTTGTTTCTGTTTTTGTTTTGAGATAAGGTCTTACTATGTAGTCCAGGCTGGCCTTGAAATCACTATATAGCCTAGTCTAACCTGGAACTCACAATGATCCTCCTGCCTCAGCCTCCCAAGTGCTGGGATTATAGGCATATGCCACTCAACTCATTTTATTTTTAATGAGAAATTATTTTTAAAAAAAATACTAGGGGTGCAACTCAGAGTGAAGACACTGAGTTCAATCCCCAGTGCTACGAGAGAGAGACAGACACAGCCCAGAGAGACAGGGGATGTTAGCTCAGTGATGGAGCAAAATTTAGCCCTGGGCTCAATCCCCAGCACAAATAACAAAAAACAAAATCTAGGCATAGTGGCCATGCCTGTAATCCTAGCACTCTGGGAGACTGAGGCAAGATCTCAAGTTAGAACTCAGCCTGGGCAATTCAGTAACTTGGAGACAGAGCCTGTCTCAAAATTTTAAAAAGACAGGGGAAGCAGCTCAGTATGCAGGCCCTGGGTTCACGCCCCAGTACTGCCAAAAATAAATACATACATAAAAATGATAGATGGGGAAACTGACGTCTAAACAGGGTCAGCAACCAAGATCATTCAACCAGGGATCAGAGAAGCCCAGTTTCTTTGCTAGACTGCTGGACTCCGAGCCCTGTGTCCGAGCACTCCAAGCTGAGCCAGGCTGTCAGCTCGGGACGTGCGCTCACCTGCAAAGGCTGCCCCGACTTTAGGGTCCCCTTTATGTGGGAGAACTTTGGGCCACCATCAGGTGGTTTCCCTGGGCAGGGGGCCGAGCCGGAGACCCTGCCGAGCTGTGAGACCATCACTTACACACAGCACTGGGGACAGAATGGACACAGATCCCCAGCCCTGAGTCCTTCTCCGGTCTGACCGGGCAGGTCACCCATGTCACGCGGCGTCATCCACGGAAGCACAACAGCCTGAGGGGAGGCCACAGTCCCCACAGTCTTCACTGTGACCCCACACAGCCAAGACTGAGAAGGCAACTTCCTTATTTTGTGTTTTCACATAGAGACAAAGACTTCCTGGTCTCACACAGCACCAACACTGCAATAGTTTCGGGGTGATGTGATTACGTTTTCTCTGTGTGATCTACGCAGCCTTCGGTACCATAGGTTTGTCGTCAGAGAGGAGTTTCCAGAAGTAAGGGCACAACGGCACACTTTAGAAAACTTTTTCTTTTTAGTCCTGGGGGTTGAGCACAGGGCCTTCACAGTGAGCTATATCTCCAGTCCTTTTTTATTGTTCCTTTTGAGACAGGTCTTGCTAAGTCACTAAATTACCCAGCCTAGCCTCAGAATTTTAATTCTCCTGCCTCAGCCTCCCAGAGTGCTGAGATTACAGGAGTGCACTACCCCACCTGGCTTAGTTCAGGATTTTAGGATAGACCCAAAATTAGAAGGAAGATCTGGTCTACCCCTACCTTGGGTGATAAGGAAATGGAAAACAAGATGTGCCCTGCCCTGTGCCACCAGTATGTCGGTGACAGAGCTGAGACCAGAGCTTCTGCCAGCTGTGGTGCCCAGATGCAAGTTCTGCCTTTCAGGGAGGACTCAGGTTAGTGGTGGAGACAACAGTGATGATGACAGTGGTCATAGTCAGGAGGAAAGACGGCTGTGTGTGTGCGTGTGTGTGTGTGTGTGTGTGTCCCGTGCCCACACTGGGCGCAGGTACCGACCTGACCCCAGGGTGTGTCTAGAAGACCCGCGCCTCCGACACTGCCTGGGGGCAGGCTGGTGCGGGGCGCAGGGCAGTGGCCACAGGCACTCAGAGGATACAACAAAGGACAGAGGGACTCCTTGGGTAGAACAATGGCGGGGAGGTCAGGGAGGGGGCATCTCGGATCTACAGAAAGGAACAGGGCCCTGTGTGAGGCAGCCCCACAGCCGAGCCCTGAAGGGCCCTCACTCACCTCCATGAAGGGCACGGCCCGGCAGGAAATGTCACCCAGCAGCCGCTGCTTGGTGATCTCATTGAAGATGACAACAGGGAGGCAGAAGAAGAGGACCAGGAAGTCCCAGAGGGCCAGGCTCGCCAGGATGGAGTTCCAGGCGCTCTTCAGGTAGTAGCTGTGCCACACGATGCACATGACCGACAGGTTGCCCACAATGCCCACGGCAAACACCACCAGGGCCAGGAGCATGACGGCGTAGGCGCTGTAGGAGCTCTCGGTCACCGGGTACAGGGGGTTCTGGATCTGCAGCCTCTGACTCGGCGTCCCCGGCAGGTTGCCCCTCGGCTCCTGCCCGCTGCCTGGGGCGTCACCACCCTTGTCGGGGCTGGGACTGGTGGCCACCCAGGGCTTGGAGGGCTGCAGGCCGGCAGGGTGGATGGGCCGGGGGTACTCGGCCCACTCTTCGGGTACATAGTGCTGCACCTCCTTGGCCACCCCGGCCTCGGTTCCTCTCCTGGACCGGCTCTGCTGCTCCTGGGCCTCAGCTCTGTCCCCAGAGACCCCGCCCTGCCCGACAGCCCACACAGCAGCGAGAGAGAGTGCCAGGGACCACAGCCACCGCATGGCCGGACGCACAGGTCGCAGCTGCCCAGGGAGAGCAGGTGAGGCCGGGACCCAAGTGCTGGGCAGAATCAAGAGGCAGCTGGCGGCTGGGCCCGCCTCCGGTCAGGCGTCTGGCATAGCCGGCCCCCTCCCACCCGCAGGCCACTGGCTGGCCAGGGCCCTCTGCTGGTCATAAAATGGTCTTTGCCACCCTCTGCAGCTTGTCCTCCGAGACCCTCCCTCTCGGGCCCGGGACCACAGCAGTCGGACTGTGGCCCCTTCCGAGGGTACCTGCTGCAGGCCACCGGACTAGCATGGGACCCCGGCTCCCCAGCAAGGCAGCAGGGCCAGGACAAGAACTGGGTGCAGCTCTCCTGATTCTACCTGATTTTAAGGCAGCTGCGCCGTGCAAAGCCGTGCGAAACAGTCACCGTGACTGCTGAGCACGTAGCAGGTCCCGGTGCTCAGCAGGTTCCTCAGAGACCCCTCACTGTCCTATGGCATAAATGCTACTGGAGTCCACTTCTCAGATTTGAAACATGAGCCTAGTAGAGGCCAGTCACTGGTCACCTAGCTCATTGGTACAGCATTCGCCTAAGCACGTGCGAGGCCCTGGTTCAATCCCTAGCACCACAAAAATCAAATCAAAACAAAAAGAATCCCACCACATTCTGAGCCAGACACAAGACAGATAGACATTTGCAAGAGCACACACTTACTGAGTGTCTGCTGTGTTTTATTTATTTATTTTTGTTGGTGGTGGTGTTTGAGACAGGGTCTTGCTATGCAGTTCAGGCTGGCCTCAAATTTTTGGTGATCCTCCTGCCTCAGCCTCCCAAATGCTGGGACCAGGCATGAGCCACCACGTCCCTTGCTGTGCTTCAGACACTCAGTATACAAAAATGCAAACGATACCGGGCATGGTGGAGCACACTTACAGTCTCAGCGCTCAGGGAGGCTGAGACAGGTGGACGGTAAGTTTGAGCCCGACCTGGGCAACTTAGCAGGATCCCATCTCCATCTCAAAATTAAAAACAACAACAACAAAAACAAAACAAGGGGGCTGGGGATTTAGTTCAGTGGCACAGGGCCTGCCCGGCAAGCACAAGGTCATGAGTTCGATCCCTGGTACCGGAAAAAAAAAAACAAAAACAAAACAAGCAAAGGACTGGGGCTATAGCTCAGTGCAAAGGCCCTGGCTTCACTCCCTAGAACAACAACAAAAAAGCAAAAGACTTCTGGCACCAAGGAGCTTTCAGTCCAAAGGGGGAAATAAATATGCAAATAAATACTTGCAATGCGATGTGGTGGATGCTCTGAAAGGGCAAGGGAGTGGGGTTGGAAGACCTCCAGGGCAGAGGACATGTGAAAGGAGCCCGGCACTTGCTGTGAGGTTGCCTGGCACACTCCGGAAGGAGGACGATGCTCCAGGCAGAAGATGCCACAGGCTCGAGGCTGGGTGACACCATCGTGGGGGTAGGTGATGTCCCTGCAGAGCAGCGCGTGTGTCACTTGGAGGAGGCTAGGGGACAGGAGAATTTAGGGAGGGGGCTTCGGTGTTCAGAGCAAGAGGTCAGCTCTGGAGCGACGGGGAGGGAGTCTGTATGCCACGCCCAGGAGCTGAGCTGTTACCCGAAGTCCATGGACAGAGTTACACGCTGCTGCACGGGGACGGCGTCCTTGCTTTACAGGCGGCCTGATGGGCAGCTGGGCCCCTGTAAGCCTGAGCAGGTGGATGCGAAGGCAGGGAAAACCACAAGCTCCAGGAGAAAAGCAGCGTAGAAGGGCGGGAGAGAGGCCAGGGCAAGTCCCCCACCACGCGGGGCGGGCGAGGAGCCCGGCGAGTGTGCAGGGAGAAGCAGCTGCAGCCCAGGAGGAAGCTGTGGCAGACGGGGCGGCTTCAGCAGTGCACTTGCAGCCCCGGCTGCCACAGAGCACGGGGTGCGTGAGGGGCCAGGGCAGGGAGGCCGAGGAGCCCCACACTCACGGGCGCTCGGGAGGAAAATGGAGCAAAAGGAGTCCAGGGAGGGTGGCCATGCTCCTGTGCCCCGCAGGGACATCCACCTGTTTGGCCAGGGCTGGATGTCATTCAAACAGCCACTGTAAATACCAAGGGAGATCTCCTGGGGAGCAGGATCTCCAACTTGGAAGCAGCTTTACTGTAAGGCCTCCTGACCAGAAAACCTGACGTCCTACCCACAGGGGCCCTGATACGCTATGTGTAAACGAGCCACATGCTGCTCGTGGTGGCACACTGTAATCCCAGCACTCTGGGAGGCTGAGTCAGGAGGATCCCAAGTTCAAGCCCTGCCTGGGCAATTTAATAACTTAGCAAGACCCTGTCTCAGAATAAAAAACTTTTAAAGGGGCTGGGAATGTAGCTCAGTGTGAAGGCCTGGGGTTCAGTCCCCAGTATACTTGTAATTGCTGTTGCTTTGGAGCCAGAGACAGGAGGATCAGCATTTGGAACCCAGCCTGAGCAGCTTATCAAGATCCTGTCTCGGAATACAATGAAAGGGGCGGGAGAGATAGCTCAGTGGTACAGCACCTGCCTGACAAGTGCAAAGTCCTGAGTTCAACTCACAGTACCAAAAGAAAAGCAATTAAAATTTTAAAAGTGCGGGGGAGGGGGGGCGGGGGGCGGTGTGGGCGGTGTGTAGCTCAGTGGTAGAGCATATGTCTAGTATGCCCTGGGCTGAGTTCAATCTTCAGTGCTGCAAACTAACAAAAATAGGAGTCCCAAGGGGATAAAGAGGCGTGTACTGGTAGATGGCTATCACCTTGCCACTCAGGAAGCTGAGGCAGGAGGACAGTGAGTTCAAGGCCAGCCTGGACCACAGAGTGAGGCGCTGTCGGGGTGGGGGTGGGTGGACAAGCAGAGCTCCAGCCAGGTGTCACTGTGCAGTCAGCAGTTCAGGCAGGTCACCTCCCCTCAGTGTCTCAGCTGTCACCACACCAGATGCCCACCATGAGGGGGGAAGTGGCACTCTCGCTGTGTACCCTCCGCCTGAGGAAGCTTGGGGGAAGGACTGCTCCGAGTATCCTGTGCTCGGTCCATGCTCAGAACTGATCCCCCTGAGAACGGACCTTCAGAGCTGTCCCAGAGAGACCCCAGCCTCTCCTCTCCCCACTACTCCTGGGGCAAAGACTCCTCCTCCGCAAACCCACGCCCAGGGCCATGCGGTGTGGGACTCAGGTGAGCAGATCTGCAGCATCCACATTGCCCGCGTTGTTCCCTGAGCTCCTGCCAGGTGCCAGCCCGTCACAAGCACTGCGGATAATTCTCACTTAATCCATAGGTTCTCACTCAGGTCGGAGAGGTAAACTAGCCGGCCCGAAGACGCACAGCTGGCGTCCAGATGCAGGTTTCTCTAACTCCAAAGCTACAACTTCTTTGTGTAGTTTACAGCATTTGCTTTCTTCCTTCTTTCTTTTCTGCTTTCTGTATTTATTTGGGCAGTGCCGGGGAATTTAACTCAGGGCCTTCACACTGAGCTACATCCCCAGCCCATATTTATACTTTTATTTTGAGATAGGGTCTCATTAATTAGCTCAGTTACCCAGCTGTGCTCCAACTTCCAGTCCTCCTGCCTCAGCCTCCTAGAGTGCCGGGATTACAGGCATGCACCACCACACCCAGTTCTATTGGCAGAACATTATCCTGGGAAGGGCTCGTAGACATCTGTATGATGCTTTTACGTTTTAGAAGTGGACAGAAGACCGGAGAAGTCAAACGCCAGGCTTTCCCAGCTCCATCTCCGCTATGGATGCTCAGGGCTCCCAGCAGCTGCCAACGTGGCTCAGACCCTATTATGGGACTGGTATCCGGGGAAGCAAGCAAACGTGGGTTCACTGCTCGTTCTTTATACTCGTGAGGATGCCCCGTTCTACTTCCTAATGTACCTTGAGCACAATACTGCTCAATAAGAGCACTCCCTTTTCGATTACTTTGCCAGGAACGTTGGAGCACAGCGACCACTAGGTGGCGCTAGAGGCTCGGAGGTGGAAGCCAAAGGCGCCACAAGCCTGCGCCCTCCGCTCCCGGCCCAGCCCGCAATGCCCAAGCCCGAAACCTTGCCCGCACTTTTGCGTGGTCCAAGGACATCTAATAAGAGATGACGGTGGGGCCCAGCAACCAAAGGGGATGACAGGGTATGACAACCGGCTCACCACCCTGAGGAGCCCAACGTGGGCCCCCAAGGGCTCTTCACGACGCCTGCTGCTGCTTCGGGCATATTCGCACTGGGCCCCAGGGACGAGGGGATCGCGCGTGCTCAGCAGCAGGCAGGGCAGCCGTGGACGCTGTCCTCGGCCCCTGGAAGGTCCCCACCATCCCAGGAATTCCCCATTCTTCTCCCTGGGAATTTCCCGCAATGCTGGAGTCAGAAACGACGCTTAGATCGAAGGTGTGGGAGAGGCTGGGCTGTGGCTGGCACTGACTGGGCTCAGGGCCCCTAGACCCACGCAGTGGCCACCCAAGAAAGTAGGAAGCGCTGGATCCTCGCCGAGGAGGTGCCTGGTTCTCCAGCCGGGCACACTTGGTGCACCCAGGCTCCCTGGATGTAAGTAAGGCCTGGCTCTTCCAGTGTGTGTGTGTGTGTGTGTGTGTGTGTGTGTGTGTGAGGG
>NW_004955406.1:38197556-38209343 GCF_000276665.1 Chinchilla lanigera | reverse complement strand
AAAAAAAAAAAAAGAGTGCTGGGATTGCAGGTGTGTGCCCCCATGCCTGACCCTGGCTCTGCCCTTGGGTAGCCCTGTGAGCTCATCTGTACCCATTCCTAGAGCAGTGTCTGGCAGAAAGCAAGCATGGTGCAAACATTGCCCGATGGCTGGGACTTGCTCACGCGAGCCTCACGGCCGCCCGGTGGGGTAGAGCAGCATCTCTTATCTTCATGTCACAGATTTGGAAACTGACGCTCAGGGACAAGAGAAGGAGCCAAAGACAAGGAAGGGCTGTTCCGGGCCAGTTTCCGGTCCCCAGGGACCCCTATGTGGCATGCAGCAGGTACTGCATAGGACTGGGAGAGGTGTAGACAGCCTGAACCCTGACGCTGCTGTGGCTCTGGGCTGCTGGGCACAAGGGACCCCGGGATCCTGCTCCAGAGGACAGGCCAGGGACCACTAGCAGGGAAGGCCACTTTAAAGGTCAGGGACCTGGGACCTGGCCCCAACACGGCAGCTAAGGGGTCCTGTGATGTCAGTGATCATTTTACAAAGATTTGCTGAGGACCTACTATGAGCTGGGCATTGTCCTAGATACAAACGGACTGACAACGGTCCCAGCATAACCTCTGTCCTCACACAGTGACACTCCAGTGAAGAAAGCAACCATCGAAAATGTTAAAACTCCAGCCGGGAGTGGTGGCTTGGATCGTGTAGTGCCAGCACACAGGAGGCTGAGGCAGGAGGATTGCTGCAAGTTCAAGGCCAGCTTGGGCTACATAGTGAGTTCAAGGCCAGCTTGCACTGCAGAGCAAGACCTTGTCTCAAAAACAACAATAAAAAATACCAAAACAAAAAATAAAAGAGTTAAACCTCTCTGTCCTTACTTCTGGGTAAAAAAAGATAGATAGATAGATAGATAGATAGATAGATAGATAGATAGATGATTTAGGTAGATAGGGCCTCTGATAATAGAAATCTGTTTGCAATACATTTTCTCATCCTGGATCTGCTAAATTAGAAACTAGGAGTGGAACCAGCAATCAATGTCTGTTGTAATTGTTTTCAGGATGGAGATTGAAGCCAGGGCCTTCCCCAGCCCTTTTTTTTTTTTTTTTTATTTTGAGAAAGTATCTTGCTAAGTTATTAAATTGCCCAGGCTGTGCTAAAACTTGGAATTTTCCTGCTTCAGCCTCGCAGAATGCTGGGATTAGAGTGTGCAGCACTATGCCCGGTGCAATTAGTTTTATTTAGCAAGTCCTCTAGGGGACTCTGATGCAGCCTGGAGTCAGAACTATCATATAAAGTGTTCCTATTGCATTCAAACGGAAAAGTCCCCCTGCCTAGGGTGTGGGGGCTGCAGGAGGGGCTGGGGCCGGGGCTGGGGCCGGGGCATCCTGGGCTCAGACTCGATTTCCCCTGAGCAGGTCCCACATCTTAGAGCTGCATCATGGGCATTCAGTGGGTGTGTGTGTGTCTACTAAAAGAACACGTAAAAAAAAAAAAACAAAAAAAAAACATGTAAATGGTAAGCAGAAGCATTGGACCGCTCACCCCATCCTTTGTGGGACATGAGGTCAGAATTTCTTCAGTGGGGGAGGAAGAGAGAAAGCCTGTGGTTTCCTGGATGCGGGGAGCTCAAGATGCGTGCGGCGGGCAAGGCTCCCAATTGTCTCCTACTCCCGCCCCGGGGTGCGCCATGCCTCCTGTGAACTCTGTGACTTCTTGGAATGCAGCGCTCCACGCTTGCGTCTCCAATTCCCTCTCTCTAGTCCAAGCTATGGGAGAGGGACTGGGAGAGGGACTCTTTTCTTTTTCTCTCTTCTTTCTTTCTTTCTTTTTCTTTCTTTCTTTCTTTTGAGACAGGGTCTTGCTATGCAATTCAAAACTTGTTTGAACCATGTAGCCCAGGCTGGCCTCAAACTCACAGCAATCCTCCTGCTTCAGCCTCCTGCATGCTGGGATTACAGGTGCACACCACCACCACGTCTGGCCCAAGAGGTCCTCTTCTGCCTAGTGGCCAGGGAGTCTCAGCTACCAGGGAAGCTGAAGTGGGAAGATCACTCAAGTTCAGTTAAGACCAGCTGCCTGGGCAATATGGCAAGTCCCCATCTTTCCACCCACAGCCCCCGAAAACCTTCCCTGTAGATTAGGATTTTTCTTCAATTATTCTTGCAATCCAGAGTGGCCTGGCCTTTTAGGACCCAACTGGCTGCCCCATCAGAATAAAATCCCAACCTTAGATGAGAAACATACACACTACAGGAAGGGAGTAAGCCACATATTTGCTGAACAAATGTTCACTGAATGCGTACTACGTGGGAGGCATGCAACTGATGCTCAGAAGCATTTGTGCTTAGCTGGGCATGGTGGTGCATGCCTGTAATGTCAGCACTCTGGGAGGTTGAGGCAGGAAGATCCCAAGTTTGAGCCCTGTCTATGCAATTTTACAACTTAGCAAGATCCTATCTTAAAATAAAAATTTAAAAAAGGACTGGGGATGTAGTTTAGTACAAAACCCTGGGTTCAGTCCCTGGTACACTAGGGGAAAAAAAAAAGCAGCAGAGGGTATGTTGGCATGCCCATGAGCCCAGCACATAGGAGTCTGAGGCAAGAAGCTCTTACTTTGAATTCAAGGCCAGCTTGGCCTACACAGTGAGACCCTGTCTCAAAAAAAAAAGAAAACAAATAAGTTTTTTAGAATAAAGCTTTTTTTTTTGTCTTTTTGAGACCGGGCCTCCCTATGCAGTTCAGGCTGGCCTTGAGCTCACTTTGTAGCCCAGGCTGGTCTGGAACTCACAAAGATCCTCCTGCCTCAGCCTCCCGAGTGCTGTGATTACAGGCATGCAACACCACGCCCAGCCTTAAAGCATTAATTCTTAAACGCTCCTTAAATGCTCGGATTGCTCCTTTCCTAGGGATGTGTCTCAGAGAAAACACACACTGACAGTGGTTCTGTCCCCTGGAAGAGCCGGACACACAGGAGCCAGGTGCTCCAGGTGCTCGAGCAGCCTGGCCACTGCCATAGGTGGTGAGGTACAGGGGTGGTCCGGGAATGGAGCCCTTGAAGGCAATCAACTGGGCTGGGGCGTCAATGAAGGCTTCCTAGAAGGAATTTCTCCTGGGGCAGAGCCTGTGGAAGTGAAGGAGACAGTTTGGCAGAAAGGAGGTGAAGCCCAAGCCCCAGGCAGGAAATGAGTCGGTGCAAGGAGAAAAGCTGGCTGGGTGGAGGCCCGAGGCTGAGCCAGGCTGGTGGGGTGAGGCCGGATCTTGCCCGGGCACTCAGGCACTGGGAACCGCTCCTGCAGACACCTGGGCCAGTGCATCCCCGGGCGCAGCTGAGGTCCTGGTTCTGGAGCCTGGAGCTAGTGGGGAGGCCTGGCTGGCTTGAATACCTGGGGAGCAAGCGGTGCCTGCTGATGCCACCTCGCCCCTGCCCTAGGCCCCAGCCCTCAGGTGACAGCACCCACACCCTCCTCCCTCCTTAACACCTCACAGCCACAGGGCAGAAGGGCTGTTCGCCTTCTTGCGCTGATGTCCCAGCTTGAGCCCCAACCCCAGCGCTCAGCACAAAAGAAACCTTCACAGAGCCAAGGAGGACTTGGCCAGCATCCTCCAGGTCTGCGGGAAACCGAGGAAAGGCCGGGCGAGCTTCCACGCCCACGTCTCCCCAGCCGCAGGGTGGCACCTTCCTCCACTCCCCCAGAGCTGGTGGCGTGTGCTGGACACGGCCTGCAGTTGGAGTCGCACAAACCCACTTCCCTCCCTTCCAAGCTGTGCAGTCCGTCACCCGACCCCTCCCACCCTCATTTTTCTTTATCCTATAGATGAAGACACTAACTCGCACCTTCCGCATTATCCTCGACATTAAAGTACGTGAGTTACGGGACACCTCCTGACCAAAGTTTGCTCGTAATAAAGATCAGCTCCCTCCTCCCCTCCCCCTGCCGCAGCCGTTGTGGGATTATGCCTTGTCCCCACTGCTCCAATGCTCTGGACCTTGGCTCAGGGTGCGGACCCTCTAGAGTCTCCATGCTGGAGTCCTCAGCATCCACCGTCCCCCAGCCTGGCAACGTGCTCTGCCTCAGATTGCTGAGGGACCGTGTACCAGTGTTCCCGATACCAAGGCACCAGAGATGGGATCCACCCAAGAGTTCATCCTACTCTCCCCTAAGCCACCGGCCCAGGTAGGGGTGGAGCAGAGATAGAGAATGCTTCAGAGGGAGGCAGACAAAGGTCCCGGCCACACCTCCTCGTGGGAAAGATGGGAGAAATTCCCTGCATGCAAAGGAGGCTAAAGATAGACACAGACACCTCGCCTGCAGCACTCTGCCCCCACCCCACCACCTGCCCATCCCAGCAGGTCCAGCTTGGGGCAGGGAACCGGAGCCTCACCCACCTAGGAAAGCGCTCTTCTCCTCTCCTGTCTAAACCAGAACAGAAGTGCTGTGCATCTGCAGGATTCACCTGCAGATTCTCTTGTTTTGCCTGGACTTGGGCCTGTGGCCGTGGGGGCTGAGAGGATCCTCTGCTAAAGCTAGTGGAAGTGCTCGCAGGAGAACAGACTACATACAGGGATCCCGGCCGCGCGCATCCCAGGCTCCCCAGTGCCCCGCAGTGTCTGACCTGAAGTACGTGCTTCACACACATGAGGGTTTTTGTGAGACAGTGTGTCACCGTGCAGTTCAGGCTGGCCTCGAACTCATGGCAATCCCCCTGCCTCAGATTCCCGGGTGCCCCACACCTGGCATGCTGCATGACTGGCATTGTTCTTAGCAGGACCATGGCAGCTCTGTCAAGGCTAAGCCTTGTGGCTCCGTCTTGGGTAGCGTGAGCACCCTGCATCTGGAGTGCGCATCTTGACTGTGTGTGTGGGTCTCCCCGGCCCCGTCAGGGTCATGCCCACACCCCTAGCACAGCCGGGGACCTCAGCACCTCTCAGCAACAGCATCGCCGGCTCAACTCTGCTGGCACTTGGGCAAGGCTTAGCTTGAAGCTTGGGGGCAATACCAACACATTGCCCCTTCCCAGCCCTTCCACTGGGCGTGCTGGACTCCACAGCCCGCTGGGGGCCCTGCCCAGGTAGTCCTCTGGGCACAGCGATGGGCCAGCATCTGAGCTGGCTCCTGCCAGCAGCAGTAAGCACCACACTGTCCTCTGGATGGGGAACCCCTCTCTCTGGCCTGGGGCCCCACCCATATAAGACGGCTTTTGTCGTTATTGTTGTTGTTGCTGTTTTTTGAAACAGTCTCATGATGTAACCCAGTCTGGTGCTGAACTCATGGCAATCCTCCTGCCTCAGCCTCTGAGTGCTGGGATTACAGGCGTGTGCCACCACAGATTTTTTTTTTTTTTAAAAGAGGGAAAGTTTATCGGGCATGGTGGCACACACCTGTAATCCCAGCACTCAGAGGCTGAGACAGGAGGATCATTGCAAGTTCAAGACCAGCCTGGGCTACAAAATGAGCTCAAGGCCAGCCTGAACTGCATAGTGAGATCCTGTCTCAAAAAAAAAAAAGACCAGAAAAAAAAAATGGGGAAACATTTATTTAACTCACATTGGGATTGCTGAATGCTGGGATTACAGGCACACACCACCACAGGTTTTTTTTTATTTTTTATTCTTTATTTTGTTTTTTTTTCTGGTACCGGGAATCGAACTCACGACCTTGCGCTTGCCAGGCAGGCGCTGTACCGCTGAGCTAAATCCCCAGCCCCTCAGATTTGTTTTTTTAAAGAGGGAAAGGTTTATTTAACTCATACCACTGCAGATTTGCTAATTCCCTCAATTCCCTCTCAATTCCCTCAAACCCAGCATTCCTGGAGGGTGTTCTGTGAGTAATGCCCACTTAACATCATTTGTTCGTTTTTGTGTGTGCATTTGTTTTGTTCTGTTTTTTGTGGGACTGGGGATTGAACCCAGAGCCTTCACAGTAAGCTACATCTCCAACCCTTTTTTAATTTTACACTTTGAGACAGGATTTGGCTAAATTGCCAAATTGCCCAGACTGGCCTCACACCTACAGTGTGCTGGGATCACAGGTGTGCACTGCCATGGCCAATTATTTGCTTGTTTTTCTGACTCTTTTTTTTTTTTTTTTTGGTAACTGGAATTGAACTCAGGACCTTGAGCTTGCCAGGTAGGTGCTTGTGCCACTGAGCTATACCCCCAGCCCTTTATTTGCTCTTTTTTGTTTCTGTTTCTGTCTTATGCGTTCTTTTGGAGGATGAAGGGATATTAGAGGGAAAGTTTTTGGATCACTCCTGGCCCTACGTACCCCAGAAAGCTGCTGCTGGACACAGATCTATTGCAGTATCCTGGGCCTTGTCACTTTTGTCAGTTTTGGAGCCAGGAGAGCAAGGAGAATGATGGATGGCGGGGACTGTGGCAGAGGCGGAAGGAGCGGGGCTGGGGTGGGCAGGCTTGCCCCTGGGCAGAGGTGTATTTACGCTTTGGGGCCAGCTCCGAGCTCGGTGTGTCCTGCGTCTGCCTCCATGTTAGCGCCGCAGAGCAGCTGCACAAAGAGACTTCCACTTCCAGCATGGCTGGGGCTGGGTGTGGTCCAACAGATGGCTAGCAGGTTACAGGTGTGTCTGGCTGGAAAAGGTCCCTGGGCCTCAGCCTCAGGATTGGCTGCCAGTGAGTCACAGCGGTTGGGTTCCTGAAGCGGAGCTAATTGGCTGTCATGGAGTCGGGGTCATGGCCTGCCTTATCTTTAGGGCCTTCTCCTGCCAGCCCAGACGGACAATGTTCCCTGTACGGATGATGACGCTCGTGGGCTGCTGACTCCGGGTCAGTGGGACGTGCCCTTTGGGTAGCTTTCCCAGCAGGCTGTGGGTGCCCTTTGACCTCACCACACCCGGACTCCTTGGCCCTCCAGGGACTGATGGAGGCACCCCTAGGAGGGTGATGGGGGGCTAGCTGGCTGTGACCTGGAAAAGCCAGTAAAGGGTTTCCTCAGTTCCAGAAGAGCTGCCCTAACTGACTGGCAACATCAAAATGTTTGAGGATAAACATTCTAGAAACTACTTCCAGGAAAGTTCTCCAGGCAGATGGGCAGGTAACTTGGGGGTCTTCCCAGAGAGTTCAGCAGAGGGCAGGGAAAAGGCTTGTGGGAGGCATCCTGCCCTGGCTTTTCAGACCCAGGGATCCCTGGCCACGCAGGTCAAGGGAAAGGTTCTGCCTCCCACACTCACATCCCCTGTGTGCACACAGCTGCTCACTTTGCCTGGGCCTCAGTGTGGAGCTGCGTGCCCTTCAAGGAGGGAGAGATGGCACCGCGCCTGGCTTGTGAGGAGCACAGCGGACCCAGGGGCGGGGCCGCTGCCAAGGTCACTGGTGGAGACAGGCGAATAACTGGAGGCCAGAGGACACAGGCAGAACTCTCTTTCTGCCTGTCCCCCGAAACCACTGTGCCCCGCCCTCTGGTAGCATCCTCCGGTCCACTCAGCCTGGGTACTGGAGGAGATCCACGCTGATCTTCGCCCAGGGTTGAGGCTTCTGAGCCTCTCCCAGACTTTGGTCCCTATCCTCCTCCCTGTCTGTCCACCTGAGCAGGATACAGTTCTGTGTCTGGGCAAAGCGGGGGGACAGTTGAGCTATAGAAGTCTGTTTTGTTTGTTTGTTTGTTTGTTTTTCCAGTACCAGGAATTGAACTCATGACCTCACACTTGCCAGGCAGGCTCTGTGCTGCTGAGCTAAATCCCCAGCCCCAAGCTGCAGAGGTCTGGGCAGGCGCCTGTGGGCTCCAAGCACTGCCAGGCTACCTGTCGGCACCTGGGCTCCTGGCGCTTGCTCGCTGGGTCCGTCACAGATGCCGTCCAGGCTGCCTGGGCAGAGCGCCAGAGGGAATTTTCCACCTGCCTGCCTTTGTTGTCTGTTCTGGGGCCTGGAGCCTAGGGCTGGGCCTGGGCAGGGCCGGGGCCTTGGGGTAACTGGGGGGAGCTCCTTGCAGTTCTGGGCCACCTCACACAGGTTTGCCAGCCCTACGCTTTCTCTCCTTCCATGACCCAGGATGGTCCCTTCTTTCCCGGAGCAGATGCAGAACGGGTGGGGGAAGGGAAGGCTAGGTGCCGGCTGATGAAGCCTGCCTGGCAACCACTGAACGCCAGGCTTATTGGGAGCCTTGACTTACCCATCTGAGCTCCTGCCTCGCACAAATGAGCGTGGAGGCACCAGGCGGTGCCAGTGGACTTGCAGGGCACAAGGAGGCGGTGGCGAAGCCAGAACTCAGAGTCCAGATCTGCAACCCAGAGCCCTTCACCAACCCCCTCAGTCTTCCCCAGAGCCTCCCCTCCCCCAGCCACTATTCTCCATCCCAGGTTGAATCAGATGTAGGCGCAGGTGTGAAAAGGTGTGACACCTGTCCTCACCTATCATACGGGTCACAGCTAACACTCCTCTAACAAGACAGGCTGAGGAGGACAACACAATTTTTTTTTTTTTTTTTTTTGAGATAGGGTCTGAGGCTGGGTGTGGTGGCACATGCCTGTAATCCTAGCACTGGGGAGGCTGAGGCAGGAGGATTGTTGTGAGTTCAAGACCAGCCTGGGCTATAAAATGAGCTCAAGGCAAGCCTGAACTGCATAGCAAGACCCCATCTCAAAAAAGACAAAGAAAAAAAAAGAGATAGGATCTGGCTGTGTAGCTCAGGCTGGCCTCCAACTTGAAGTCTTCCTGCCTCAGTCTCCCAAGTGCAAAGCATAACAACTTTATTTAGAGATTAGGAATAAAGAAGACCAGAAGACCCAAGGAAAACTGTCTGGTTTTTTGCTTAGGTTCCATGAAGAATGGACAACTGTGTAAAAATGTTATTGGACAAAGGGTATGATCTAATGCTAACAGACTGAGGGAACCCAGTAAGGCCTGTCTGTTCAGATTCCTCTTGGCCTCTTTGTGTGGCCTTCCTTTCTCTCAGCCGTGAGGCAGGATCCCTTGAAATGAGGGTCTTCAAAGCAGAAAGGAGAAGTTCTAGCTTCTATAACCCGCCTTGAGGAAGTGGAGTCCTGTCTTTTTTTTTTTATTTGTCTTTTTGAGACAGGGTCTCTTATGCAGTTCAAGCTGGCCTTGAGCTCACTTTGTAGCCCAGGTTGGTCTCAAACTTGCAGTGATCCTCCTGCCTCAGCCTTCTGAGTGCTGGGATTATAGGTGTGTACCACCATGCCAGGCTAAGAGTCCTGCTTTTTTTTTTATTATTTTAAAGAAAATAGTAGAAGAAAGAACAATAGCAAAACACAAACAAAACAAAGCAAGAGCATTAAAAATGATATGGGGTTTCAAATGATAGGGCTGGGGATACAGCTCAGAGGCACAAGTGCCTGCCAGGCAAGCATAAGGTCTTGAGTTCGATTCCCAGTACCAAAAACACCCCCCAGAAAAACCAACCAACCAACCAAACAAACAAACAAACAAAAAAACAAACTAAACTAAAGCAAACCAAATGATAGCCAGGCATGGTGGCACATGCCTGTAATCCCAGCACTAGAGAGGCTGAGGCAGGAGTCATCGCTGTGAGTTCAAGGCCATCCTGGGCTATAAAGTGAGCTGAAGGCCAGCCTGAACTGCATAGTGAGACCCTGTCTCAAAAATAAATAAATAAATAAATAAAATAAAAAACCAAATGATAGGAATTAACAGTGATTGTTATATTACATATTGTTGGGGCTGGGAATTTAGCTCAGCGGCACAGCGCCTGCCTGGCAAGCGCAAAGTCGTGAGTTTGATTCCTGGTGGGGTGGGGGGAGGCGGGGGAGGGAGTTTATTTTTAAAAAAAAATTGTAAGTATGCTTTTGGGCCTGGGGTATAGCTCAGTGGCTTAAGCGCTTGCCTGGCAAGCCTGAGGTCATGAGTTTGATGCCTGGCTGGAAAAAAAAAAAAAAAAAAAATTGTAAATATATTACATATTGTTCTCCTCAACAAAGTTGCTCAGATTACCAGATGTAAGAATGGAAGGTTGATCAAACCATAACAGAGAATAAGAAAACAATTAAAAAAACATTAGAGACAACATAGACTCACTTTGGGGGAGAAAGTCAAGGCGGGAGACAGCAGGCAGAAAGGGTCAGAGGCCTCGCTTGGGAGCCCTTCCAGGCCTCTTCAGTTCGGACTACAGATCGGACCAACACACCACACTTTGGGTACATGATCTGAGCCCCAACACAGGGCCACTGGTCTCCCAACCCCCTTCTCTCATCCAGCCCTCACCCCGCCTCAGATCCGGGCTTGGGGCCCCAGCCTGCCGCCACACCTCAGGGTGAGAAGCAGCTCTGAAGGCCCTGCCACCTCCAGCGTGACCTCGCCCTCCGGGGCTGGCTGAGCGCTGGTGGTGGCCTCCGGCTGTGGGTGGAACCGCGTCTCTCCACAGGTAGATGTGAGGACGGAGAAGGCCACTGGTGACCACGAGAGGCCAGAAGCTGGGCAGGAGGTTGGGCGCAGACAGCTGAGGGCTGAGCGGCTGGGCAGGACGACAGGGCCCCCCAACCCTTCACCTCACCAGGTAGCTCAGAGTCCTCCTCCCAGGCGCAGGCCCAGAACCCCCCACGAGGTGGCGGTGACCAGGTGACTGAATGCACCTGCTGCTCTCTGGAGTAAACACCAAGGGAGGGCTCGGGGCCAGGGCGGGGGCGGGGGAGGCTGAAACCGGCTGCCGGGAGGGAGCGGGTGAGTCACATCCTTGTGCTGAGCACCAGGCTGGGGAGTGGAGGAGAGAGGGGACAGGTCAGGGCCACTGTGGGGCTGACTAAAGCCCCGAACGCCCCTCCGTGTGGCTCCCGAAATGATCATTTGGAAATCACTCCTCCAACCTCCTTGTTTTATTGCCCGGAGAGGACAAGTGACTTATCTAGAGAGAGGCACAGCAAGTTAGTGGTTGCCGGGCTCCTGAACTAGCTGTGGGTTCAAATCCTGAAGCGGGGACCTGGACTTCCAGCGGGCTTTCCCTGCTCGGTGGATCCACCACCTACTGGCAGAGGCTGGAGAGCACTCTGGCTCTGCAGTCACTCCTAGGATGAGGTCAAGCCCAGTGCTTCCTGAGGGCGGGGGCTGCAGCCCCTCTGCCTCGCTGACGTCAGCTGGGTGTCACCGATCCCTGGAAGCCCTGCCCAGCGGTGTGACATCATGGGAGTGGGCCTGCTTTCCTGGGAAGAGCTCCACCCTGGAGGAGAGGCGCAGGGAACCGTTCTGGGTCAGGTCTCTGCACAATGCAGTCTGGTAGGCAAACAGACCGCAGCGGCGACCGAAACTCGAAACTCAGACCTCTGCTGCCTGCTGCCCACTGCCCACTGCCCCCGAAACCCGGGATCCCTGGAGTGCCTGCCGCGGGCGACTGAGTCAGCGCTCCTCCTGGCTAAGTTATGAATAGCATAAAGTCAGACCTTTCCTGACGACACGTAGTAGTACTGTGGTAAGAGGATGGAATTTGGAGAATTCTGAGTATCGGGCCATCCTCGTGTCATGCTAGCAAATCTCGGCTTGTCACCACTCAGCCGTGAGACCTGGGCAGGTTCCTGACCTCACTGCAAATCAGGGATGAGAATACTTACCTTGAAGGATTGTTGTGAAGATTAAACTCAACGACCTGGGTGTCTCAGGCCCAATGCCTGGCAGGCAGCCATCTGGGCTTGAATTTGTTCTTTTCTTTTTGTGTGTGTGGTGCCAGGGATCAAGCCCAGGGCCCTTTCAGGCCAGCCCTTCACTCTGAGCAACACCCTCAGCCCCCTAGGCTCAAGTTTTATGAAAGAAAATACAAATATAAAAAAAAAAGAAAGAAAACACAATTTTTCTTTTTTTTTTTTTTTTTTTTTGGT
>NW_004955406.1:38182382-38196814 GCF_000276665.1 Chinchilla lanigera | reverse complement strand
AAATTATTTAAAGAAGTAGATAAAGCACTGAAGATACAGCTCATTGGTAGAGCACCTCCGGGTTCAATCCCTAGAACAGCAAAATAAATTAAATCAATAATGAAAATAAGTTCTAAAGCTTGCATGTATAAAAAGAAAATAAAGCTCGCATTTATATCACAGAAGAGTAGTGTAGAATCCTTGCTTTCCTTTATTCATAGAGTTTTTCCAAAAGCCTGTGGAGAAGGGTCCTGACCAGGAGCTCATGGAAGTGACTTGGGACCCTCCCCCAGAAGCAGGGGACCAGGAGCCCGGCTGAAATGAGAAGAAAGCATTTCTGGTTACTCCAAAGGCCGTGCATCTGCTTTCTTCTTTTTCCTGACTGGGAAAAGCCTCTTTTTTATCAGTTATCTATTCCTCCTTGCAATTAGGGGCTTCATCCCCCCCAGAAGCTGACCCTCCACCCAGAGTCCCCTCAGGGCGGAGCGATGTCCCATCCTGTGTGCTCCCCGAGGACACTGCCCCCACTTCTTTTTGTTATTTTATTTTATTTTTTCCTGGGGGGAGTACTGGGAATCACATTTAGGACTTCATGCTTGCCAAGCAGGTGCTGCACCACTGAGCTAAATCCCAGCCCCTCCTTTTTTATTGTAAGACTGGTCCTGCTAAGGTAGGTTGCCCTGGCTGGGCTTGAAATTCCAATCCTCCTGCCTCAGCCTCCCAGAATGGTAGGATTACAATATGACACAATACGGAGTTCGTCTCTCTCTCTCTCTCTCTCTCTCTCTCTCTCTTGTATTGGGGGTTGAATCCAGGGCTCCTGCATACTAGGCAAGCCCTCTACCACTGAGCTACACTCACAGCCTGAAGGATAAATTTATAGTTACCCTCAGCCTGAGAACCTTGGACAGGAAGCCCAGTCTCTCCAACCAAAGGCTTCTTGTTAGTTTTCTTGGTTATAACATTTTGGCATCACTCGTCCCTCTTTGAGCTGTGTTGTGGGACGTTGAGCAGAGCCTGGGCTCTAGGGCAGATGGGCAGGGTTGAGCCACAACACAGACCCAGGAGAGCTGTCCCCAGTCAGTTGATGGTTCTTTTAGTGTTCCCTACTGGGTGCTCATACTAACTGCTATTCTGAGATATTACCAGCCTCAGGTAATTTTTGTCTTTCTTTGGAAACTAACACTTAACCACCCTAGTCAGGATAAAAATGCCAAATAGGTTTACAGGGGTTTATACTTTCTGAGAAATCACAGGCAGGCTCACAGTCACTCAAGTGAATATTCTAACAAGGTCCATGCTGCAAGCACAGGAGAGGAGAAACACATAGGACAGAAGCCCCCTAGACTAACACCAAGGAAGTGGTTGAGGAATGGGGTTTATATAGCAACTTGCAAGCCTGTTCAGTGAGGGTCAGGCTGAAAGCATGCTGTGCATGCTGGGTATGCAAATGAGGTCCCTAGGTCCCTCCCTTTCTGATGTTAGCCACTCCTGGTGCCCCTCCCTTCCTCAAAAAGGCAACTGTACCCTTTGAGGTGGCAGGCACGGAGGGGAGAATGACAGTGGTAGCCAGGGAGGACATCACTAGATAGCCAGGGGGCTGAGGCAGGAGGATCATTGCAATTTCAAGACCAGCCTGGGCTACAGAGTGAGCTCAAGGCCAACCTGAACTGCACAGCAAGACCCTGTCTCAAAAAAAAAAAAAAAATCAATAGCCAGGAAGCAAACTGTTCCGGCCCATTAGGATGCAAGGAGGAACAAAGGGAATTTAGGGGTCGCTGATGGCCACACCACACCCCTAGAGCTAGGTGGAAGGCGATGAGAGAGTCAGGTGCTCAAGGCCAGCCTGGGCCGCAGAGAGACCCCAGTCTCAAGCAAAACAAAACAGCGCCCCCGCGTGATCACAGTCTCCAGGCCAACTTGGACCACACGCATCCAAACTGGCCCAGGGCTGCCCTTGGACAGATACAGACCTCAGATCACCCTGGGCTTCTTCTCAGCCCCCAGCTGTGTCTCAGTGTGGTGGCCTTGGTGGTGGCGGTGGTGATGGTAGAGGGAAACCATAGCGACCAGCCATGAAAGGAGACTCATTGAAAAGTCTGACCTGGCGTTGTGCTGCACGCCTGTAATCCCAGCACTTGGGAGGCTGAGGCAGGAGGATTGTTGTGAGTTCGAGACCAGACTGGGCTACAAAGTGAGCTCAAGGCCAGCCTGAACTGCATAGCGAGACCCTGTCTCAAAAAGATGTGGGGAAAAAAAAAAAGTCTGGAAGGGACCAGGAGGAGGCCGCTGGCCAGCAACTTACTCAATTTACTCAGCAAACATTCATTCAGCTTTACAGAGTGCCCTAGGCACCAGCTAGGCCCTGGAGACACAGAAATTTAAAAAAAAACAAACCCATCCCACCTCATGGATGCCCACAGGAGGAGGCCAAAGAGCCAATCCACACAGGCAGAGCTGGGCTGGGGTGCTGGGCTGGAGGGAAGCCAGGAACCCTCTGGAGCCAAAGCAGGAAAAAAAACCCCAGGAAGCTTCTAGGGACTTCAGGGCCATGACCTCTGACCTCAAGCCAGAGAAGGCCAGAAGAGGCCAAGCCCACGTAGGAGACAGGCGGGTGTGAAGAGGGGAGCAGCAGGTCCAGCACAGAGAAAGAAGCCCGGATGTTGAGGGAGCTGGGAGAGAGGCGTGTTTGTAGAACCTTGAGGACTGTAGTGAGCCTGTTTGTCCCAGAGACACAACTTCGCTATGTTGCCCAGCCCGGCCTCAAATTTGCAGTCCTCCCATTTTAGCTTCTCAAGGACCTGGGATTACAGGCCTGTGTGCTGTGTCTGGCTCAGCTGCTGTCTCAGGGAAAATTATACAGCGGGTAGTTCAGCTGTAGAGCACTTGCCTAGTGTGGTTCAATCTGCAGAACTTGCCTCTGGGTTCAATCTACAGAACTGCCGAAAAAAGTTTTCAAAAAAAATTGGAAACGAGGAAAAAAACATGACTGCATAATCTCAAATTATCCCAGAGCATCAGCAAACTGACAGTGGGGCATGGTGATGCATCCCTGTAATCCCAGTACTTGTGAGGCTGAGGTAGGAAGACTGCTGCGAGTTTGAGGACAGACTGAGTTACATAGTGAGTTCAAGGCCAGCCTGGAGATATTTATGAGATACTCTCTCATAAATAAATAAATAAATAATTTAAAAAAAAATTTTATATATATATACTTAAAAATTTTATATATATACTTTTAAAAGTAAGGCAAGATTGAAACCATAGAAATTATAGCAGACAAACTGGGTGTGGTGGTATACGCCTATAATCCCAGCACTTGGGAGGCTGACACAGGAGGATCATTGCAAGTTCAAGACCAGCCTGGGCTACAAAGTGAGCTCAAGGCCAGCCTGAACTGCATAGCGAGACTTTGTCTCAAAAAGACAAAAAAAAAATTATAGCAGACAAGCCGGGCGTGGTGGTGCATGCCTGTAATCCCAGCATTCGTAAGGCTGAGGCAGAAAGATCATTTTGAGTTTGAGACCAACCTGGGCTACAAAGTAAGCTCAAGGCCAGCCTGAACTGCATAGCAAGACTCTGTCTCAAAAAAGACCAGAAAAAAAAAAAAAAAAATTATAGAAGATAGGCAGGGTCAAAAAAAGGGAGGATTGCTTTTGTGGGTTTTGTTTTCTTGTTTTTGTTTTTTTGTCTTTTTGAGACAGGCTGGTCTTGAGCTCACTTTGTGGCCTAGGCTGGTCTTGAACTAACAATGATCCTCCTGCCTCAGCCTCCCGAGTGCTGGGATTACAGGTGTGTGCCACCACGCCCAGCCAAAAAAGGCACTTTCTGAACAAGAGATGCAGTCTATTGTATCATAAAGAGATTGCAGAGATGGTGGTGGCAACTTTATGAGTCATGGAAGAAACTTTGGAGGCGGTGGAGGTCATTTGTGCCCCAGATGCTATTCCCCCCATTTTCCCTTGTCTGCCTCTTACTCTGTGCCTGGCTGACTCTGTCCTGCTCTTCTCTGTGGTGGAAACCTTGGTGGAAAAGGAGGCTCTGGTGGCAGAGGAGGTGGTACAGAGGTAGCCATGGAGGAGGTGATGGTGGATAAAATGGATCTGGAGGTCGGGGTGGCAGCTATGGTGGTGGACCTCGTTCTAGCAGTGGAGCAGACTGTGGTGTCAGCAGACCATGAGGCGGAAGCCATGGGTGGATGTGTCGGGGGTGGTGCAGAAGGATATGGTGGTTACCATGAAAGAGGGACTTTCGGTGGTGGGGACTATGGTGGTGGTGGGAGCTAGAATGATTTTGGAAATTACAGTGGACAACAGCAGTCAAATTATGGACTCATGGAGGGGGACAGGTTTGGTGGAGGAAGCTTGGCAGTCCCTAGGGCGGCGGGTAGTGGTTACGGATCTGGTGGTAGAAGTAATGGATGTGAACCGGGCATGGTGGTGCTTACCTGTAATCCCAGCACTTGGGAGGCTGAGGCAGGAGGATCGGCTGCAAGGTCCAGACCAGCCTGGGTACAAAGTGAATTGAAGACCAGCCTGAACTGCATAGCAAGACCCTGTCTCAAAAAAAGAGGAAGAAAAAAAAAGTAGTGGATATGCTAGCAGAAGTTTTTTGTTTTTGTTTTTGTTTTGAGACAGGGTCTCACTGTGTAGTTTGGGCTGGCTTTGAACTCACTGTATAGCCCAGCTGGCCTTGAATTCATGGTGATCCTCCTGCCTCAGCCTCCTGAGTGCTAGGATTACAAACATGTGCCACCACCCTTGGCACAGAAGATTTTAGAAACAACAGAAAAGGACTACAGTTCTTGGCAGGAGAGAGCGAGAGGAGCTGTCAGCAAAGCTGCAGGTTGCTTTGAAACAGTGGTCCCGAATGCATTAGAAGAGTTGGGTATGGTGGCGCACGCCTGTAATTCCAGCATTTGGGAGGCTGAGGCAGGAAGATCATGGTGAGTTCGAGACCAGTTTAGGCTACAAAGTAAGCTCAAGGCCAACCTGAATTGCACAGCAACACCATGTCTCAAAAAGGAAAGCTACTGAAGCTTAAACAGGAAGCGCTTCAGATTCGGAATTATCGTAGCCAAGGTCTGCACAAAGCACAGCTCCTGATTACTGCAGCGTAGTGTCCATCAGATGTGACTTCCCAAGTCTCCTGTCTTTGTCTTTTTATTTTCATTGCAACAGGTATATTGCCTGGCAAACTGTGGGAGTGGTACCAAGAATAAAATATTATTTTTTTCTCCCTCCCCATTTGAACATTTAATATAATTTAATTTTTATTTTATTTTACTGATTTATTTTTTGAGGCAGGGTCTCACGGTGCAGTTCAGGCTGCCCTCAAACTTAGGGTAATCTTCCTGCCACAGCCTCCAGAGTGCTGGGATGACAGATGTGCACCAACATGCCTAGCTCCATTTAAACATTTTCTTCCTATTTCACAAGGCCTAATATACATTTTGGTCCTTATTTACACTTTTGGTTTCTCACACCAGAGAAACAATGTCATATTTACACACAAAAAAATTAACTTTTCAATATTTGTATAGCTGGGTGTGGTGATGCACACCTGTAATCCTAGCACTTGGGAGGCTGAGGCAGGAAGATTGTTGAGAGTTCGAGACCAGCCTGAGCTACAAAGCAAGCTCAAGGCTAGCCTGAACTGCATAGTGAGACACTGCCTCAAAAAGATGAAAACAAACAAACAAACAACAAAAATCCCACAAGTATTTAGCTGGGCATAGGGACGCACGCCTGTAATCCCAGCACTCCAGAGGCTGAGGCAGGAGGATCCTTGTGAGTTCAAG
Source organism: Chinchilla lanigera (assembly GCF_000276665.1). Taxonomy (NCBI): domain Eukaryota; kingdom Metazoa; phylum Chordata; class Mammalia; order Rodentia; family Chinchillidae; genus Chinchilla; species Chinchilla lanigera. The sequence continues at coordinate 38,191,035 of NW_004955406.1, read as the reverse complement.
GCCAGCTTGGGCTACAAAGTGAGTTCAGGACCAGCCTGAACTTTGTAGCGAAACCCTGCCTCAACAAGAAAAAAAAAAAGAGCTTCAGTATTTGTATAGTTCAATTGTTTTACATTTTAATATAGAAATTTAAACAAAATCCAGTTGTGAAAGTGTTTCCTTGTGAGTTAACAAGTAAAGAAGATCACTGGTTTTTTTTGGTTTTTGTTTGTCTTTTTGAGACGGGGTCTCACTATACAGTTCAGGCTGGCCTTGAGCTCACTTTATAGCCCAGGCTGGTCTCGAACTAGCAACAATCCTCCTGCCTCAGCCTCCCCAGTGCTGGGATTACAAGGGTGTGCCAACACACCCAGCCTCAAGAAGATCATTGTTAAAAAAAAAAAAAAAATCATTGTTTTTGTTTTTCTTCCGGTACCAGGAATCAAACTCATGACCTTGCACTTGCCAGGCAGGTGCTTTGCCGCTGTGCTAAATCCCCAACCCCAAGAAGATCATTGTTAATTACTATTTTTTTTCTTTTTGCTTTTTTTTGTTCATTTGTTTTTGTTTTTTTCCGGTACCGGGAATTGAATTCATGACCTTGCTCTTGCCAGGCAGGCGCTGTGCCACTAAGCTAAATCCCCAGCCCCATTAATTACTATTTTACATGAATGTTGTATCATTAACTGTAAAGAAACACCCACTGACAGTCAGGTTAAGGAAAATTAATCTCTTCTCCACATTTCAAAGCATAATAATGTGAATGGACACTGACATGTAGAAGGAACAGATACTTGTAGATTTGTTTTTTTCTGTTTTTTGTTTTTTTTTTTTCTTTTGAGACAGGGTCTCACTATGGAGTTCAGACTGGCCTTGAGCTTACTTTGTAGCCCAGGCTGGTCTCGAACTCACAACAATCCTCCTGCCTCAGCCTCCCGAGTACTGGGATCACAGGCATGTGCCACCACGCCCGGCTACTTGTATATTTGTAAAGTGTGTTTTAGATTGAAAAAAAAAAAAGCATAATTAAACTGGGTGTGGTGGCACATGCCTGAGATCCCAGCATTCTGGAGGCTGAGGCAGGAGGATTGACCTGAGTTCAAGGCCAACCTGGGCTACATAGTGAGTTCAAGGCCAGCCTGAACTGCATAGGGAGACTCTGTCTCAATAAGTGAATAAATTAGCATTGAGTACCTTTAAATAAAAGGTCTTAAAATTTAAAGAAAATACTAGATGTTAACTTGTAGGACACTAATCAGTTGCAAGTAATTTTTATCTTTTTAAAAAGATGATGTCAACCCCAAACAGCCCCTGGTCATCATAGAGATGGAGGCCTGGAATGAAGCCCTGAAGTTTTCAGGACACCTTCCCTTCCCCTCAGGGACGAGGCTCGCACGATCACGTGCTCGTGTCAAGTTCCAGAATGCAGCTCATCCGGCCTCAAAGCAGTGAGGGCTGCAACAGGAGTCAGGCCAGATGGACGCGCACACAGGCTGTATGGCCCAGACCACCGGCAAGAACGCCAGTTGCCTACAGGGGGCGCTGCAGGGGCCACTCCCTCTACCAGGCTGCTCCTGGGAGGTGTGAGGGCGACTGCAGCACGGCCTCTCTGGGAAGCGCCTCCCCTTGCCGGATGGGAGGCCAGCCAGGAGCTCTCCACGTGCCGGGAGGACATTAGAATGTGGGGACCTTTAAACGGCCTCTTCCTTAACTGGCACACGCCCGGGGCTGCCCTGTGACTCAGTCTCCCCTTACATCACTGCTTTGAGCCCTATGTCAGCTCACCTTTGTGGAGCCACTGCCATTGCCATGCTTGGTCGGCAGAGGCCTGCTCTCCTCTGCCCTGAGACTTCAGAGTCTGCAGGAGGGAAGCCTTTCTGTTGCTGAGAATAAAAGGACACCGTACAATTAAATTTAAAAAAAAAAAAAAAAAAAAGATGGTGTCAAAAGTGTCTGACAGCCGGGCGTGGTGGCGCGCGCCTGTAATCCCAGCACTTGGGAGGCTGAGGCAGGAGGATCACTATGAGTTCGAGGCCAGCCTGTGCTACAGAGTGAGCTCAAGGCCAGCCTGAACTGCACAGCGAAACCCTGTCTCAAAAAGACCAAAAAAAAAAGAAAAGAAAAAAAAAAGTGTCTGACAGACTCCGTGGCCAACCTTGCAGCCCTACGCTAGCATTCTTTTCTCCCTTGACTACACACATGGTCGCTGTTGACTCAGCTTCGCACTTGTTAATGAATTAAGTAAAGCTTTGGCTGGTGTAGCTCAGTGCAGAGTGCATGCCCAGCATGTGCCAGGCCCTGAAATCAGCCCAAACATCCACCGAGAGTGGACGGATAAACATATTATGGTATGTCGTACAGTGGAGCGCTACCAAGCAACAGCAAGGAATAGACTACTGGCACATGAAAGCTCGCTCGCTCTCGGAAGCGTTACCCTGGGCCCAAGCAGCCAGGGGCGGGTGATTGCATAACTCAGTGGTGACGGAGGAAGACCCGGGGCTGCCTGGGAACAGAAGAGTGACTGCCAGGGGGCTCGAGGGACATTTGGGAAGTAATGAAATGCTCCAGGAGCGATGGTGCTGGGGAACGTAAGGCTGCAAGCATGAGCCAAGGCTCGCTGCAGTGCATACGCTTCATGTGAGTGATTTTTACTGCATGGAAACCGTATCTCAGTGGAGCTGAGAGAGAGAGAAAAGAAGAGGAGAAGGGAGGGGAGGGAAAAAGTCTGCTGGTCAGGGGGCCCACAGATGCAAGGGTGACGAACAGGAAGAGATGCCCGTTCTCTTTTTATTTTTTGTTTTTGGGGTTTTTTCTTGTCTTTTTGAGACAGGGTCTCACTATGCAGCTCAGGCTGGCCTTCAGCTCACTTTGTAGCCCAGGCTGGCTCGAACTCTCAAGGATCCTCCTGCTTCAGCTTCTCTAGTGCTGGGATTACAGGCATGTGCCACCATGCTGGGTCCCTTCTCTTTTTGTATTTGGGTTTTTTTTTTTTTTAATTTTTTTTTTTCAGTACTGGGAATTGAACTCAGGACCTTGCACTTGCCAGGCAGGCACTTATGCCACTGAGTTATATCCCAAGCCCTCTTTTTGTGTTTTTAAAAATTTAAATAAATTTTACTTTTTCTTTCCCAAGACAGCCTTACGTTCCCCAGCACCATCGCTCCAATGGACTACATACCATTGCTATGTAGTCCAGATTGGCCTTGAGATCACTCATGCAGCCCAGGTGATCCTCCTGCCTATGCCACCACACCCAGCAAGCTGCCTACTCTCTTGGTCCCAGCTGAGAGGTGGGAGAGCCCAAGGGTGGCTGAGGTAGGAGGAGGCTCTGTGTCCTCCAGCTGGGTGTGCGGGAGGCTGGAGGGCATCCGCCAGTGTCCAAGCCTTCCATCTCCTAACGTCCAGTTCCGACAGAACACCAGACAGGCCCCCGAGTCTGGGCTTCTCACCCTCCCTGCCATCCACCACTGTGGGCAGCGCCCCCGAGCTTTTCAGGCCTCGCCTCTTCTTGCAGAAATAAGGCTCTTAACCCTCCTCCTGACTCCACTCACAAGGCTGCTACGAGGATGAAATCCTCAACTGCAGCGCACGCCTGTGATCTCAGCACTTAGGAGACTGAGGCAGGAGGATCGCTGCAAGTTCAAAGTCAGCCAGGACTATATAGGGAGTTCAGGGTCAGCCTGAACTGCAAAGCAAGGCCCTGTCTCAAGAAACCAAAACAAACAGACAAAACAAAACAAAATTAAAAAAGGAATCTTGTCTTTAAACATGAGGTAACTAAGGATCAGAGAGCTTGCTCAAAGCTGTATAATTGCAGCTCAAATTCTTTTTGTCTAAGACCTCCTCATATTGCTAAAAATCTTTGAAGATGCCAAAGATCTTTAATTCAAGTGGATTATATTAATTTCTATTTATCAAATTAGATATTAAAGTTAAGAAATTTATTTATTTATTTTTTGTCTTTTTGAGACAGGGTCTCACTATGCAATTCAGGCTGGCCTTGAGCTCCCTTTGTAGCCCAGGCTGGTCTTGAACTCACAATGATCCTCCTGCCTCAGCCTCCTGAGTGCCAGGATTACAAGCATGCGCCACCATGCCCAGCAAAGTTGAGAAATTTAAAAAATACCTACTTAACAATAGCCAGACATGGTGGCGCATGCGTGTAACCCCAGCTACCTGTAAGGCTAAAGCAGGAGAATTCAAGTCCAGACAGGGCAAAGTAAAAACACACTGTTTTAAAGAAACAAAACAGCTGGGCATGGTGGTGCACGCCTGTAATCCCAGCACTCAGGAAGCTGATGCAGGAGGATTGTTGCAAGTTCAAGACCAGCCTGGGCTACAAAGGGAGCTCAAGGCCAGCCTGAATTGCATAGAGACCCTGTCTCAGATCAAAAACAAACAAACAAGCAAAAAACCTTAAAGACCTGAGGGGAAAAAAAGGGCTGAGAATGTGGCTCAGTGCTCCCTGGGTTCAATCCCCAGTACTGGAGACAAAAAGAAAAGCCAGGCCTCATGGTACACACCTGTAATCGCAGCACTCTGGAAGGCTGAGGCAGGAGGATCCCACTTTTTAGCCCAGCCTGGCCAATTTAGCAACTTAGCTAGATCCTGTCTAAAAATAAAAAAGGGGTGACGGATGTTGTTCAGTGCAGAGGCCTGGATTCAGTCCTCAGAACTGGAAAAAGAAATTTAACAAGAACAGCATTGTTTTACATTTCTTCCAGACTTCTGAAATACTTAATTCAAGAGAAGACGGTCTCTTACCTGCCTCAGCCTCCAGCCTGTTGGATATATTGTTTTGTTTGTTTGGTTTTTTTTGTCTTTGTGAGACAGGGTCTCGCTGTGCAGTTCAGGCTTGCCCTGAGCTCACTTTACAGCCCAAGCTCGTCTCAAACTCACAACGATCCTCCTGCCTCAGCCTCCCGAGTGCTGGGATTACAGGCGTGTGCCACCACACCCAGCTTGGATATGTTGTTTTGGTTGAAATATATCAATAAAATCCAGCCTCACATAGAAATGTGGTTGAAAAAGTAAGGAGTTATTTTAATAGCTCTTTTTTGTAGTATTGTGAATATCCTTCAACATGACCCCAAAACTCAGCAAAAGAAATTTCTTTTTTTCTGTCTTTTTGAGATAGGGTCTCGCTATGCAGTTCAGGCTGGCCTTGAGCTCACTTGGTAGCCCAGGCTGGTCTTGAACTCACAACGATCCTCCTGCCTCAGCCCCCTGAGTGCTGGGATTACAGGTGTGCACCACCATGCCCGGCAGAAATTTCTTAGGAGTTAACTGTAGTGTGGAATCTGGAACCATACCAATGACCTTTCAGTACTCTGAAACGTTAAAATACATTATTCTCTCTTTCATTTTGCAGAAAACGGCCGGGAGTGGTGGTGCACGCCTGTAATCCCAGGACTTGGGAGGCTGAGGCAGGAGGATCGTTGCAAGTTCAAGACCAGCCTGGGCTACCAAGTGAGCTCAAGGCCAGCCTAAACTGCATAGCGAGACCTTGTCTCAAAAAGACAAAAATAAAAACAAAACCAAAACATTTTGCAGAAAATTTTCAGGGAGAGTGATGGATAGATGCATTCTGTTGGTTGTGGTGTTAATTTCATGAATGTACACTATGTCAAAACTCCTCACGTCGCATGCTCTTAACATGTACAACTCATTGATGACCCATTATTACTCAACAAAGCTGCTTTGTTTTGTTTGTTGCTGCTTTTGTAGAACTGAGGATTGAACCCACAGCCTTGTACATGCTAGGCAAGTACCCTGCCACTGTGCCACATCCCCAGCCCTTTCTCATCTTCATTCTTTTTAAAATTTTCTTATTAGCATCTATTTGCTGTACATTCTGATTGCATTCATGGTGGGGACTTGGTACTTGCACACAACACATCTTAATTCTTTTTACTTCCCTTCCCTCCCCCACCATTTTAAAATTTTGAGGAAGGGTCTTGCTAAATTGCCCAGATTGGGTTTGAGCTTTTGATCCTCCTGTCTCAGCCTCCAAAAGTGCTCAAATTACAGGCATGCACACCATACCTCACTAGAAGGCCATTTTTGAGAAAAAACATTAAGAGCTGAGTACAGTGGTGCATGCCTATAATCCCAGCATTCAGGAGGTTGAGGCAGGAAGATTGCTTCGAGTTCAAGGCCAGTCTGAACTGCACAGTGAGACCCTATCTCAAAAAGACAAAAATAATAATAAATAATTAAAAAATAAAAGAGGCTGGAGGTACCACTTGGTGATAGAGCACCCCTGAGTTCAATCCCTAGTACTATAATATAAAACAAAACAAAAATGTGGGGCTGGGGATTTAGCTCAGTGGCATAGCGCCTGCCTGGCAAGCACAAGGTCGTGAGTTCGATTCCTGGTACTGGAAAAAAAACAAACAAAAACCCAAAAGTCCCCACTTGAGCCTGGTGTGGTGAAACATGCCTGTAATCCTACCACTCAGGATGCTGAGGCAAGAGGATTTCAGCTATGCCTGAGTAACAGTGAATTCAAGGCCAGCCTATGCTACATACTGACAACATCTCCAAGTATAAAAAATAAATAACGTGTACTATTAAAATTCCATTTTGCTTAAGATAGATGAATTCTATGGTTTGCGGTTATGGTTTGCACCTAGCAGGGTGTGGCTATACATACCTGTAATCTTAGCTACCTGGGAGGCTGATGCAGGAAGATCTCAAGTTGGAGGCCAGCCTGAACAATTTTGCGAGACCCTGTCCGAAAGTTAAAAAGTGAAAAAAGGACTGGGAATAAAGCTCAGTGATAGAGCGCCCCTGGGTTCCATCCACAGTACCACCCTCCCCAAAAATCCCGCTGACCTGGGTAAAAGGCTTTGTACAGGTAGCACTGTTGGGCTGGGAGACCACTCCCCCTCCATCCACCTGAGTTTGGGCAATACCCAGGGCCAATCCTGCTCCACTGTCCTAAGAGAAGCAGAAATGAGAATAACAGAGACCCAGTAGGGGCTGGGGATTTAGCTCAGCGGCACAGCGCCTGCCTAGCAAGCACAAGGTCGTGAGTTGGATTCCCAGTACCGAAACACCCCCATCCCCCCCAAAAAACAGAGACCCAGGAAATCTGCACGCTCCAGGCCACTGCATGTGTGCGTTCGGTCCCGCAGCCCGACCTTCGGAACCTTTTCCCCACTGAGCTTTGTTAAGGACTGGTGTGCAAGCAGCCTGTCACGCGTGTGATTAAAACAGAGTGCACCCTAGGAGAAGCCTTCGGGCCTAGAGCCCCTGAGATGACTCCGCCCCCTGCCAATCACCCCTGTTTGTCTCACCCAGGGAGATCAGGTGAGAGGCACCTGGGGCTGGGTCCACATCTTCTAAAATCCGAAAGCCGGATTTAGTTCCTTCTCCCGGTTCACCTGAGCCTCAGCGCCTCGACACCCCTTCGCGCCACTTCCTGTTTCTGCGCGAACTGGAGCACATCTTCCGGTCATGCTCAGTACGCCTATCTGCTTTTGCTTTTGACCTTCGGATGTGCACTTGCTGTTCTCTGCTTGACCTACTCAAGATCCTGGACTCTATCTCTCGTGCACGTCACACGCGGCATCAGGGTCACACGCAAGGGGGCCGAAAGGGGTTGGGATGACAGAAAGGGGTTGGGGTTCCGAATGCGGTTAGAAGGGCCCAAGGATGGAAAGTGGCTGATGATCTATCTGCGAGGGACAGTGCCGTTGATGAGTGGTGTCCAAATTTTGTATTAAAAATAGCCGGGTATGGTGGCCCACGCCGGCAATGCCAGCACTTGCGAGGCTGAGGCAGGAGGATCGCTGCGAGTTTGAGGCCAGCCTGAGTTACATAGTGAGACCCTGTCTCAAAAAAACAAAAAATTGAAAGTAAGAAAGAGAGAACGAAAACAAGAAAAGAAGGAAGGAAGGAAGGAAGGTACATAGGTGGGCTAGGGCTGGGGCACGGCTCAGCTGGCAGAGCACTTGCCTAGCACCGTAGAGGCCCAGTTTCATCCCCTGCACCACACACACACACACACACACACACACACACACACACACACACACAAAGACGGGGAGAGAGAAGACGCTGCAGTCTGAGGAGGGAAGACTTGAACGGAGAGCTATGAATGGATGCGATTGCGGACACACGGGCGGCTGCAGCATCGCCGTGGGGAGGGTCTTTAGAGCTGCCGTCAGGAACAGCAGGCCAAGATTCCGGACAGTGAGCTCCGCGCAGCCGAGGCTGTTGGGACTCAGAAAACGAAAGCTGAAAGCTGAGCGCAGGGACCCAGCAGCCTGCGCAGCACCATGAGCGCGCAGTCTCCGAAAGCAGGATCTGGCGTCCCACAGGTTGTAGGAACCGGGTCCCCTCTCCCCCAAACAAACCGTAACCCTGGAAAGATCACGCTCTCCCTCTGCCTCAAGAGCCTCATTCCAAGGGATTCCACCCCGCACCTTGGAGCAAGGAAGCCGCAGAGGCGGAGGAATCCGAACAGACGGCCTCGCTGCCTGAGCGCGCCTCACACGCTTGTCCGATCGCATTTCCACCCACGCGCACTCCACACAGCTGCCGGTGGTCCCAAGACCCTAACTCTGAAGTCATAGCTTTTCCTGGGGCACTGGGTCTTCCTTTCTTTGAAGGTTCTGCGCCTTGTACAATTTTTTTTTTTTTTTTTTTTTTTTTTTTTTTTTTTTTT